>NW_028270172.1:18408071-18729609 GCF_037043375.1 Chiloscyllium plagiosum
TAAAGTGATGTGTTTGGTACTGTAAAAACAGCAGGGAAGAGGCAAGTGGGAGAGAAAGGAAGGATTGAAAAGGTTAAGAGGGTGAGGGAGATTAGAGGTCACATGTGTCACAGGAAAAAAGCCAAAGGGAGTGGTTGTAGCTGGAAATCAAGCCCAGCTACACCTGGCGTTAGCACAAGTACGAAAATATTTAGTTTAATTATCCAACTTATCTGCCTATTAAATTCAGCTCAACATAATATATGCCATAATGTTTGTATACATAATCAGAAGAAAACTATTTATATTGAACAAATGGTCTTTAACTGATGATGAAAAAACATGAATTACTAACTTAAAATTCCATGACCCTACCGCCAGACACACATTCAGGCATGCTTGGAGGTGAAGATAAAAACAGGGATAACATGGCTGGATAGTAACAATCTTGAATTCAGGACTCGAATGGTTTTAGTTTGATGTCTTTCCAGTTTCCTTCGACACTTCTTCAATTTTTTGCTAGGTACACAAGTTTGTCTGTACTGAAGTTCAGTCTTCCAGTTACTGGTTGACAACTTACCCTTGGAATACCTGGAAAGGCTTTCCTTCCTTCAGCAGGGGTATGGAGAAAGTAATTTATAGAAAGAGACGGGTGAGAACAACAAGCTGGAGCTGGACAGCAGGAGGGAAAGAGAGATATATCTTAATGTTTTTCCTTCAGATGTTAAGTTCCCTCTTATACTTCCGAGTGCTGTTCTAGTAGCTCAAAACGTTATGCCCTCCCAGCTCTGGTAGGCAATGCTTCTTCAGATTCACTTGTTAGTTCAATTAGCCTGGCTTTTGGGAACTCTTACATGTTCATGAGGGACACCTCTTCCATTTGCAGGAAAGCCTCAGCAATTTCTAGTGCCATCACTTCTTTTTTAGTACAAATGTGGTGTTTTATCTCTTGCTAATTCCAAACCTAATTTTAAGTTGTCTCGTTTCAAAATCCTGGACCCCAAGTCCCTGAACTACAATTCTGAAGAAGAGTCATATCTGACTTGAAACATTAACCCTGTTTTTCTCTCTCCTCAAAAAACAAGGGTAAGTAGGATTAGAGTAGGCAGTTCTAGTTGAAGTGTTTTCATGAGCACATTGGTTTAATATGATGTATCTTCTACTAACACTTGCCGTAGGCTTCATCAAGGTTAGTTTGTTCTGCAAAACAAATGCAAAAATCTGAAGGTTCTGAAGAGTCATACCAGTTTGAAACTTCAGATCTGTTTCTCTCTCCACAGATGCTGCCAGACCTGCTCAGTTTCTCCACAATTCACTATACTTGTTTCGGATTTCCAGCATTCACAGTATTTTGGTGTTTTTTAAATGCAAACATCTATCGGGACTCACGGGATAGGGGATGGCACAGAATACATTATCCAACCCCTGGTTCCCAGTTTGTCTATGTATTTCTTTTCATTACCAACCCTTTGTGAAAATCCAAATAAGATAGATCTCCTTAACTATTTACATAAATCTGGTCATTCAGAATGGAATGGCACAGTTGCTAGCACTGCTACCTCACAATGTCAGAGACCTGGGTCCGATTCCACCCTCGGATGACTGTCTTTATGGAGTTTGTACGTTCTCCCCATGTCCCCTCCGGGTGCTCCAGTTTCCTCCCACAGTCCAAAGCTGTGTAGGTTAGGTGGATTGGCCATGCTAAATTGCCCTTAGTGTCCAGGGACATGCAGGTTAAGTGGGCTAGTGATGGTAAATGAGGAGTTTATGGGGATAGGGTATGAGGCTGGATTTGAATGAGGTGCCATTTGGAGGGCTCTTTCTGCATTGTAGTGACCCTATGATTAAGAGTTTAATGATGAACATGAATCGGTTGCCAATTGCCAGAAAAATCTCATCTGGTTCACTAATGCCCTTTAGGAAAGGAAATCTGCTAGTCTGGCCTACATGTGACTCCAGACAGAAAGCAATGTGGGTAACTCTTAACTGCCCTCTGGGCAATTAGGGATGGGCAATAAACGCTGCCCCAACCAGTGACGCCCACATCCCATGAATGAATGAAAAAAACAACTTGCTCCTTTGCTCCTTTTTCGTCAATTCACTGACTCATGCCTCAATGATCAAACTGTGTACCGGCTGTGCTGCTCAATTTCTTCTCGAGGAAATATTTCTTGTCTCTGCACACCAGTCAGCCAAGTAATTCCTAGACCCAACCAACGCCCTGTTGTGAGGAGAGAGCCCGATGCCTTGGTGGGGAATTTGGGCGCTACTTTTTGTAACTTCTGACCACAATTTCTTTCCTCCTGCCTTTCCCTCTTTCTGTTCAAAAACTACAAGAACGTTTGCCAGAAAACACCTCGTTTCCATCGGAAGGGGACAATAATAAAAAAAAACCTTTGTAGCGTTGTCAGCGGTGAAAATTCTAGCAAATTAAAGAAAAACCTGAATTTCTAATCCAGCCAGCTCCCCTTTCGGAGATCATTAGTTGCAACCAATTGGATCCGAATTCTCATTATCGTTCCTTTTGTTTACTAAGTGAAAAGTGAGCTTCCATCTCCCGAAAACCTACAATTATTTTCTCTCCCCAATTTTGAGCACATCACTCATCCCCAACATGAGTCATAACTTCAAGTTGCTTTCAGGGCTAAAGTTTGGAATCCTCCCTCTTTTATCATTCTCTTGGACACACTGGGATCCCTTTTCCTCTCTTTTCTGACAATTCTTACCCTTCGGCAAGGGTTGCAATCTCGCCTTCTTCCACCTCCATCCCCTCCTGGTTTTGGTTCCGCTTCTCTTGCGCACTCAACATCTCCCCTTCGTTGTCCGTCCCACCCACCTGCTCCGGGTTGGGGGGGAGTTGGTGCGTGTGGTGAGGGGAATAGGGAATAGCAGAGCTCCGCCTCTCTCCAGGCTAGAGCTGAAGGTGAAAGAGTTGGAGGATGGAGAGTACTCCTTCAATTTGTGCAATCATCTGCCGAATTTCTGTTTTTGTTTCAGATTTCCGACATCCACAGTTATTGTTTTATCCCTGTTTAAATAGGGCACTCTTTCGCTGTTCACTCGAGGGGTGAATAAGCTTTCTCTGATTTTGGAAACCAGATTGCTGCAGTCCCTTCCGCCAAATTATTCAGTGAACTCTGTTTTCTCTGCAGCCAGATATGCTGAGCTTCTCCAGCAATTTCTGTTTCAATTATTTACACATTGGTTTATCAAGCCAATCTGACCTTTCAATTAGCGAGTTTTGAGGAGATTTGTAGCTCAGGTTGAGGTTCTGCATGTAGGTTTGTTCACTGAGCTGGAAGGTTCATTTTTAGACGTTTCATCACCATACTAGGTAACATCATCAGTGAGCCTCCGGAAGCTTCATGTGGAGGCTCACTGAAGATGTTAACTAGTATGGTGATGAAACGTCTGAAAACAAACCTTCCAGCTCAGCAAGCAAACCTACATCCATGACCTTTCCGTCTCAGATTTCCATAATGTTTCCAACACAGGATCTAGTTACCTGCTGCTTAAAGGAACACAAAGTAGACAAGCAGGAGGCTGGAAGAACCTCCTATTGCTGCCAGACTGAGATAAGGAAAGATTGTGTCACTCAAAGCATAGTGAACTTGTGAAATTCTCTACCATACAAGGCTATGGAGGCCAGGTTGCTGAATATATTCAAGAACGAGACCGATAAATTCCTAGTTTTTAAAAGGCGTCAAGGAATGAGGAGGAGAAAGTGGGAAAACACATTGAGACAGAAGGTCAGTCATGATCATGTGGCTGAATGGCCTACTTCTGCTCCTAGTTTCTATGGTTTCTATATTGGAAAACTCTTGTAATATTTAACATCTGTCCCAGGCCTAATCATAACATTGTCAATGACGGAACAAGGCTCTCCATGTGGTTAGAATCGCTTCATGGTTTTAAAGTGTAGATGGCCACATGACCAAAGTGGCAACTCCAGCAATAACCTTTTATTTAAAAAAAGGGACCATGACTGTATGGAACAATTTACATCGAGCCTCTCAATGAATGTGGAACCAATATTTTGATCAAATTCTCATTTCAATGCGCTTAGTTGCCAAAAAACACACATGAAAGGATTACTTCAGAAAGTCAATTTATTTAAAATGTATTACTTTCAAGACAGACTTAAGAAATGGAGATTTTAAGCCACATGTAAGATCATATATAAAACCAAATATTTTACTGTACACAACATTAGGCTCCATCTTATTTATGGCCAAGGGTCTCCACAAGGCATTTTACAGTTATTATTTCAATCTGTGAACTAACTTATCAAACAACTGTAGGATTCTTCCTTATAGTAGCAAGTACAACATACTGAAAATTTACTAAAGCATTGGATTATTGGAATTTTTGGATAATTTTTAAAACATGCTTAACACAGTAAAAGCACACATTGGACAAAAAGAGTGAAACTTAAATTTGTTTATCACCAGTTTAAAATCATAACGTGTTGAATACTGATATGTTGGCATTGCCATCAGCCAAAGATTGACAGCAGACATCCACAACTGAATCATGTGACTTGAAAAACAGCATTCAGATTTTATTTTATACATCTGTATGATATGTACACCAAGTAATATTTGCAATGCATACAATATGGAGAAAGTGAGGACTGCAGATGCTGGAGATCAGAGCTGCAAGTGTGTTGCTGGAAAAGCGCAGCAGGTCAGGCAGCATCCAAGGAGCAGGAGAATCGACGTTTCGGGCATGAGCCCTTCTTTAGGGCCCTGAAGAAGGGCTCATGCCCGAAACATCGATTCTCCTGCTCCTTGGATGCTGCCTGACCTGCTGCATTTTTATGGCAACACATTTTCAGCAATGCATACAATATATCATGTTCTAATTCACTTAATTAGGTATTAAACATGTGTGTGCAGTCATCTCCAAATGATCTAAATATCAAAACCTTTTATAAAATATATACATTAGATTATAAACCTTCACCAGAGTTGTATAATTTAACTTTCAAAAACCATTTTTTCAGCATGTTAAATGGATCAACATTTTCTGTTGTTTTCCCTTGTATTTGGGTCCGTTTTATATTTTCCAATGTTTCAGCCAAGGCCATTATGATCTTAGGACTGGTCGTCTGAATCCATGGATCATCAGAAACAATCCTGATATTGTTTTTGCTTAACATTACAAGATGCACCCTTCCTGCAGGTGTTACTGGATAGCCACCAGAATTGGAAATTCTGAACTAATTTTCCTCTTTTCTATCCCTGGGAGTGGAGTCCAATTTTAATGGTCCCCCACTACACCAGCTGGTGTCAGCTAACACAGTGCAGATCCATGATTTAACATGGAATCCTCCTGATCTACCTGGCTCAACTACTGACTAGTTAAAGGTTGAAACATTTGAAACGCAAAATTTAGTTTGCTTAGCTATCTTAAACAAGAGTTGTGAGCTGTTGGTCAGCCTTATCCTCCTGATGGTTTGTACGTTTAGAATGTTCAAATTCCTCAAAGTCACGTCGGACCGTATTGTTCATGTACATATCTCTGTTAATTTTCTTCAGTGTCCTCAAAGTGAGAAAACTCATTACTGCACTTGCGCAATACAGGCAAGAAGAAATTAAGCCAAATAGTGCAACAGCAGCATCTCCCCCCTGTACATCACAATTCATAAAGGTATAACCGTGACGGGCATATAAGCGGTTTCTTAGCCTACAGACTTCTGTGCTATTTACCAAAATCATAAGATGCAGGTAAAGTCCAACACCCACTATATAGCCGATGCAGGCAAGAATATTAAACACAAATTCAGCCATGAGAAATTTTGGGGAGAGGCGGTGAAGCGGTTTAGCACCACCTACTAAAAAGAGAAGGGTAAGAGATCCCATAACAATGCTAACAGCTACTCCTCCATACACTCCAGGGGTTCTCTGTTGGCTGTACTGCAGGTCAAGATCCCGGATCTGCTCCAACTCAGTGCCTTGAAAAGGGCTGTACGCCGAATCGATGCTGAAAGCACCCGCGCCAAGTCCTCCCATGGACGTGTAGCCAGATATTGCTGCTTGTGCTGCTGCCACACAAATCAGGACCAAGATATTGGTTACAACCTCGCTAAACTGCAAGATACCTGCAAAGAGAAAGCAAACATTTTAAAACCATGCAATCACACAAGGACTTTACATGCAAATCTTAGCAGGACTTATACATTTAATGGTAAAGTCCTAGGGAGAGTTGCTGAACAAAAAGACCTTGGGGTGCAGGTTCATAGCTCCTTGAAAGTAGAGTCACAGGTAGATAGGATAATGAAGGAGATGTTTGGTATGCTTTCCTTTATTGGTCAGAGTATTGAGTATAGGAGTTGGGAGGACATGTTACGACTGTACAGGACATTGGTTAGGCCACTTTTGGAATATTGCGTGCAATTCTGGTCTCCATCCTATTGAAAAGATGTTAGCTTAGAGATGTACAGCATGGAAACAGACCCTTCGGTCCAATCCGTCCATGCCGACCAGATATCCCAACCCAATCTAGTCCCACCTGCCAGCACCCAACCCATATCCCTCCAAACCCTTCCTATTCATATACCCATCCAAATGCCTCTTAAATGTTGCAATTGTACCAGCCACCACCACTCCCATACACATACCACCCCCTGTGTGAAACAATTGCTTCTTAGGTCCCTTTTATATTTTTCCCCTCTCACCCTAAACCTATGCCCTCTAGTTCTGGACTTCCCCAACCCAGGGAAAAGACTTTGTCTATTTATCCTATCCATGCCCCTCATGATTTTGTAAACCTCTACAGGGTCACCCCGACGCTCCAGGGAAAACAGCCCTACCCTGTTCAGCCTCTCCCCATAGCTCAAATCCTCCAACCCTGGCAACATCCTTGTAAACCTTTTCTGAACCCTTCGTTGATACACCTTAAGAAATGCAAAGCTAAACAGGGTCAATGAAGGCAAACAAAATTAAAATATGTCCACTTGTTGAAGTGATTGTATAGGTATCAAGCTCAGAGGGTTTGTTATTATTGCCATTGCATTCTCCAAACTGGTTGACTAATTGGCCATTAAAAATTAATTGATAAAATGATTAGCATTTTGTTCCACAGTTTGACAGATCCTTCAAGCCAGTGGTTAAATTGATTCACAAATTTAAATTTAATAAAGTTATTTATTGATGACAGGGCCATCAAAAGTTTGTCAACTTTTCTGCTAATTATGTAAAAAGGCTGGTTTAGTTACTATTATTAATCTGAAAACCTGGTGACCAAACCTATTGTCATTAAATTGTTGTCACTACCGCCAATCCAAGGCAAGGGCGAAAGCCTTTCACAAAGTGAAAAAACATAGGAAGTTACCAAGTTGATGCTAGAGATCATCCTGAAATGTTGACTTCTCCCTTTCCTTAAATGTGACCTGACCTGCTGAGTATTTCCAGTTTCTATTGCCTGCTGACCTAGCTCTGGAAAGAGCAGGCTGCACCCTATCCTGGCTGATAAATTCAATAAGTCTCCTTTAGAGATGGAAAACTGCCTGTTAATGGTTCCCCACAATCACACTAATCAGACTGCAAGACTTCCTCATAGGCCTGGCCATGCTGGCTGTAAACAGGTCCAAGCAGCAGACTTTGGAGGGTGACTGTCTGGGTGTCTTTGGAGAGGGAGCATGCGATGTCCATCAATGTCTTGAGAGAGAGGTGGGCACTGCAAGGGAATACAGTGCTTTAACTTCCTCCTCCAACTCCAATTTGACTCAGTCCCTTCCTGCTCTAACTCCCCCCCACCCCTGGATGATTTGCTTTGCCCAAAATGGGCAGTGCTTGTTAATATTCAATTGAATAGATGGGTGTTTTTATAGATGGTTACTAGTTTCTGTTGGAAGAAAGGCACTCAGTTGAGAGAGTCTGGGTCAAAAAAAGAAATCACTTTTGGGTAGTTTTGTGGCACCCCAGCATCAGAACCAGAATCTGAGGGTGAAGTCTCACCTCAGGACTCAATGGACAAGAAAGCGGTGTCATAACATGGCTAAAGAGATTTAGCACAATGGAGAGAGAGAGAGAGAGAGAGAGAGAGAGATTGAGAGAGAGAGAGAGAGAGAGAAAGATTGAGAGAGAGAGAGAAAGATTGAGAGAGAGAGAGAAAGATTGAGAGAGAGAGAGAAAGATTGAGAGAGAGAGAGAGAGAGAGAACATATAATAAAAAAAATTTGATAAAGTTACTGTAATAACGCTTGTAAAAAGGAAACTGTACAATTTATTCTCTTGAATGAATTACAGCATGAACTTTAAATACAAAATATCAGACAGAAATATTCAGTTGCTATTTTGTTCTGGTTTAATCTGTGAGTCTTAGAACATACACGCCCCAGTGTCACACTCAAAAATGTTGTTGCAAAACATTGTACCTGAAGCAAAATCTATTTTGTTTCATACATTTTCCTGACATATTTTACATAAACAAATTTGCTATTTCAACTGATAACAGCTGCTACATTTCTTCATTTTATACAATGACCATTTTGTAAAATTTCATTTCATGTGCTATTTTGTTTGCAAAAATAATTCAACAAAACATGTAAAGTTAGGAGGAAAAATTTGAAGAATTAAAAGTTGAGCATTTTCATAAATCATTAGGCAAAGAAAAAAAATTGACGTTACCTTCACTATCACCATATAAAAACTGTAAAATCCCTCTAAAATTTAAATCAATATTTAAGAATATACTGAGGTATAATGTACATATGCAAAAATCTTTCATAATTATACTGTAATCTAATGCTGCTAATATGATTCACAATGTTACAGCACAAATTTGACTTCAGAAAACATTTAGCTGTGTTTTAGAGTAAACAGATCCACTTACACTCAGTACTTTCATCTATGATGAATTTAAAATAAATGCATCATAAAGATACACATTCTTATCTGTTGAAATAATGAAGATGTTGTAGTACTGACTTCTTTGCATCTAGATGCTACAGGAGTGACCTTCCAATTATAAATTCAGCAATCTGGCACTTGCCTCTGAAATAACTCTATGAAGGCCAGCATCCCGTCACCAAATATTTACACATGCGTAGTACACGATTCTGACCCAACTAGTGCTGAGCCACCTCCTAAAGTGAGCAGAACCTCTGACATTGCTTTTTTTTATATATATCTTCAAGTTTTTTTTTAATTAAACAAGATACAGCTTACAAACACTTAACATTAACAGCTGTATAGAGAGAAACAGCAATTTTACAAGGGAGGGGAATGACAAAGCCAGGCCCCAGGCTCCACCGTTCAACCAGTTTTCAGGGAAATTAGAACGTAACTGAAATCCCAACATTCCTGGTTTTTTTTCCTGTTTATATTTATTAAACAATTCACGGTTTACACAAACAATTAACATTTTCAGCTGTTTACAGAGAAACAGCAATTTTACAAGGGAGGGGAATGGCAAAGCCAGGCCCCAAACCCAACATTCCTGTTTATATTTTTTTCCAAGGTGCACGAATCTTTATTCAAATTTCCACCACCAGGAAGAAAGGAAGCACCCAAGTGGCCTGTGACAAGCAGTGCCCTTCACATCAAAGGGCAATGCTGTGTGATACACTCCTGTTTATTTTTTTTTATTCTTGTGCAAGCTATTCTCCTCGTTTATTATTCTTAGCACCATATCTTGCTTCCCATCCTGTCAAGTCATTTTAAACTCTTCCTAACAGCACTAGCAATGATCCACTGAGGAGTGTTTTGTTTTTAATAACTCCACAAAGGCTGGTATCCCGTCACAAAGCCACCCCTGATTGATACGTGGAAAGTCCTTGACATTGATCCAGCTCCCTCAAAGCCAGCTGTCAGAGTGAATAACTGAGGAGTGTTTTTTTTTCCCCAAGGTGCACAAATCTTTATTCAAATTTCCACCACCAGGAAGAAAGGAAACACCCGAGTGGCCAGGAACAAGTAGTGCCCCTCACATCAAAGGGCAATGCTGTGTGATACATTCCTGTTTATATCTGTCAGCCAGCACTCCCTGATTGGATCAGGTTGACAGCCCCAGTCACGGAACCCTCGTACTCTAATGAGATCCACCTGGCTGACCATGCTCCAATCACTGCAGCCTCCAGACTTTGTGGCGGTCACAGAGTTTTGTTGGCTATGTCTTGGCATACCTGAAGATGGTACCCACTGATCACACTCCAAGTCTGTGACTTCTGGGGCACAAACTTTCACAAAATTACCCTGTCAATAATGTATTACCTAAACCTTTCCCCATTTTTGATTTACTGATTAACTTGGGAGTTTTCTGTCTGTCTATTCTCCTTTAAAAAATGAAGCAAGTTCATTTAGTTGGATTCAATCCATCTTATACTAAGTCAGAAAAACAGGACAAACAAGGACTTAATGGTTGAAAATACGGTAACTTTTATCCCCCCTCAGTTATTTGATATTCCTCATCTTTACAACCAAAGTAGTTTACTCTCAAATAACTAAATAAAACAAAACCAGCACAAATCTGACTTCCGAGGAGGAAACGGAGGCTTTTTTGAGATTATTACTAAAACTCAGTTTAGGTGCTGAATTGCTACATTGACAATGATGTAATTATTTAATTAGATTATTTTACAAAGAGTACATAGAATCCCTACAGCAAACAGGCAGGCCTTTCAGCCCATTAAGATCACACCATCCTACTGAAGGTGGTCCCTATCCAGACCCACCCTCCTATTCTCTCCCTCCATTTTCCATGGCTAATCCCACCTAGTCTGCACATCCCTGGACACTACAGGACAATTTAACATGGCCAATTCACCTAACCTGCACATCTTTGGACCAAGGGAGGAAACCAGAGCACCTGGATGAAACCCATGCAGACACAGGGAGAATGTACAAACTCCACGTAAATAGTGGCCCGAGGCTGGAATCAAATCTGGGTCACTGGCACTGAGAGGCAGCTGTGCTAACCACTGAGCCACCGTGCTGCCCGTATGGTACGGTAGGAAGCCAAATGACTCCAGACTAGAGTTTATTTGAAGCTCCTCTCTATCCTCCTTCATTTAAACTCTATCAACATTTTCCATCACTTGCATCTTCATTTGTTTCTTTAAATACACCTTTGTTATTCATCACAACCAATCTGCGTGTCAGTAAGCTCCATATTTTTATAATTCTCTGGGTAAGGTCTTTTAACCCGAATTCTCAATTTGATTTATTACTGATTAACTTATTTTTATAGCTTGTTTTCCATAATCTAGAAGCAGCCAACGTCTTGTCAATATCTCTCACTGAAACCCTTTCATAATCTTAAGAGATCTCTTAATTGGAAACCTCCCAGTCTTGTATTTTGTACAGAATGAGCCCTAGTATGTTCATTCCCTTGTGGTTAGTGAGATCTCTTAACACTGTAGTAATTTTTTAAAAATTATAGTCTCCTTGTGGAAAAACAAAGTCATTTGTAAACCAAAAAATAAAATATGGCTCTAGAGCTTCAACAAACATTAATAAAACTGGAAAATTGACCCATACATATGCACTTTTTTTTTCCTGTAAGCTTAACATATTTCCCACCATCTCTGCAGAATCATAATATTAGCATAAAATATATGTAACAGACTGATGTCACTCAGACAAATACAAGTGTGCAGCTCTGAATGAACCATGAAACTGAAAACTTCTGTAACTAGATGAACAAAGTACACCTGTAAACTTTTCAGAAATCACAAATTAAACAGTTCTGCAAAAATGAGATATTAAAATTCCAATCCTACGTAATCAGAATTTATAAAGCTTCCTGCTGGTACTTAAACATTGATCTTTTAAACTAATTAACTACTGATATAGCAGCAGATTCAATGTTAATTTTAAAACTGAGATTGATAATTTTTTGTAAAGTGAAGTGAAAGGTATTAAACGGAACATGCCAAAAGGCAGGTAAATGAAGTTAGGCCACCGATCAGCCTTAAATCACATTGAATGCCAGAATAGACTTGACGGGCTGAATGGCCTACTCCTGTTCCCAAATAAACAAGTTTTCTCGTAGTGTCAATGGTTAGTAATGCAGCATTGCAGGGTTTTTATATGTTGATTAGTTTATATTTGAATTTGCATTGTTTTTATGCTTTCCATATGCTTTCTTTATTTTCTTGGACAGAAATAATTTCATAAGTGCAATCTGATAATGTTATTCAGCAGGAATTTCAGTTCATTCTTTCAAGGGATATAGGCATTAGCAAGGCCAGTTTTTGTTCAAAATTCCTAACCATCCTCAAGTAGACAACACCACTGCAGAGACTGAGTCTCACCAATTTGGACGTTCCATAACATTAGGAGAATGGCATTAAGCCACTCAAATTATATAGATGGACAACACAATATGGTTCAACAACATAAACAACATAGCTAATAGAATTAAACTTTCCTAAACCTCAAGTGAATGTTAAATACTTAAGATACAAAACAGCACCAATCACGTGTTAGATCCAGTAAGCTATATCCAATATTATTTTTCAACCACCCCTTCTGCTCCACAACCCCCACCGCCAATAGTCTAACCATAGTATGGTGCGAGTTTGTCTCTATTACAGGTGTATAATCTGGTGCAACATGCTTATATTGTCCCTCATAACAACAGAAGCTGGGTGTGGATATGGTGGTATTGAAGAATCTAACAAACAAACACTGCAACCACAAGCACAGGAGTGTCTGGGCTAACACTAAGCATCAATGGCCAACTTATCTCCAGTAGCATGTCATGTTTCATGTGGTTTGCAGTATGATGTAATGAATTGTTTGTACACCCCGCAGGGCACATTATAATGCAGCAAAGAAATTACAAGCATATCTCTTTAAAAAGGTACACTGACACATTGTCTTGTTAAGTTGCTCTGGCTGAGACACATAACATAACATCATTTTCAAAATGTCCAAGCACTCTAGTATTCCTCAGTGAGTCAAAAGAGTGTCCAGGCACTTGCTTGACTTTTCTTCAGATCCTTCCTAAAAGTTGTAAGCCCACTCCTATTGAATCAAAGACAGAAATTCACATCCTACCACACCACATGAAACTCGGCTACCTCCCTGCAATCTTTTCTCGACTTGTCCTTTTCTTTTATTCTTGGACTTTGCTGTTTTAGATCTTCCAAGAAGTCACATTTGGACATTATGGCTGACATTTAGTTTATTCACTAACACCCCTGTATTACTAGACAGATAGTATAGTTTGCATGTCCTACCTATGCATTTTGTGTGTCCTGCCCAGGCCAAACTAAATTACCAAAGGTAAATCACAATGTTTTACAACTGTATGATACATTGGTAATGAAACCATAGACAGTCAAACACTTCACTAAAGAATAATAAAGAATTTCCAACAACTTCCTTTTGCTTAAAAGTATGACAACACACCTCACAAAACAACATTAAGTTAACAAGAGAACAGTTACATTTCTCCAAGTATTCTTTCTTTCACCTTCACAGCACACTACCAAATAAAACTAAAGAATGTCAGCAGTAGTGCAGCTTATATTTTAAGAATATTGTTACATTCTTGTAGTTAATCGAAGCAGATGGACTTGCCTTGATCGTTCATTGCTAAGTACATATCTATCAAAACTACCATTAAAATTATTTTCTTTCTCAACACACTTCTACACATTGAGTAACCCTGTTAACTTTCTGTCTCAAGAAGTCAATGCCAAAAAGGTAATTTGTCCTTTTCACTGTCAATTCATAAAGCATTGCAATGTGTTCTCAGTATCATTTTAAAGTATCCTAGTGCTTCCTAAACATGTTCCCATGGTGACCCCACTGTAAAAGTAGTGAGGAGGTAGGGGTGGGAAGTTGAGGTTTCCAACTTCCAGTTTGGAGAAGCCATGATTGATATCACTGCTCTTGTGATGAATTTCCTCCAACAAAGCAATTTGAAATTCTTCAAGATATAACAAGTAAAAAAATTAGAACTCAAGATGACATGATGAAGGAGGATTCCACCACATAACGCTATCAGAAATTATCAAGTATTTCATCTTGTAGGAAACTTGGCCTTTAACGTATATTTACCATCACATGAACTGAAGTAAAATGAGAATGCAATGTTGTGCTTGAAGTAACATTATTGGCAATTAATATACAGGAGTACAAATTCATTTTTAGCCTAGCTGTACTACACAGCACCTGCTGCCCCTTAGTCTACTAAAGAAGTCACTTAACATCACAAATTTTCCTGAGAGTTATCTGTTAGTTCCAAATAATTGTGGTTTGATCAGCCATCACTAATAAACCCTGAATCAATTAATCAATCAGTTTTCATGTGTTTGGCTGGTTGGGACTTTAGGGCTTTATCCTATACCACTGAGACTCTGCTTCCTTAGACAGTCAATTGAGTCATAGAAGCCGACAGCACAGAAGTCGACTCTCCGCTGGTCAAACACAAACACCTAACAATTTAAAACCCATTTTCCAGCTCTTGGCCCACAGCCTTGCATCTTAAATGTTGTTTCTGTCTCTACCATTCTTATAAGCAGAGAGTTCCAGATTCCCACCACTCTGTAGGTAATTTCAACCCCTGCCATCACATTCCCTCTAAACCTCCTGCCGGTTACTTTAAATCTATGCCCTGGTCTTTGATCTCTCTAATGGGAAAATTTTATACATCTCAATCACGTTCCTCCCATTGTATCCAATCTCTCTTCATAACTCAAACTCTCTACCATCCAATATCCTGGTCAATCATGCTTAGACTCCCCACTCTAAGTCTGGTGCCATCTTTTCTTTCCCTAAAGATAACTAGTCTAACACTCAAGAGTTTCACACTCTTATTTACACTTTATGTACAATTTTGATCTTAATAATATATCTCTAGGATTTTTCAGAGTCTTTATAGCATGTGACTGCTGTCAGTGCTACATCATCTTAAACATCACATCGTTAACATACTCTCATTTTTGCAATGTGTCGTAAAAGGTGGAGAGTCAAAACTATTCTCAATTTTAGATCTGCGAAATGACAAAGGATCGAAAGTCAGGCCAAATGTGCCCTTTCAGCAGGTTTATAATAGTTGGATTGATAGAATAGGTCATTATTTCCTCTTAAACAGAAACCTCGTTACAGCCGCAAATGAAAGGGCATAAACTCACAAAAAAATTCAGAATCCGTCAATATTCTCCAGCTGTTTGATCCAAATTGTTAACCTACCTCCCAAATTCAATCCCTTAGCAGGAATGTATGTTCAGTAAAATGCTTCAGTCCTAGGATGCCATGCAGCTTCCCATCTATAACTTATGGAAATGATTAAGCAAAGCCACAATAAAAGTTGCAGTCATGCGAGGCTACTGGCACATATGTAAATGTCTAGACTTGAAAAAGAGGGGTGACTAATGTACCCATTTTGTAATATTAACTGCCATTACACTTTAAGTGTAACTAGACCCACTGTGTGGATTCAATAATGTACAATGATCAATTCAAATTGGCTATTTTGTCACTGCCATCTGATAATTGCGTTCTTTTTTCCATTTTAGCATTGTGAAGAATCTATCCATTAATAATGGAGAGATTACACACAGATGGGGAGAGTAATTAAATAGTGTAATTAGATTCATATATTCCCATAATAGCTTACCCATCTCAACTTTGAAATATACGTCAGAATGTGACTGCTACATGATGTTGGCATTGGAGTTCTACTTAAATAATCATGCTGAAAAGGAAAAGAAAATCTTACATTTATGTAGCAAATTTACATGACCACTACGCCTCTCTAAGCACTTTTCAGGCAAGGAAATAGTGTATTCACTTTTTTACTGTAGAAAACACAGCAGCTAATTTGTACACAGCAAGCTCCCACAACCGCAACATTGTAATCAGTTTTTATGGTGATGATTGAGGGATAAATATTGGTAAAGACACTAGAGGTGAGATTTGGAGAAATCCACTCATTCTTTTTCTAACCAGTGTTACAGGATATTTCAATATTTGCCTGAGAATACAGATTTAACTTTCCATATGAAAAGGTGGCACCTCTGACAGTGCAGCAACTCTGTCAGCAATGCAGCAAAGCATTAGCCTTGATTTCTGTCCTCAAGTCTCCAAGCTGGACTTGACCTTTCTGACTCAAGAGGTGATTGTGTTAAATATAGCATTTTCCAAGGCATCCGAAAGCAAAATGACCCCTCTACATTAACCATCTACACCGCGGTGTCAAGGGGGTGGCCTACGGTGTGTATGCTGAATCTCCAAGTGGCAGGACTCCGGGTCCTGTTTGAGGGGGGAAGAGGGGGGAAGAGGGGGGAAGAGGGGGGAAGAGGGGGGGAAGAGGGGGGGAAGAGGGGGGGAAGAGGGGGGGAAGAGGGGGGGGAAGAGGGGGGGAAGAGGGGGGGAAGAGGGGGGGAAGAGGGGGGAAAGAGGGGGGGAAGAGGGGGGAGAGCATGCTTTGAGAATGGGGTAGGCACAAAACCCACTGTCTTGCCCAAAACAAAACACATGAAAACGCACATTAATTTCTAATTTCTGCTAATTGTGGCAATGGTAAAAACCAGGAGGTTGAACTTGGCCCATTGTGTAAATCTGACACTCTTGTTTAGAGAAAAAGCTGCAAAATCGCATTACACTTTCTTCCCTGCCCCCTATGTTTCCAGCCCGCTCCTGCCCATGTACACAATAAGATAGAATGTTACTGTCCTTCTATTTAAATACTCTTCAGCAGCATAAGGAGTAGTGGTTCTATAAAGAAGCTGAGTGGAAGCATAAGAGTCAGGTTGCAATTGTGTTCTCCATAACAGGAATTCAGACCCACAGTTTCTGAATGCACAAAGGTTTAGCTATTCATTCACAAAAATTATTACACAAATTTTGCATCAATGTTATACAGTATGCTTTAACCCCAAGACTGGCAAGATTTGGCAGCTTTTGTTTCTAAAACCAGTCATAGATCCGGAGACCTAAAAAATCAGGCAAATGTATCTTGCTGTGTGTATTATTAAAGGTACCATGGCAACATTTGGACAGGACATTTCAGTTAATAACAGCAGGTCTGGCAATAGTTGTAGAGAGAAAATATTTCGAGTTGAACCACCAAAGATAGTTGGGGGAGGCTGAATTTTACATCAATGATGGTGTGGATGCACTGAGTAGAGTACATAGAGAGAGTACCTAAAGAGAAAAAGGGATAGGCAAAACAGAGATTTAATACCTGGCCATAATTTCTCTGTCTCAGCAGCAATCACCTGGACTGCCTATCCCTTTTCTCTCTCACTCTCTCTGGACATTAGGTATTCTATCAGCTCAACTGGATGGACAACTGGTTTGTAATGCTGAAAGATGCCAACAGTATGGGTTCAATTCCCACATCAGCTGAGGTCACTGTAAAGGACTCCCGTTCAATGTCTCTCCTCGCCGGAGGCAGGGTGACCCTCAGGTTAAGCCATCTCCGTTCGACTCTCTTTGATTAGAGAAAGCAGCTAGGGTGACTTTACCTTTAACCTCTTACCCCCAGCTCTACTCTGACATCAGGGTAAATTCGGCCCTTCCCCAGCTATCTTTGAAGGGTCATTGGTCTCAATATGTCAATTGTGTCTTTCTCTCTCTGCAGATGCTATCAGACCTGCTGCGTATTGCCAGCACACACACTGTTTTTGTTTCAGATGTTCAGCATCCACAGTGGTATACATGCTTAAGCTCAAGTTTATATGTATGATAACTGGGATTGAATTGGTGCCAACTCAGGGGATGTAGCAGGATGCCCGACAGAGGTGCCCAGAGGTTTGGTGTATTCTGGTTGCGCTGTGTGCACCTTTCGGTAAGCCAGAACTCCGAGTACCACTTCGGCAACGTACACAATGATCAGCATGACAGCAAAGATGGAAACGGCAACTTCGGTGCCCAGTATGGCACATTTCACCGAACTGTAGCCATGTCTATTGTAGAGTGACTCCCTCTGCTTGCATGTGTCAGTGGCATTAATTTTATGAATGAAGTGAAGGTATAATGCCACTCCAATAAGATAGACCACAGCTGCGAGAGCCTTCACCACACACTCCATGATCAGGAAGTTCAAGACTGTGCTGTCCTGCACAGAGGACCTGTTGTGTTGCATTATGCATCCGGCAACAAGAAAGGCCACGGCAAAAGCAAACAGAATGACACTGAGCCCTACTGCACAGTACACAGTGGCCGACTTCATCCTGTTGTACTGAACATCTAGCTCGCCGATCTGCTGCACTTCGTGATTTAGAAATCCGCTGTTAGCATAGCCCATGTTGTAATAGTAAGTACTCCCGAAGCCTCCGATGCTGTCGAAGCCAGCAGAGGCACTCTGGGTTGCTGCAGCACAGATCAGCACCACCAGGTTCAGAATGATTTCAAAGATCTGCAACAACCCTGCAACAAGCAGATTGAGGAAGTTGTTAGTGCAGGAACAGAGCACACCCAGTCCAACACCTCAACACAACAGATCAACAGAAGATACAGCGGAGGACCAGGGAGTGCAGAAGAGCATTAGACATCAATTCATTTGGCACTATATAATTAAATGTTTTAATTGCAAAGTGTCAGTTGCTAGAGATTGTTATAAATGTTAGATTGTCAGCAATGGTTTTAATAGATAAACTTATAGTTCAAGCAGGAATGTTATGGCATTAATGTCATACAGCATCTGTCTTGCTTTTCTTCTGTGTTTTGCGTTTTTGATATTCGACCATGCTGCTAAAGGAATCTCATACTTTGATCACCTTTATCTTGTAAATTGCTTCCTTTTTTAATTTCAGCTGAACACAGCAAGATGTAGTTACATGACCCATAGGTTCATTTATCTACTTCTTTTGTGGAAGAATTTCATTCAGAATTGGGATATATTAAAATAAAATATCAAAGAAAAAAAATGAAGACGCTGGAGATCCAAGATTATAACTGAAAAAAGAAAGTGGTGGAAACACTGAGCAGGGCAGTGAATATCCATGGAGAGAACACATTATTTTAACATTGCAAATTGGACCTTTCATAAAGACAGACTGAAACTATCTGCTTTCAAAACATTAGCTTTGTTTTTCTCTCTCCATGTACCTATTGAAAGGCTGAGCACTTCTGGTTTGTTTTTAAACCTGCACACATTGCTGTAGTCAAATCTCATTTGTGAATCTTGTTCAGATAGGAATGAAAAAAAAAATGCACAGCACTGCTGTTTCAGAATTGCAGTTTCCATTCTCAAGACAACCTATCTGCCTTGCCATTATGATGAAAGTTCACTATGTTGCATTAGGCAGATAGTACCTGAAAGGGTTAACTGATATCCTAAGAAAAGCTCCTCCCATCAGGATATAAAAGCACTATCCCGAGGAGAAGCTAACTAATGAGTTCTGGAGTTGCAGTATGCAGTCATGTGTACTTACTCTTAAGTCAAGCCTGATATCTCACAGCAGATTACTGTGCATCTCAGATAGCATGTATATTGTTTTTAAGCAGTAAACTTTGGCTGTATATCAAGATGAGACTATCTTCTTCCAAAACTTTGTATTGGGAACAAAAAAGATTGGGGACAGTGAACCTACCTCAAGCATCTCAGCTAGATCTGGTGGACATACCACAACATACAGCACTCCAATGTGGGGAGGATTTTGCAGTATAAACCACATTCTAGCTTCTGAATCTATTTTGGCCCTTCGTCTCCTATTGTGCTGCAACAATATACTATCTGTATATGCTTCCCACTCTTAAAAGGAGCCCAAAGTTCAATTACTATGGTTGCTGCTCTTTCTCTGATGGGACTCATTCAGCCTATAGGCATCTATATTAGTTGACTTTTATTGCTTTTACCAGGATTGGTAAGCCTTTATGCAAGCGTATGAAGTGGAGCACGTCCTCCTCCTTATTGTGGTGTCCGTCTTCTGTTGCTACTTTCCTTAGAAATACCTCAGTTGATTATCCAATCAAAGACTTCACAAGAAGCAGAGTGGAAAGATGAGTATATCCTGTGACAGATCTTAGTGGTCACATTAATGTGGCGTGGGACTCACAGCCACAATCACACTTCAGGTCGTTCCTTTGTCTTTCACACTGCATTGTCCTAGGTTCACTATGGATTCAGTTGAAAGCTATCCACTGTTTTGTCCTGGGAGGGACCTCTGCTGTTGGGTCAATGTAGAGTTGCTGGTTCTTTATAATCATACTGAGATGCTAGGAGCAATGCACTCAGGTCTTCAAGAACTCTGGTCCAATGATCATTAATGCCTGTCCCATATCACCTCCAGATCTCAAAACAAGTTGTTCTATCCACTGAGAGGATACAAGGGGTTTCAACATGGAAATAGGTCATTAGGTCAACCGCGGTCAAGATTCATCTTTCATAAAGGGGGGGGGGGGGGGGGGGGGGGGAGAATTGAATGACAATGCCCTCCAGTTTCAGAATTTAATCCCACCACTCACTTCTTCACTTAAACCATAGGATCATGAAAGACAAAGGAGGGAATTCAGTCAGTCATGCCCATGTTTGTCCCCAGAGGAAAAAAAATCACACGTTGTCTCATTCTTTTGTATTTTTCCTGTGGCCTTACAAACGTTCCACTTCCAGGTCATTTTCTAATTCTCCTTTGTGGCCGCAACTAAACCTGCCTAACACACACTTGTGCAGTGAAATTCAGATCCTAACTACTTAGGTTCTCAATCCTTCCACCAACACAAAAATTTTCTCCCCGTCTATTCTGTTTAGATCCCTATCAAATCTCCTTTCAACTTTGTTCTCCTTGGGGAAACCAGCTCCAGCTTCTCATAAACACACACGTGCTCAGGTTATACATAGAAGTTAGCGGCTTTTGCAGTAATTGGGCTACCAGCTACACAGGTTATTTGAGTCAAGCACTGACAGCAAGTTTATGAACCAATACTTTAACTCAAGCCTAATGTCTGTTAGAGTATTTTGATTAACTAGTTGAATGAAACTGGAAGACACCATTAAAAACTACAGAGAAACGAAACCAGTTATTTTGTAGTAATTAGTTACGACATATTAAAACAGAAGAAGAGCTTTTCATTTACCTTACAGAGAAGGTAATAAAATTGTTCATAAAAATAAAGTTCTGGTGATACTCAGCAGCTCTGGTGTCTGTGGAGAGAAGTGGAGTTAATATTCTTCCTCAGAGCTCCACAGTGTCATCCTGGACTTGAAATGTTAACTCTGTTTCTCTCTCCACAGATGCTGCAGAGCTGCTGAGTTCCTCCAGCACTTTTTTGTTTGCATTTCAGATTTCCAAAATTCACAGTACTTTGTTTTTAAAAATTGGTCATATTCTGCACAATTTATAACTGAGGAGGATGTGCCCATTAGCTGTATCACACGATAGTGCAATTGATGGAAGTTTAATTCTTAAATGAATTAAAGTACCAATTACATTAGAGCACTGCACTGAGTAAACAGGAAACATTAAAAAAAAATCACACCACCAGGTTATAGTCCAACAGGTTTATTCGAAAGTACAAGCTTTCGGAGTAGTACTCCTTCAGTTGGCTAGACAAAGGAACAGCAATCCAAAAGCTTGTACTTCCAAATAAGCCTGTTGGACTATAACCAGGATAGAACTTGTGTGATTTTTAAACTTTGTCCATTGCAGTCCAACACTGGCACCTCCATATCATAAACAGGATTAGGAAGCACAAGAAGCACACATATAACAAATTAACATCTGAGCTTTCAAAATATCACGCTACAGTTCTTGCAAATTCAGGATTAACCGCTTTATTTTCACAGAAAGTTTCAATCTGAATACTTAACTAAGGTGCCCCATGTAAACGAGACCTCCTCCAGCACACAAGGGATCTTGGAGTGCAGCACCATTGCACGAGGTGAAGCAGCAACTCATGAAAGCAATGTATGAAAGTGTAATGGTAGCAATTCAAAGTTGCAAAAACAGCTCTTCCGGCATCACACTGTTACCCCCCTTACACTACCAAGGGAAGTGGATAAAGTTGGTGCGTATAAATACAACAAACATTATCTAATGGCACTGAACCCTCCATACCCAAATGCCTAGGGAAACCAAAGTTGCAAGGAGATTGGACAGATGTCTAAACAGAATAGATATGGGAGAAAATTTTGCGTTGGTGGAAGGATTGAGAACCAAAAGTAGTTAGGATCTGAATTTTACTGCACAAGTGCGTGGTAGGCAGATTTAGTTGTGACCACAAAATGAGAGAAAAAAAAACCAGAACACAGTACTACCTTTTCAGACCAATAAGCTGAAGAACTTCAGCATAAAGCAAAATACAGAAAATCTTAATAAGCTCATTCTAACTTGCAGATCATTTCAAACAGTGGGTAACTATTTATGTGAAGGACTGCATGCACTGAGATAATCATCCCTCTATATTCATGAGGGTTCAATTCCTGAGGACCTCCGCGAATGAAGAAATTTGTAAATGCGGAGCTCGTTAAAAAATAGGTTAAAAGTAGGTTAAATGCCTGCTGATGTTGATTTTTATTGATACCTATGTTTCGGCCTGGATGGGTGAATTCACAATTCATGATTTCATGGACACCAGGGATTTACTGTATTTGAATAATAGGCAGTGACAGTTAAATTTTATTAAGTAATCAGTTTCCTTTCTTTCAAATTATTTAAACATTGTTGCTCTCCAGTTCTAAGCAAAACCACCACGTACCTTATGAAACAGAACCTTTGTGCTTTTGCAGCTATAGTGCAGGCTGCCTACACAGTGACGAACAGTGAAAGCATATTTCACAAGCAGTCTGGAATGTAATTAGGCTCATACCAGGAATAAGTATCTGGTGTCATCTGCAGAGCACCTGGCTACATAACAAACACAGACTATTTGATGGAATCCTCAAACTCTAGAAAGTTAGACCTCAATTCAGTTTGGAAATTACCAAGACAGTAGGAATTAAGGCAACTTAGATATTCCATCACAAGCTCATTCATGAAGCCGTCCCAAATCTTGGGCCTAACAGCAGCATATCTGGCACAATTTCTGTGGGATCTGACAGACAGAGGGTCCTTCACATTGTCCCACTCCCCAGCCAATCGCAACCACCCACCCAACAAACCCCATCTAATAGGAAATTGGAATTCTTTGAAAAATCCATTTGTGCCAAGTGCTTAGAAAGAAATCAATCCTCCTGCATGCTTCGATAAATTTTGCTTTGCCTGGGAAAAACAAAAAGAACTTCGTGTCTGAAGAAATCTCTGCCATTTATTGCAACAGAGCATGGACAGAAAAATACATCACAACATCACATGCTTATGCTGTAACTCAATAGCCACTTTATAGCCTGGGGTTCAATGGTCACATCATACAACACAGGTTTCAATACAGTGACAACATAACACCTACATCACTGAAGAATTGATTGAATGGGTGTGGCTTGATATTTCTTCCCTGAAGCTAAGCTGGTTAAAACTGGTTTGGTTACTGTAGTTTCACAGGGACAAATCTGGAACCATTCCAACAGAAACTCCAAAGTAATGTGCAACAAAAAAGAAGTATATTTTCTTCCTTTTAGTTTTCCTGTGACCTCTTTATACAAACTTGTAGTTCACACTTTTTAAACTTCTCCTGAACCAGAAGAGAACCATGAATGACAATATACTACAGGACATACTGGGTAAAAGGTAAAGTCACCACAATCCCAGAGGGCTACTCTGTCATGAAGGAGAGGCAACTGATGGTGACTTTAACCCGAGGGTCACCATGCCTCAGGCAAGGGGAGACACTGAGAAGATGGAATCGTCATAGTAATCTCAGTCACTGTGGGAAGTGAATCTGTGTTGTTGGCACGTTGACCAGCTAATGATCTCAGACCGCAGAACTCCAACTCCCAAACTGTACTGTCCACACAACCCTCCAAAGTGTGGCAACTTGTGAGAAGCTGAAGTTTTTTAAAAAATCCACTCATGGGCATCACTGGCTGGTGAAAATTGATTGCCTGTCCCTACTTGTCTTTGAGAAGGTGGTATTGAGCTGCCTTCTTGAACTGCTGCAATCCACCTGCTGTCGGTTGTTCCACAATGTCATCAGGGAGGGAATTTCAGGATTTTGACCAAGTGATGATGAGGGAGTGGACAAAAATGACTGACTTCTATTTATGTAATGCATTTTTAACATCCAAGGGGTGTCTCAAAGCTTTTTTGCAGCCGATGTAGGACTTTTGAAACCAATGTGCACACAGCAAGATTCCACAACAGTGTGCTTATGTCCAGTTCCCTGAATATGTGATGTGGAATGAGCAATAAATATTTGGCCAGGACACCATGCTCCTATGGTTCTTCAAAACTAGCGTCATGGGATCCTTTATATTGAGCTGGGCAGACAGATGAAATCTTAATTGAATGTCCCATCCAAAAGATGGCATCTTTGACAATGTGGCTGATGCTCTCCCAGTAACGTCAACGTTGATCAGCGTGCTAAAGACCTGCAGTAGAACTTAAACCCAGAGCGAGTTATAACTAACACACGGCTGACCTTAAAGGTGTTCATTCAGAACTGAGACATGAAGCACAGAAAATCAGGTCTTCCCTACCTGATGAGGTTCAGGAAACAAAAATAAAGACTCCGTAGTGTAGCAGCACACTTTTAAAAATATATTGAAAATTTATACTGAGATTAAGTTATTTAAGAAGATAATGTACTTTCTTAGTAAATCCCTCTGGTTTCTCTACCCAGCTTCAAGACTCATCTTCTCAACAACACCTTGGGTCATCCATCCTACTGCACATTTGACTGATACGCTTTACCTGTGTTGTAAAGATTCCTAATTCACCTTGCACCTATTGAGACCTTAAAATAATATTTGGAATCTACCTCGGGTACTTCAACCATTTTTAAACCCCTGTCAACCGTTTCCAATGCTGAGTTGCAGGCTCAATCTTACTAACAGGTCCTAATTGGGAAATTGTCTCAAACCAGGTTATTGGTTGAGGGCTGTGCTGGTTTCCAGAAATGCTGAAGACAGCAAAAAGCAACTTAAGTCTAAGAAAAGAAAATCACAGGCAAAGACACGCAACCAAGAGCTGCCAATCTGACTACGGTGAGCTGTGTCAGCCATGACCCAGTTAATGAACTCTTGTCTCTGAATCATAAGATCTGATTTCAAGCACTATTCCCCAAGACTCAAGGACAAAAGTTCAGATTGACATTCAAATGCAACACTGATGGAGTGCTGTATTACTACAGGTGTTGTCTCTTGGTTGAGATCTTTAACAGAGAGCCCCCATGCTTGTCCAGGTAGATGGATCTTGTGGCACTTTGGATGTGAACACTGGAGTATGGTAGTAAGTTTGCAGATGACACCAAAATTGGAGGTGTAGTGGACAGTGAAGGACTTTACCTCAGAGTACAGTGGGATCTTGATCAGATGGACCAAATGGGCTGAGGAGCGGCAGAGAGAGTTTAGTTTAGATAAACGGGAGGTGCTGTACTTTGAAAAGGAAAATCAAGTCAGGACTTAGACACTTAATGATAAGGCCCTGGAGAGTGTTGCTGAACAAAGAGACCTTGGAGTGCAGGTTCACAGCTCCTTGAAAGCAGAGTCGCAGCATAGTGAAGGAGGCATTTGGTATGCTTGCCTTTAGTGCTCAGTGCATTTAATAAAGGAGTTGGGCAGTCATGTTGCGGCTGTAAAGGACATTGGGTTCGGCCACTTTTGGAATACCGCATGCAATTCTGGTCTTCCTGCTCTAGGAAGGATGTTGTGAAATTTGAAAGGGTTCAGGAAAGATTGAGAGGGTTGGAGGGTTTACACTATAGGGAGAGGCTGAACAGGCTCGGGTTATTTTCCCTGGAGCCGCGGAGGCTGAGGGGTGACTTTACAGAGGTTTAGAAAATCACAAGGAGCGGGTGAATAGCCAAGGTCTTTTCCCTGGGATGGGGGAGTCCAGATCTAGAGGCCAACCAACTGAATATTGACCCTTCCACCAATGGAAATAATCAGACAACACAGATTTGAGATAATTCTTGAGAATCAGAGGGTAGGTTAGGAAAGTATTTTAATAGTGAAAAGTAATGATCTGGAATCCACTGCTAATAGGGCTGGTGGAAGAACATTCCAGACTGAAAAAAATGGGCAGGCATTTAAACTGCACCTTTCACAACCAGAAGACTTACCCAGATTCAACTGTATTGTTATCAAAATATTGCAATATTGCATTGTGAATCTTTTGTATTGTCAGAATATCTGGTCCCAAACAAGAAATCAAGTAAATTTGCTGTATGACAAACACCCAGGTACTAATATATCGAGGTGAAATTCAATGGAATGTTTAACCATTTTCAGCAAACCAGTGTCACTATTAAATGAACACCGACAAACTATAAACTTAATCACCCGCATCCCCAAGATAAAAACATTCCATATTTCAACTTAAAAATGAAACAGTGAAATGTCATTCATTATCATTCGACTCAGTCACACTGTACATACCTCTTCTTGAGCACATGTAGGAGCACTTTGTCCCAAACGATTCTTTGGGAGGAGGAGGAGGAGTGTTCGTTAGTGATGGTGAGCTGTAATAAGGTGGTGAGGAAGAAGATGGCCGACTGTTTGGGTGAGATGGTGGTACTCTAGAACCAGGAGGTTGGGAGTATTCTTCTCGTGAATCATGTTTACTGAAACAAAGCATTTTTTTAAACTCAATCATCTGTTTTCAATGGTGTTTAAAGATTTGTAACAGGTTTAATATTTACAAGTGGGTTCAAGTTACTGTCTGTGCATGCAGTGCAGTTTAGCACACAATCTTACTGGATTAATACATACACTGTTGTGGAGTACACGAATTCCACCATAAAACATATGCATCAAGTTGCTACTTTATCATTGGTTTTTAGAAATCCCTTTCAATAAATAACTTGGTATTTTAACTGAGCTTTCAATTCCACTTTCATAAAAACAAATCTCGGTCCTACTTTAATTTTTCATTAAAGGGTCAGCTGGGATGGACCAATCCCTTCTCCATTTGGAATATCTCGAATATTTTTGGCGGGTTAGACTAGCCAGGCCTTGGATTCAGACTGGCCCATTACAAAGGAGATCACTGTCTTTTCTAACATCTTTGTGTTGTGCTCAGCATAGGCACTGGTCCTGAAATTGTACACTAAGTAAATGAAAGTTACTGTACTTGATGCTACATGATTAACAGAATAAAGAAAATGTTACATGCTGTCACTGGACCAGTAAGCCAGAAACACAGCTAATATTCTGAGAACAAGGGTTCTTTTCCTACCATGGAGATGGTGAAAGTTGAATTTAGTAAAATTTGGAATAAAAAATATGCCTAATGCTAACCATGTGGCCACTGTCGATTGTTAGAAAAGCCTAGATGGTTCCTTTTGGGAAGGAAATCTGATACCCTTACCAGTCTGACCTACAGCAATGTGTTTGGCAGTTAACTGCTTTCTGGGCAATTAGGGAGAGGCAACACATGTGGGCCTAACTAATGACATCCACTTCCCATGACTGAACAAATACAAAACAAAAAGATGGAGAAGTTATAAGCGAGCATACCTTTCGCTTGGAGAGTACGATTGTCGGGAAGAATTGGGTTTGCTTTGGTGAGACTCCCTGTAATCTCGACGATCTTCTCTGCTACGTTTGCCAGAATGATTGTTCTCGGAACTCGTGTGGTCTTGATATCTTTTTTCCCGATGAGGTCTATTTGAAGGTCGATTTCTATCAGAACCTCTTGGAACTTTATTAACATCAGACATTCTGCTGTTTCATTTGTTCCCAGGTCTTCACATCAAATCTGAAGATGTAAGTACATTTATGGAATAGAATCATAAAGTGGTTACTGCACAAGCAAAGGCTATTCAGCCCATCAAATCCAACCTGGTTCTCAGTAGGTGCAATTTGGCTAGTTCCACTGCCCTCCCCTTGTCCCATAACCCTGAAATATTACACCGAGGAAAAATATTTTTGTTTATTAAATCACTTTGCAGTAAACAGAACACAACAATAACTTACATTTATATAGCACCTTTACTATAATTAAGCATCGCAAAAGTCTTCATGGGGCATCATTTTGTAAAGCTTGACATTGTACCACATAGGTTAGATGAGCAAAGTTTGGTTAAAAGTCCAGGTTTCAAGGAATCTTTTTAAAAAGGAGGAAAGAGAGGAAGAGAGGTTTAAAGGAAGAATTCCAGAGCTTATGGCCTATCCTGAAGAGATGGCCATCAACAGTAGGGCAATTGAAATCAGACATGCTCAAGAGTCCAGAATTACAGAAGCACAGAAAATTGAGAGGTTGGAGAAAAGTACAGTAATAGGGAAGGCAACAAGCAGGTCAGATTGGAAAGCAAGAACGGGAATGTCAAAGCGATTTAAAAATGCATTCGCATTTCCAAAACACTGGGATATGTACTTGAAGACTTGTACTTACAGGGCTACAAACTAACAGCTGAAAAGTGGAATCAGGCTGAACTCTCTTTTCGGAGAAAGTGAGGATTGTCAATGCTGGAGATCAGAGTCGAAGAGTGTGGCGCTGGGAAAGCACAGCCATACAGACAGAATCCGAGGAGCACGAGAGTCAATGTTTCGGGCATAAGCCCTTCATCAGGAATGAAGCTTGTGTGCCAAGGGGGCTGAGAGATAAATGGGAGGGGGTGGGGCTGAGTGGGTGTGTGGGGGAAGGTAGCTGGGAATGCTATAGGTAGATGAAGGTGAGGGTGAAAGTAATAGGTCAGAGGGGAGGGTGGAGCAGATAGGTTGGAAGGAAGATGGGCAGGTAGGACAGGTCAAGGGAACAGTGCCAAGTTGGAAGGTTGGGTCTGGGATGAAATGGGGGGAGGGGAAATGAGGAAATTCATATTGATCCTGTGCGGTTGAAGTGTCCCAAGATGGAAGATAAGGTGTTCTTCCTCCAGGCGTCAGACTGTAAGGGTCGGTGATAGAGGCGGCCCAACATCTGCACATCCTTGGCAGAGTGGGAGAGGGAGTTGAGGTGTCCAGCCACGGGATGTTCGGGTTGGTTGGTGCGAGTGTCCCAGAGGTGTTCTCTGAAACGATCCGCAAGTTGGCATCCTGTCTCTCCAGTGTAGAGGAGATCACATCAGGTGCAACAGTTGCAGTCGAGGACGTGTGTGGTGGTACAGGTAAATTTCTGTCAAATGTGAAAGTATCCTTTGGGGCCTTGGATGGAGATGAGGGTGGGGAGGTGTGGGGGCAGATTTTGCACTTCCTGCGATGGCAGGGGATGGTGCCAGAAGGGGAGAGTGGGTTGGTGGGGGCGCATGGACCTGACAAGGGACTCGTGAAGGAATGATCTGTCTGAAACGCAGATAGGGATGGTGAGGGAAAGATCCCTGACCTATCACTTTCAGCCCCACCTTCATCTACCCATCGCATTCTCAGCTACCTTTCCCCCATGCCCACCCCTCCTCCCATTTATCTCTCAACCCCCCTTGGCCCACAAGCCTCATTCCTGACGAAGAGCTTATGCTTGAAAAGTCGACTCTCCTGCTTCTCGGATGCTGCCTGACCTGCTGTGCTTTTCCAGCACCACACCGAACAACTTTTTTGGATAGCACAGACATGATGGGTCAAATGGACTCTTGCTGTGAAACAAATATCCTGGAAGGGCAACATAGTGTCATAGAAACGTACAGCACGGAAACAGATCTTTCGGTCCAACTCGTCTATGCTGATCAGATATCCTAACCTAATCTAGTCCCATTTGCCAGCATTTGGCCCATATTCCTTCCTATTCATATACCCATCCAGATGCCTTTAAAATGTTGTAATTGTACCAGCCTCCACTACTTCCTCTGGCAGCTCATTCCATACACGTACCACCCTCTGAGTGAAAATGTTGCCCCTTAAATCTCTTTCAAATCATTCCCCTCTCATCCTAAACCTATGCCCTCTAGTTCTGGACTCCGCCACCCCAGGGAAAATACCTTGTCTATTTATTCTATCCATGCCCCTCATGATTTTATAATGTCTCTCAGGTCACCCCTCAGCCTCTGACCTCCAGGAAAAACAGCCCCAGCCTATTCAACCTCTCTCTACAGCTCAAATCCTGCAAACCTGGCAATATTCTTGTAAATCTTTTCTGAACCCTTTCAAGTTTCACAACATCCTTCTGATTTGGAGGGAGACCAGAATTGCAAACAATACACTATTCCAAAAGTGGCCTAAGTACTATTCGCTTTCGATTCCACCAAAATACAAGATCAATTGTCAAGATGGTTAAGGTACACAAATTGGAATGTTCAAGACTCCGGAGAGTTTAGTGACTGTTCCAAATTCTCGAATCCAGAATTTTTTTCTTATAAACCTGTATGAGGTCAACCTCTACAAGATCACCCCTCAATCTCTGACTCTATGCGGGGGAAAAAGCCCCAGTCTAGTCAGCTTCTCCTTTTTGCTCAAACCCTCCACTCTTTATAGAGGTTTATAAAATCATGAGGGACATAGAAAAGGGTGAATTGCCAAGGTCCTTTTCCAAGGGTTGGGGAATCGAAAACTAGAGGGCATAGGTTTAAGGTGAGAGGGGAAATATTTCGAAAAGGACCTGAGGGTTATCTTTTTCCATGCAGAGAGTGGTGTGTCTATGGAACGAGCTGCCAAAGAAACAGTTGGAGGCGGGTACAATTACAATGCATGTGGATGAGTACATGTATAGGAAGGGTTTAAAAAGGGACATGGGCCAAACACTGGCAAATGGGACTAGATCAGATTGGGCATGTCTGGTCAGCAGGAATAAGTTAGACTGAAGGGTCCATTACTGTGCTGTATGAAGCACCCTTTCAAAGTACATCAGATTTGTTATTTATAGTTTCTTTTGACAGGTTACAGTTTAGCAGAAGCAGGACAAGTTGAAACATGCTAACAAGAAAAACAAGCAACGCATAAACAATTCAATACTTTTACAGAATATATCCAGCTTTTGTTTTGCTACAGCTGCCTAGTAGGTTATATGGATTTATCTTTTAAGATACTGAAGGGCAGTGAAAGGTAAGTTTGGTAATGAATGCCAAAATTGATATGCTATTTAACAACACTCTTAAAACACGGGTTCTGCTTTTGTTTCCTTCCATTTAGAGTGGGAGGAGACTGATGTGTTTTCAAGAGCTCAATCCAAAAGCAGCCATTTCCAATTCACCTACAGAAGTGTCTTTTTTTGGTAGTTAAATAACAAATTGACACATTCCGAGGCAGTAAAACTTGGGACTTGATTGAGGGGGAAGATTTTTCAAAAGAAATGCCCGATTTGTCGGTAGGAGATTATAGCTAAACCATTTTCACTCAGGTTAGGCTGTGGATTCATCCGGTACAGAGCAAATTAAACCACGCTGGACAAACAGCGGCTTCACTTTTTTTTATTTCAGAAATATACTTACAAACAGCGGCTTCACAGTTAAAGCGGGGATAGTGCTTCCCACTGGTGAAGTCCACTCGGCCCGACCTACGTGTGCTAGAGGAGATTGACAACACTCTCTAAGTCAGATCACCCTAATAGGACAACCACCTGATGAAGGAGCAGCGCTCCGAAAACTAGCTTCCAAATAAACCTGTTGGACTGTAACCTGGTGTCATGTGATTTTTAACTTTATCCACCTCAGTCCAACACCGGCATCTCCAAATCACCCTAATAGGACCAGAATTAGGCCAATCGTTCGCCCCAATCGAAGTCCCAGGTGTTTAGATATATGTATGTATGCATGTGTGTGTAAAAGAAAGGAAAGATAAGGTGTAAATAAGGCGGAAAAAGGCTTATCCAAACTCAGCTCAAACCAAGATAAAGTCCTCACCTTTCATCAGCAGCGTCTTGCTGGCAAACTGAAACCAGGCGGTTAAAAAAGCAGGGAATAAACTGGTTATTCCGGTTCCACAAACTACAGCAAATGGTGAGCCGAGTTCACCAAAGATGGAAGAAACTGCTTAAAAGTTGAAAAAAAGACTCCCCTGTAAAGTTCATATCAACTCCATAAAACGCTGTAACCGGCCCACAGGGTTCAGTTTTCGGGTTAACGATTAAACCAGCAAACTGATTGTGCCCCGAGCAGGAGAGAATCCAATCTCTGTCAGTCCCTGCTCCCCCTCACCTGAACCTTTCACTCTGGAAGCTAACCTGTAGGGGGCGGCGATTATATTACAATTGAAAGCTGCTTTGGGGCACCCAGGTAAGATTTGTAAAGGTGGGATTACTTTGCATTTTTGAAATAGTAGTGCGTACAGTGCAATACCAATCAACTTGGTCAAATACTCCAGGACAAGGGTTCACAAAACGTTTTTCAGTCTAAGGACCCTACATCCAAATCTGTAAGTAATCACAAACCTCCAGCTGTAATTACAATTTTCATCGTGTTTCATGTCAACTTATTTAATAATACTTTCAAAAACTGCTATTCACTCACAGTTAACAGTGATTCTCTCTACAATGCAGGGAGGATAGAGGGAGACTAGGAACGTGGAAAGAGCAGGTATTGGGGACAGTAACAGGAGAGAGAGGAAGGCGGAGTCAGGAGAACAAAGAAACCAGGCGACTTGGAAGGCAGAGAGGGGGTGAGGGAGAGGGAGATGGAGCACAACATATCTTGGTCCCCACCCATTCGTTTATTGTTGACCAAAGACATTTCCACTTTATTTTGTGGACCCCAGAGAAAATCATTGAATCACTCTGTACAGAAGAGGCCTTATGGCCCATCAACATAATTCTTTGAAATTTGCCTCATGGGTGGTAGGGGGTGTGTGCTTAAGAAGGTGTTTAGCACACTTGCCTTCATTGCTCAGACCTTTGAGTGTAGGAGTTGGGACGTCATGTTGAGTTGTACAGCATGTTGGTGAGGCCACTTTTGGAGTACTGTGTGCAGTACTGGTCGCCCTGCTACAGGAAGGATACAATTAAACTGGAGGGGGTTCAGAAAAGATTTACCAGGATGTTGCTGGGAATAGAGGTTTTCAGATACAAAAAATGGACTGGAAAGACTAAGACATTTTTTCACTGGAGCTCAGGAGGTTGAGGTGACTTTATTGAGGTTTATAAAATCATAAGTGGCATAGATCAGGTGAATGGCAAGGGTCATTTCCCTAGGGTGGGGGAGTTCAAAACTCAGGGGCACATTTTTAAGGTGAGAGGAGAAAGATTTAAAAAGGACATGAGGGGCCACTTTTTTACATAGAGAATGAATGATTCATGTGTGATGAACTTCCAGAGAAAGTGGTGGGTGCGGATACAGTTACAACATTTAAAAGACATTTGAATGAGGTCATGAATAGGAAAGGTTTGGAGGGATATGGGCCAAGTGCAGCAAAGTGGGACAAATTTAGTTTGGGAATGTGGTCAGCATTGACTGTTTGGACCGAAGTATTAGTTTCCACGTTGTTTAACTCTATGACTCTAATTCTATACACTTGTACTTTCGGCATATTGCCTTGAATATTATATGTCATCCAAGTACTTTTTACAAATTGTGAGATTACTGCCTCATCTACCCTCCCAGGCAATGCATCCAGATCCCCACTGCTGTCTGGGTGAAAAATATAATCATTCAGAAACTGCTATGAACTCCATTTTGGAATCATTGCTCTCCGGGGGGTCTCACTCCATTATTTCATTGGCATTTATGCTGTAGAAAATGCTTACTCACTCAAACATCCTGCTGGATTTTACACTGGTTTCTGCTACGATGATGGGTGAGCCCCAATCTGTCACTTTGGTGGTCAGTTAGCTCAGTTGGCTGGACACTTGCCAGACCTGCAGAGTTACTCCAGTGATTTCTGTTTTCTCTTTATTTCAGATTTCCAGCATCCACAGTTGTGTGTGTCCAGGTACAGGAGACATGGTTGTGAAATAGGTTTTTTTTATTTATTTGGATGAGTTCACATTTATGGAGTGTGGAAAATGGGAGGCTGGTCAGGGGACACTGCAATAATTAAATCTCAAGGTACAAGACGTGGGAGAGCAATTCAGTAGTAGATGAGCTCAAGCAGTGGCAATGATGGACAATGCTACAGAAGGGAAGTGATCTGTTTTTATGTTAGAGTTGATATTCTTCATTTATCAACCTGATCCAAAGCTTTCACTGAAAAAATTATATGGCTCTGCTCTAAACATTTGGATGTCCGAGAAACATCATCACAATCCTGAACCTGCTTTATAATGATATGACGGTAAATGACCAGGGAAGTATTAAATAGATACCTTCAAAATTCAAACTGGGGTTAGACAAGACTGCTTGATAGCCCATGTACTATCTACTATCTAACTAACAGTGGCTACTCACCTTGTCAAATCATAGAATACCTGCAATGTGGAAACAGGCCCTTTGGGGTGTGGTGTGGACTTGTTGAGCCGAAGAGTAATCAACCCAGACCCACCATTCCACTACCCTACATTTACCCCTGACTAATGCATCTAACCTACACATCCCTGAATACTATAAGCAATTTAGCATGGCCAATTCACCTAACCTGCACATCTTTTGGATTGTGGGAAGAAACCAGAGCACCTGGAGGAAACCCACACAGGCATGGGATCAAATCCAGGTCCCTGGTGCTGTGAGGCAGCAGTGCTAACCACTGAGCCACTGTGTCCTTGTCCCAAAGATCAGGTGTAATCTGGTATCAGTATTAAATACTGTTGAGATGGAAAACTTTTTAACCTCTATAATTTCTGTGTCAAAACTCAACTATCATAGACATAATGCTGTTGTGCCTGACCACATGCTGAGCCGCTGCTATTTGGAATTCTTTACCAGACTGTATTGTAATTCCATTTACCTCTGTTACAAATACCTTATCTCTAACTTATTTTTACACACGTAAGTAATGCTACTATTTTTCCTTTTAATTCTCTTTTATATCCAAGATTTGTACCAAGGTACTTGTACCTAAGATGACACTATTAAAGGCAGCCATTGAAAAAAACTTTTCAGGATGGGCTGAGACACTGCAATCATCTACAAACTGTATAGAATAGAATAGAATATCCTTTATTGTCACTTGTATTTCTGTACTGGAGTACAAGTGACAATAAAAGATATTCTATTCTACACAGTTTGCAGATGATTGTAGTGTCTCTGCCCATCCTGCATCAGATTTGCAAGCTACCCTCAGTTCTCATCAGTCCTGCATTCAAGAACCTCAAACCATCAAATGACCAATGTTCTAAGTGAGGACAAAGAAAACACTTCAAAGGCACTCTGAAATTCTTAAAGCACAGTGGAATTGGTTCTAATACATCAGAAGAGCTTGGTACCAATTGTTCAGAATGGTGAGTACTAGTCCATCAAGTTGCCTCATGCTTCAAGTCCCATGAACTTTACTTTGACTAGAGTAATGGTAGAGAAGCAAATACCACTGCCTAATTGAATAACATGGTCCCCATGTGGCCAAAGACCTGCAAGTCGAGAATTGCCTGCTCAGTCCCAAAAAGACCCTGGAATAGCATTAAAGGTTACAAACGGATCTGATTCACCCCAGGGAGAGGGATAGGGCTAGGGAATGGGGCTTATGATGAGGATTGATGGCAATGTTTTCATTCTTCCCTTTCCTACATGGGCAGGTCTAGTCATTTCCCATTTGCTATCAAAAGGATTTTTTCAGTTAAAGGGAAAATCACCAGTGACAGATTCTAATGCAGTAAATATTGAGGCTTGCTTATGATCAGGAGTGTTAACATTTCAGAGTTCAGTGGAGGATCCTGGCTATAGGTGAGGTGCTGTCCCTGCTGTTTCCTGTTGATGTAGCAACACAGGAGCAAACCAGTCATTTCACATTCACCTGATCTGGGGAGATTGACAAAACCCTGAAACACAAGGCCAGTGAATATCAAAACTTTCATTCTGAGACATTGAAGATCAAAGAAGCAAAGGACAAATAAGGAAACAAGATTATAGAGAATCAAAGAATCTGTACAATGTGGAAACAGGCCCTTCAGCCCAACAAGTCCACACCGACTCCCTGAAGAGTATCCCATCCAAATCCATTATTTCTCCACATTTACCCCTGACTAATGCACCTAACCTACACATCCCTGAACACTACGGGCAATTTAGCATGACCAATCCACCCTAACCTGCACAACTTTGGAACATGGGAGGAAACCCACACAGACACGGGGAGAATATGTAAACTCCACACAGACAGTCGCCCAAAGCCGAAATCAAACCTTGGTCCCTTGGTTCTGAGGCAGCAGCACTAACCACTGAGTCACCTTGCCCCCTAACTATGTGTCTAAACCATTTGGGACATTCATTTTTGTTTCAGATGTTGATGTCTGGTGTCTAAAGCTATTTTTAACTTTACCAAAGGTTCATTAGATTTTACTAAGTTTGGGGTTTTTTGGTTCATAATTCATTTTTTTAATCTATTTGATTTAGTGTTCTATAATTAATACAAACATTGCTGAAAATGAGCGACTGAGCAAGAGATTCAGATATAACAGTTTTTCAAAAAAAGCTAAAGCAGTCATGTATGGGCAGTGGAGGCTTCCAGGAGTCCAGACGAAAATCAATTTTTAGTTGGATTTAAGTTTTGCAAACATTTTCCTTTATTATTATCTGACTTCAGTTCGAATCTTTCATGTCTTGTTTGCAAAGCAATGTCCGATAAGCGCGAGAGGAACAATTAACCACTCATTCAGAGCTTGAAGCTGAAACTAATATCACAATCCTCTGTGATTAAATGGGAAGAGAAACAACAGTTGGTCAGTCACATCAGAGGTTAAGTAGCAGGTAATGTTCCTTCTATCTCAGTGCAGAAGCAATTTACTAGAATGGTCAAAGATATGAGAAAATTCAGTTATGAGGATAGATTGAAGAAGTTGAGACAGTTCTCATTAGATAGAAGAATGCGTAGAGGAAATCTGATAGAGATTTTCAAAATCATGAGCTGGCTTGATCGAGTTGATAAAGAGAAACCGTTTCTGCTCGAAAAAGGAACTAGAACAAGAGGGCTTACATTTCAGTTGATGTGCAAAAGAAGCTGGGATGATGTGAGAGGAAAAGAAATTTCCACTCAGCAAGTAGTTAGAGTATGGAAAGCACTGCCTGGAAATGTGTTGGAGACATGTTTAATTGAGGCATTCAAGAGGGCAATGGATGATTATTTAGGTAAAGATAATGTGCAAGGGTATGGGGGAAAGCAGGAGATCGACACTAGGTAATGATGCTCATTTAAAAAGCTGGTGCAGAATGATGGGCTGACTGGCCTCCTGCGCTGTAAGACTTCTCTGATTTTGTGATTGAGTATGACTGAAGGTAAGTGAGGGAGAGGGCATTACAGTATGGAGAGGCCCTCCCTCCAACCTGTTACAATTTAAATCAAAATAATGGCTTTGTAGCTAGACCACCCCAATATGGCTGATGTGTTGGAGCTGGGAAACTAACAGGCAATGCAAAATTCCACACCAGCCCACCACTGTTTCCAGTCCCAGGCAGGCTAAAAATGCAATGCAATGCATCAAGACAACAAAGGTTGACTCTTTGTGTGAATAGATAGACCATTCCTGTTGACAGACAGAAAGAAATTGTTTTCTGAAATGTAATTAAGATGAGCCTGTCCATTTATGTACATTTGTATACTGATGTTTAATAATAGCATGAAGCAATTGTGTTCCACCAGAGGGCATAGTTGCAACATAGTCTACCAAAAGTCAGTGCCATTATCTCTAACATTCTGAACAGGTCCACATTTCCACCAAACAAGCTCATGTTCTTGATCTTAAAGGGATCTCTGTAAACAATATAACTTTAAGAGGCAAAATGCTGGAAGAACTATAGATCTGTCACAACACCAAATCATCCTGTTGGAAGGGACAGGAAATTTTTTGAAATAATTAATATTCTCAAATCAATGTTAGGAAAAATTGAGGAAATATTTTGAACAGTAATCTCATCCCTTTAGACTTTGCTTCCAGTTGGTATCCAGTCATGTGTGCAGCCCATAACTCATCTCCACAATTCATCTTAGAAGTGTTCTTCCTTTGCTCTTATTCATCGTATATGACTAGCTTGGTCAGTGTTTATTCCCTATCCCCAGTTGCCCTGGAGAAATTGAGCTGCCTTCTTGAATGGCTGCAATCCATTTGATATAGGTACACCCAGTGTGCTGTTAGGATAGGATCATTAATATGATTCCTAATTGGGATGATGAGTGACTAGGAGATGGTGGAATTCCTATATATCTTTTGTCCTTATTCTTCTAAGTGCTGGAGGTTGTGCGATTTGGAAGGTGCTGTTGAAGGGACCTTGGTGAATTGCTGCAGTTTATTGTGTCGATGAAACACACAGCTGCTACTGAGCATCAGTGGTGGAATGAATGAATGTTTGAGATTGTGGGTGATTTCTCAATTTATTCTGTCACTTTTCTTCTTTAACACATCAGTTCGTTCCAACACTCTGGTTCTGATTCTGCTCCCTCTGCCCTGGATGCTTTTAATTATTTTATTTCTGGGTGATGCTGGCAAGGAAGTATAAATACTGCTCTGTTTCCTTGTTTTTATTGCTCTCCACTCTAAATCTCTGAAATCCAGGGGAAATGTTAAATTGAGGGGAACATGGGGCCACTGTCCCTTTGCTGTTACCTGGATGGAGCTTGTTGTTAGCACGTGGCCATGCAGTCATGAGTGTACAAGGAGTATAGTAAGGGGCTGTGTATGCAGCCTTGCTGGGCACCAGTGTTGAGGACTGTCGTGGAGAAGGTGCCATGGTCTACTCTCACTGATTGCGGTCTGTGGGTCAGGAATTCGAGGATCCATTTGCAGAGGGTAGAGCAGAGACCTAGGTCTCGGAGTTTGGAGATTTAGTATTTTTGGAATAATAGCGTTGACTACAGCCCCACCTTCAATGAGTAGGAGCATGATGTAGGTATTCTTGTTCTCCAGGTATTGCAGGGATGAGTGTAGGGCCAGGAAGATAGTGTCTACCATGGACCTACTGTGATGGTAGACGAATTGCAAGAGATCATGGCAAACTGGGAGAGTAGAGTTGATACGAGTCACGACTAACCTCTCAAAGCACTTCATAATCATGGAAGTCAGAGCCACTGGGCGATAGTCATTGGGGCACACTGCATGAATTTTCTTTGGTACCAGGATAGTGATAACTTGCGCCCACACCTCCCCCCTTACTTTCCTCCAAGGCCCCAAGGGATCCTTCCATATCCGCCACAAATTCACCTGCACCTCCACACACATTATTTACTGCATCCGCTGTACCTGATGTGGCCTCCTCTATATTGGGGAGACAGGCCGCCTACTTGCGGAACGTTTCAGAGAACACCTCTAGGACACCTGGACCAACCAACCCAACCACCCCGTGGCTCAACACTTCAACTCCCTCTCCCACTCCACCAAGGACTTGCAGGTCCTTGGACTCCTCCATTGCCAGACCATAGCAACATGACGGCTGGAGGAAGAGCGCCTCATCTTCCGCCTAGGAACTCTCCAACCACAAGGGATGAACTCAGATTTCTCCAGTTTCCTCATTTCCCCTCCCCCCACCTTGTCTCAGTCCCAACCCTCTAACTCAGCACCACCTTCCTAACCTGCAATCTTCTTCCTGACCTCTCTGCCCCCACCCCCACTCCGGCCTATCACCCTCACCTTAACCTCCTTCCACCGATCGCATTTCCAACAACCCTCCCCCAAGTCCCTCCTCCCTATCTTTTATCTTAGCCTGCTTGGCACACTCTCCTCATTCCTGAGGAAGGGCTCATGCCCGAAACGTTGATTCTCCTGCTCCTTTGATGCTGCCTGACCTGCTGCGCTTTTCCAGCAACACATTTTCAGCTCTGATCTCCAGCATCTGCAGTCCTCACTTTCTCCTACCAGGATAGTGATGGTCCAGTATTAGAACACACTGCTAAATTGGTCTGATTCTATGGGCAGCACTGCTTTGTCCTCTTTAACTAGACCTAGCAGGAATTTGTGATTTGTTGTTATTACAAATTTACATCTATTAACATATTGGTGGAATTTCTGGATTCCAAACGATTGCCAAACCTTTTTTTCTCCATCTGGGCATATTTATGCTTTGCATTAGCCTGTGTCCTGGATGAAATGATATTAGGCTTTCGTCTCCATTAAGCCACCTATGAGCTAATACCATCACAATGCAGTACATGGAGGCATCATATGTCATTATCAGATCTTGCTTGGGACCATCATGTGTCAACATCTCAGAGGATGATAACTGTTTCTTCACTTGCCTGGAAGCTATGGCTTGGCTATCTGACCATTCCCAAGACTGACACTTTAAGAGTTGGTGCAAAGGTACCAGGATAGAGGCCAAGCTATGCATGAACTCTCCATAATAGTTCACCAGCCCAAGGAAAGACTTAAGCTCCAGTACAGATGTGGGAGCTGGGGCAGCTTTGATCACCCTCACTTTATCTTCTAATGGGTGTAACCTGGTCTTATTGACTCTGTAGGTCATTTAGGGGTGCCTGGAACGCACACTTTTCCTTTCTAAGGGGTATGGCCACCGGGAAGAAAGGTCCAAGGACTGTGACTAAGTTCTCCAAGTGCTCCTTATTGTTCCCTGTTATTAGTACATCATTTAGATAAATGGCAACCTGGAGGAGACCTTGTAAAATGTTCTCCATAATCTGCTGAAAAATTGCACAGGCTGATGATATCCCAAATGGCAGTCTTATATATTGGCACAAACCTCTATGTGTATTAACAGAGGAAGATAAGAACTAGGAGCAAGAGTAAGCCATTTGGCCCTTCGAGCCTACTCTCCCATTCAATGGCTGATCTTTTTATGGACTCAGCTCCACTTACCCGCCCTCTTACTGTAACCATTAATTCCTTAAATGTTCAAAAAATCTATCTTTGCCTTTAAAAGACTCAATGAGGTAGCCTCAACTGCTCCACTGAGCAGGGAATTTCACAGATTTGTAGCATACCTCTAGGAATGCTCACCTAACCTCAATTGCAAGTACGCATGGTTCACAGCTCCATGAAGAGCAGTGCCCTTGCCAGCTTTATGTATAAATCCTGTATGTGAGGAATCACCCTGGGTACTTTTTTAAAAACTCTATTAAACTACCATCAGTAAACTGAACAGGTTTAATAAAAACAATATCAAAGTGCAGTTCTGAGGAAGAGTCACTGGACCCGAAACGTTAACTCTACTTTCTCTCCACAGATGCTGCCAGACTTGCTGAGTTTTTCCAGCAATTTGTTTTTGTTTCTGATCTACAGGAACCACAGTTCCTTTGGTTTTTATAAAAATGCTGGTTGCTGGGATCTCAATGGGCTCTAGTTAAGGCAGGGAATAAGAACAGGCTGAATTATGGGTGGCACGGTGGCTCAGTGGTTAGCACTGCTGCCTCACAGCACCAGGGATCTGGTTCGACTTGGGCAATTATCTTTGTGGCAATTTGCACGTTCTTCCAGTGTCAGTGTGGGTTTCCTCCCACAATCCAAAGATGTGCTGGTTAGGGTGGGTTGGCCATGCCAAATTGCCCATAATGTTCAGGGATGTGTAGGTTAGGGGAATGGGTCTGGATGGGTTACTCTTCAGAGGGTCAGCGCTGACTTGTTGGGCTGAAGGGCCTGTTTCCACATAGGGATTCTATGGTACAGTGCCATGAATACTGGAAATCAAAAAAAGAAATTGTGGAGAGAAACCAGAGTTAACATTTCGGCTCCAGCGACCCTTCCTCAGAACTACACTTTTATATGGTTTTTAATCTAACTCGAAATGTTTGGTTTTGTTTCTGAGTAGGACAGGAAGCTGGTGAAGAATCCCAACACTCGAAATGTTAAACTCTGCTGTCTCAGCCACTGACGCTGCCAGACCGCGCTGAGTTGCGCTGTTTTTGCGCCGAGATCCCGGGTTGAGCGGAACAGGATCAAAAAGGAAACAGCGTAAAGGCCAGCCCTCCTATCCCTCCCACTATCATGTGTCTGGGCTCTCTGCGGACCAGCCTTGTCAGCTCATTGGACTCAATAAAATAGGAGGAACCATAGCGGTGCTGATATTATGCTTGAGTGTTCCTTGTGCTGCCAGTCACACCGCAGTGAGTATGCCTCCTATCAGCTGGTACCTGTACTGTTGCTGTGTTACTGTGGTCATCTGTCAGAGTGCAGTAATAGCGCTGAGTGAACCCGAGCACTGCGCCTCTCCCTGGCTCAGCCGCTACTCGGGTGGGTCTGCTACTCCTCCCCCTGCTGTGCTTCAGACAGGAATACCTTCTGCACTTCGACAGTGCGACTGGGAGGGATAGCGTTCGCCCATTGCAAAGGCCGGTCCTTGTTCGCTGTCTCCCTCGCCAGGAGGGGAGAATGCAGAAACAAGCTAACGCTCTTTCCCGATTATTCCCTCTTCCCCCTTTTTGTTTTTGTTGTGGCCCCGTTATCCCTACACAACTGGATGTGGCTTAAATTATTCTCCCGTATTTCACAGCTCGATCCTAAATCCCGGAGTTGAAATGTTCCATGCGCTGGGGTTTCTCTGGATAGTGAGACCAGGCCTGTGCAATGACTGGTTCGGTAATCTGACCATCATAACTGCTCGGCCTCCCATGCTCTTAAAGCAACATAACCACACCCCAAAGATTACTGGCTGAGTGATTCATCTTTCCTAAATTTCTGAATGTTTCAGTGCCGACTCAATGAGTCGGGATTAGCAAGGAATAATTTAAGTGCTCCTTACTAATTCTCTGGAATTATCTAACGCCTGTACCACCTGTTGATTTGATCTGAAAAGCCATTCCTGAACATTTCTCATGGAAACCTTTAGAAATGCTCATATTTCTATTTAGTAAGCGGTATCCCTCAACCTTAATCAGTCAACCTGCCTTGTTCTGGAATGGTAACCTTCGTTTATTTCCAGTTGGATTCAGTTTTAATTGAGAGTGTCCCTTGTTACATTTATTACTCTGCAAGACCAGAATTAACGTCCTCTCCCATAATTGTGCTTTGTATAAGGAAAGTTGTTTTATTTGCAGTAGTCTGTTATACAAGGGTATAACGGCTTGTGTTCTTAATGATCGCCCACAAAACCACTTTTTGTGTGTGGTTGTGAGACATTTGGAATATTTGATCCCTGATGAAGGGCTTATGTCCAAAACATCGATTCTCCTGCTCCTCCGATGCTGCCTGACCTGTTGTGCTTTTCCAACACCACTCTCTCGACTCTGAGCTCCAGCATTTGCAGTCCTCACTTTCTCCTATATAAAATTCCTGCAATCTTTCCCCAAAATGGTGTCAATTAACTTTGTTGAAAATTGTTTACATCCTAGTCATAAAACTCTAATTAAAGCAGAGAGTAGTGTGTGTGTGGAATGAGCTGCCAGAGGAAGTGGTGGAGTCTGGTACAATTATAACATTTGAAAGGCATCTGGATGGGTAAATGAATAGGAATTATTCGGAGGGATATGGGCCAAATTTGGCAAATGGGACTAGATCACATGGGGATGACTGGTTGGTGCATATGAAGGAAACGGTCCGTTTCTGTGCTGTAAACCTGTTATAGACACTACAGTCAAACCTCAACTAACTAACCTACTTTGAAAACAGTTTCAGAGGAATGGGGGGAAAATAGTGTTGTCAGAATGGTTGAACCTTAATGTTTGTGAATCAGGCATTGTATGAATAATAGTTATATTACACAGTATTAAATTCATTGTAATAATAGTTATATTACACAGTATTAAATTCATTGCAAATCTTGAGTTTGGAACACCCTTGTTGACTTTTTCCTGTAACCATATAGTATTGGTTGGTATATTGTTGTAATACTGACCTTTATACTCAGTTAAGATTCACTGGAATGTACTGTGGTGAGGGCAGACAAAAAAGGGCTTTCAGAAGCCGTTCTTTAAACCCTGTGCTAATTCTGTTGCTGTTGTGTTTTGAAGATTTCTCTGGTGCAGTGGGTATTTTGATATCCAGTGTCTCCTCATATAAATCAGGTCTTCAGTTTATATCTTCAAAAGTATATATGTTGTTAGTATTTGAAATAAGTGGGTCATGCATTCTTAGTCTGCAAGTGCAATTAACTGATTTTACTGACTAATGTTGCTTAGTGACAGGTAAATGCATTAACCCTTTACCCTTGCTGATCCTTTGATTTATGGTCACCAGACTGTTGGATGGAGTGGGATAATAATTTTGTATTTATCTTTCAGTGGAGTCCCAAGCATCTTTGTGGAAGTGTATTCAAATACATTTTGGCACCAGTCCACATACAGTATTAAAACAGGCAGTCAGAAGTAGGATTTGAAGGATAAGGTGTGCCATCAACAATAGGACAATTAAAACTGGAGGTGTGCAGAAATCCAAAGTTTGTATAACTGGGCGGATAATCAATACAAATAATGAGGAGTGACGCAACTGAAGGAATTTTGAAAGTTTTTTCGCAGGACGGTGGGCGGCACGGTGGCACAGTGGTTAGCACTGCTGCCTCGCAGCGCCAGAGACCCGGGTTCAATTCCCGCCTCAGACGACTGACTGTGTGGAGTTTGCACATTCTCCCCGTGTCTGCGTGGGTTTCCTCCGGGTGCTCCGGTTTCCTCCCACACTCCAAAGATGTGCAAGTCAGGTGAATTGGCCATGCTAAATTGCCCGTAGTGTTCGGTAAAGGGGTAAATGTAGGGGTATGGGTGGGTTACGCTTCGGCGGGTCAGTGTGGACTTGTTGGGCCGAAGGGCCTGTTTCCACACTGTAAGTAATCTAATCTAATATGGGTGTCACTGGCTTGGCCGGCATTTATTGCCAATCCTTAATTACACTTGAGAAAGTAATGGTTAGAAGGCAAAGAGGAGGATTTTAACATGGAGGTGCAGTTGGAACAGGACATAAATTATAGTTGAGATCGGCCATTCGGCCCCTCGAGTCCACCGTTCACTTGGACCAAAGTTGATCTGGTTGTCGCCTCCACTCCATTTGCTGCTTGCTGTCTAGAATTCGTGATTCCCTCACTGATTAAAAATACGTCTGTCTCACCCCTGAATATATTTAATAACATAGACATCCTATCCTTGGGTTATAGGATTTCAAAGATTGACAAGCTTTCTACAGCAGAAATGTCCACTCACCTCTATGTTGAATGGTGGAGTCTTTATTCTGAAACTGTGCTGCCAACGTTTAGATATCCCCACGTGGAGAAACATCCTCTCCATGCCTCATTGCCTCTTCCCCCTACAACCCCCAGCTTGTGCTTCTATAAGATCACTTCTCATTCTTCTAACCTCCAGTGTGTACAGGGCCAGCCTGCCAACTCCTCAATCAACCCTTTCTGATTCATTATAAATCAGTGAGCTCTAGGTGTTGGGGCAGTGAAACTGGTTCTGAGGAAAGGTCATTCAACCTGAAACGTTAATGCTGATTTGTCTCCACTGATGCTACCAGACCTGCTGAGCTTTTCCAGCAATTTCTGTTCTTGTTTCTGGGTGATGGGGACTCTGTGTGAGTGAGGATATGAATAGAAGAGTTTTGAGTGAGCTCAAATTTGCTTAGGGTGCAGTCTAGGAGGTTGGACAGAACTGTAATGGAAACTAGAACCTGAGCCAACTGGAATTTTGAACTGTCTTCCTACAAACTGAGTGAAGATTAGCTTGAGTCCAGGGAATTTGCAATTACTCGTTTTCATTGAGGGGCTGCTGGTGTATGCAGAACCAACTCTTTCAGGTTTTAGTGATTTTGTTTTTACTCATTCTGGGTGAAGCAATACACACTGTCAAGGAAATTGTGTTCTGAGAACAGGGGCATGACTTTCTAATCTAATAATTGCATATATCATGAATTTGAAATTACTAAGATATTACATTTGGTGAAATTCCTGGTTTCTCTCTTTGGTTCTGCAATCTGTTGTCACTCCATTATATGCAAAACTGGAACACTGCTCCTGCAATGTTGACCAGCATTCACAACCTTACTGCGTTTCTCATACCCCCAATAAAAATAAACTCTTTGCTCAGATCTTAATCAACATTTCTACTCAGTAAGGGCTATGTGCAAATACCAAGTGTCAATATGTGTTGAGGTTCTACCTGTCCCTGGGGTTGCAGAGGATGGGTCTAACCTTGTTTCTGCAGGTCACTCCAAGGGCAGCACAGTGGTTCGGTGGTTCAGTGGTTAGCACTGCTGCCTCACAGCACCAGAGACCCAGGTTCGATTCCAGCCTCGGGTGACTGTCTGTGTGGAGTTTGCACATTCTCCCCATGTCTGTGTGCAGGTCAGGTGATTTGGCCATGCTAAATTGCCCGTAGTGTTAGATGCATTAGTCAGAGGGAAATGAGTCTGGGTGGGTTACTCTTCGGAGGGGCGGTGTGAACTTGTTGAACTGTAGGGAATCTAATCTAATCTAAAAGTGTTTGGACCGTTCCATGTCACTTGTCCCTCATGGAAACATTTGCAAAGAGAAACACCTTTAACCACATGTCCTTCAGGAAGTAGTCAGCATGCGGTGTCTTTGAATACCCTTTGAGAGAAGGAGAGAGTGGATCCTGTCACATGATTCCCTGGGCAGACTGTCAGACATTTGGCAGAATGGCTTATCACCAGAACATACCATCAAGTGCTAAGACATCGCTTGGCTGTTGGTGAGAAGGGTAGTACCTGCCCGATCCTTCATGCGTGCCCAGTCTCTGTGCGCCACAGCTTGCTGCTCTCGAAGTGGTTGAGCTGGTAACAAGATGGTCACACGTCTCCTTCTGGAATGTGGCCTTGCAAAGAAGGTCTGGAGAGTTTTTGTTGAGGTTCATCCCGAGCAGCTCTGTGACACAGGGCTGAATGGTGTATGAGCTGTTCCATGGGTGCAGTCTGCGCCTGGACAAACATCGTCTGCGCCTGGAGCACCATCAACCCAATGAAAGACACTCTTTGGTCTGCCCAAACTTGCTGGTCTTGCAGTGTAAAGAGCTGACCTCGATCGGCACGTTCCAAGGTCCAGGACGACGTGCTGAGGAATGCACTATAGCTTGGGGCAGTTACTGCCAAGGCGCTGTGGAGAAATGCCACTGCCTGAGGCCTTTCTGTCAAACCATAACCGGTCTGTTCAGTTGTCAGACCCAATCGGTGCCTCAAAATGAGCATAAATAATTAATAAATAATTACCTGCCTAAGTGTCTGCTTTGTATTTTGCAACTGTACAGAAACTCTGAGAAAGGTCAAAATTTCGATGCTTTCCTTGTTTTTTCTCTGCAAAGATTGTACAGATATGGTTTAGAACCTTTGTATGTATTTAAAGATGATTTTTAATGAATAAAACATACTTTTGCAATAAAAAGCTTTCCCCACTCCTTAGCATTCGAGCAAATTTTGACACAGTGTCTTTTCTGACACTGCCTGGTAGGAGAAGCAGAACAAACCACAATTCAATGTTTTTCTTTTCTCCTACTCTAGATATGTCAGGAATGGATCTTCTGAGTACTTCAAATGTCAAGTTCGCTCTTGATCTCTTCAAACAGTTGGATAGAAATGACAAAAATGGCAATATCTTTGTATCTCCACTGAGTATATCAGCTGCTCTGGCTATGGTGTATCTAGGTGGGAAAGGAAACACTGCCACTCAGATGGCCAAGGTGGGTGTATCATGATAATTGCAATATTAAAGGTACGCTTTTATTTATAGAGGATAGAGCAGAAACATACCAGTTGATCCAACCAGACTATGTCAATGTTCATACTGCATTTGAGTAACCTTTGATCTTTCCTCATTTTAATTTATCCTTGTAACCCTTCTATTTCACTTCCTTCAAATGACAGTGTAGCTTTCTCATAAATGCTTTTATATTCATCACTTTGGCCGCTTCTTTTGATAGTGAGTTCCATTTCTCATCACTCTTTGGGGGATGGATTTCATTTTCTGAGTTCCCTTTTGGATTGATGGGTGATTGTGTCTTTAACAGGTGTCTAGTCCTGCTCTTCCCCTCAAACGCCACGTTATCTGTGTGTCCATTCAATCAAAAATTTTTATAATTGTAAATAACTCTTGACAAATCATCCCTCGGCACTCTCCCACCCCAAATAGAAAATCAAGCCAGCCTTTTCCTCCTTTCCTGATATGTTCAACCATACATTTTGACCATGCAATTGCCAATCTTGTCTGTGCCCTCTTTATTTGCCTTTTGGACTTCTAAACTGAACAGACAGGGCATTTAACTATGAAAAGCAAATAGGTACGAGATGCTTAATGTGGCAAATGATCTATCTTTATCACATTGCTCCCTACATTTGCGACTTTGGAAGCAGTTATAGGATTATACAGCACGAGGAGAGGCTGGCTAGTGCCAGCTCTTTAAAAGAGCTACCTTTTAGTGCCACTCCCTAGCACATCCTCGAGAGCCCTTTTACTTTAAAATAATCTATCTATACAACACTCTGCTGTTGAATTTGATTCCATTCCCCTTTCAGACAGTGCGTTTCTGGCTACAATGCACTTGTCTTAAGTTTTTATTTCCATCTCCCTCCTGGTTTTATTGTTTTTTTTTGTCAGTGAAAGAGAAAGTCAGTGGTCTGGTTGTAAGGTGTTGTATTTCAGAAAACCATTAGCCCCATTTAATGGTGAACCTTTACAGTTTTGTTCAACAGAGATGATGATCAGTTGTTCAGATTGATGCGTTCCAATATAAAAATGGTGTGTTTACAAATATGTCAGAAAACTAGCTAAGGCTAAGCTTTTGGGAGAGGGGGAAATAAGAAACAAAGAATGTTCACTCAGTCTAATAGTTTAATTCTGATATAAATTAATTCTGAAGTTGACGAAACCTTCTCCTCTGAACCTGATTGCCAAAAGATCGTTGTAACTGCACTGTACTGACATTGGCTGAAAAATATTTTTTAAAACCCCACAAGAATGGAGAGGGGGAAAAGGTTGCTTTTAAAAATGTAATGTGTTTTAGGATCTTTTGCCAGGCTAAGGCCTTCAGGAAACAGTGGTAATTTTCCAAATATGGGTAATATCAGTGTTCAGATAAACTAATCTACTGAGTTTTGTAATAAAGTAAGATAGGAATTGAGCAAAACTTTACCATGTGACCTATTTGTGCAATGGATTGCATTGACGAAGCTGATTATTCAATAGAAAAAGCTATTTTTTTTAAAAAGCCAGTTTTGTGTGGATGGCTTTTGCTAAAAATGTTTCTTTTTGATCACACAGTTTGAGTTATATTGTAACAAAAACAACTTAATTTTCCATGGTGTGATATGAGGTCTTAAGCCATGACAACAAAAATAGTGCATTTTTTAAAAAAAAGTTTGAGGATTTGCTTTTTATGATTTAAGTTGTAATTTTTAAAAAATATCTAGAGTATTTCCTTAACCTTTAATAACCTGTGAAACTGCCTAACTGGGTTGAATTATTGGAAGATGAACTTCTGTGCAATCAGCAAATGCTGTCATTTGGAATAACAGTAGCTTTTAACACATGATCTAATGTGGGTTTGGCACATAAAATGAAGCAAATGCTTTGTGAGAGTGCCAACTCTGGATTGCAGTTGACAGCATTCTCAAAGCTAAATACAAACGTGTATTCAGCATAATAAGTCCATTGCATTATGTTGTGCAAAAACATAGGCAAATGCTGTCTCCCTATCCGTTGGTTAAATAATGCATTCCATTAATAAATTCCAAATTTGGTATTTGTGTTATTTTCTTGTGTTGCATTTTTTTTTCTTCTGGAAGTAAACAAATGACTAATGATCTGAAATGTATGTTGCTGTCCAGCGAGCTGCTTGGTCTGCTGTTGCAACATAGGCTGTTAATTTGCTGGTTCCTAAGTTTTGTAATTTGTGATGCTACGAAATGTAACCTATTCCCTCGTGTTGCCGATACTCCAGTCAGGACAGACTGATCTTGAGCCCCTGCTGAGCAGTAGCACAACAATGCCTATGGTCCTTTTCTGGTGTCCTGTGTATTCGTGTAAGTAGCAGGAGTAGGACACCTGGCCCATTTATTGCTGTTAAACTTGTGATCAGATTCTCTATTTCCATTTGTAACACTCTCTCTGTTTAACTCCAGGACATCCCAGATGGCCTCCTATCTCAAGGACCGTAATTTCCCAATACAATGATCAACAACGCCCTCCAGCATATCTCCTCCACTTCCCGCTCCTCTGTCCTTGAACCCACCACTCCAACCACAACAAGAATAGAACCTCCCTGGTCCTCGACCTTCTGGCCCACTAATCTCCAGACACAGTGCATTATTCTCCACTATTTCGGCCACCTACAGTCAGACCCCTCCCCACCCCTATCAGCATTCAGCAGAGACCAGTCCCTTGTTAGGTCTAGGTCCCCCAACAACCCACCCTCCACACCTGGAACCTTCCCTTGCTGTCGCAAGAAGTGTAAAACCTGCACCCACACCTGTCCATGCTCACCTCCTTCCAAGACCCCCAAGGATGCTTCCACATCTGGCAGAGATATTCCTGCACATCCAAATACCTCATCTCCTGTGTCCGTTGCTCTCAATGTGGTCTCCTCTAGATTGGGGAGACAGGACGCCAACTCGCAAAACATTTCGGGTAACATCTCTAGGGGTCACTCGCCAAACAATCCCACCGCCCTGTGGCCAAACACTTCAATTCTCCCTCCCACTCCTCCAAGGACATGCAAGTCCTGGGCCTCCTCCACCGCCAAATCCAAGCCACCCAACAACTGGAGGAAGAATGTTTCATCTTGCGCCTTTGGACCTTTCAACCACATGGCATCAACGTTGACTTCATCAGTTTCTTCATCTCCCCTAACCCCAACTCATCCCAGATCCAACCCTCCAACTTGGCACCGCCCTCTTTACCTGTCCATCTTTATTCCCACTTATCCGGTCCACCTTCCCCACTGACCTATCACAATCATCGCCGCACTGCATCTACCTATCTCCTTCCCAGCTACCATCACATTCCTGATGAAGAGCTTATGCCCAAAATGTCGATTCTCCTCCTCGGATGCTGCCTGACCTGCTGTGCTTTTCCAGCACCACACCTTTTGACTCTGATCTCCAGCCTCTGCAGTCCTCACTTTCTCCAAATGCAGTAGGCCAGACTCTTGGGATCTTCTTTACATTTGATCTGTCAACAAGGCTATATTTTTCTTTCCAAAACTGCCCCTGCTTTATCTCCCTCTCCCTGCCACCTGATCGTCACTTTTGTAATGTTCTGTTTAATGACCTTCTGCTACTGCCCTCCTAAGCTACAAGTCATCCAGAATTCAATGTCCGAGTTTCTTGCTCTAAAGCTGATGTTGCTTCCTTACTCTGCTAGCTCTGCGAATTTAGTTTGATTTTCCCCTCTACAAATTGCTTTGCGTTGAGCCCTCCATGCATTCAATTTCTTCTCCCAAGGTGTTTTTTCTGTCAACCACGGTTTCATTAGTGACTTGTTTCCCTCCCTCAGTAAGTCTCTCCATCTGGCCAGTTAGGTCACAGATCAGCCATGATCTCATTGAATAGGCCCGAGGGGCTGAATGGTCTATTTCTGTTCTTGTGCTGCCAAACTCCCACCAAGTTTGAGTCTGTAGGCCCTGAGTACATGTCATAAATTTGTTTTTGGGTGAAATCTTCCCAGGTCCTAAATGACATAGACCGTGGTGAGAAATCGAGTGAGGTATTGAGTGAGACCCTTCTCAATGTCAAGACCAAAGTGTCACATTCTTCAACCGATTCCTGCATGCTCCCCCTGTCCATGGACTTTGGCTTCACCACCCTGTCTGCATTATCATGGCTCATCTCCAGTACGTTGAAAGTATGGTTGCACACTTTAGTGCTGCACTTCTGAGAGCAAAGGCACGTTTCATTGGAATATGCTGCCAGGAAATTATACCCATTAGGGGCCGACATCCATCGAGCTCATGGACTGGACCTGGCTGTGCCTCCTTGTCCACTCATTTGGCACCTATCTGAGTGCAGACAGCATTTCTGCCTTGCGTTGTTATGCACTTTATTGTTTTCACCCTCAGACAGAGTTCAGAGCTCACAGTGCAGCCTGGGTTCCATTCCTGAGTCCATTCACAAGTTGAATTGTATGCATGTTGGAACATGATGCTTATCAATCTAAGGCAGTTGTTTGTAATCACAGGAAATACTTGTATGTTTGGTCTTTAAAGTGATACTCATGTGTGGGATACCATTTGTAAGTATGAGTATTTGTAAGTCGGGATGGTTTGTAAATTGGGGATTCCCTGAACTTTGGCTCTGCCTTGCCCTTTGGTGCTTGACACAAAGCAGTTCTGATTGTCACGGTCGTCAACAGTGATCAGTCTAGGGGTGGCACATGTTACTGTGTACTATGTCATCTTACACCTGCATTGTGTGCCCGCAGTGTACATGACTCTGATCTCTAGCATCTGCAGTCCTCACTTTCTCTCTTGATAAAGCCATGCTGACTCAGCCCTATTTTACTATGCACTTCCAAATACTCTGCAATCTCATACTCACTCAATAAAGGACTCTAAATCTGACCAACGATAAGAGTTCAGGCTAGCTAGCTATAAGTTCCCGTCCTCTGCCTCCCTTTTTTCTTAAACAGGGGTATTACATTAGCCATTTCCCAGTCCTCTGGAACCCCCATTGACTAGGATGGTCCCTGAAATGCCTCCATCTGGTCCAGGTGATTTAACCACCTTCAGACCTTTTAGTTTCCCCAACAAATTCTCTTAGCGAAGGACAGTACACTCACCTCTAGCCCCTGACTCTCTTGAATTTTTAGTATGCTACTGATGTCTTCCTCCATGAAGACTGATGCAAAGTATCCAGTTCCTCTGCCATTTTTTTGTTTCCCATTGCTGCTTCTTAAGCCTCATGTTCCAGCAGTCCACCGTCCATCCTTGCCCCTCTATTACCTTTTCCTATGGCCAAAAACACACTTTCAGTCAGCTTTTGGTGAGCAAGATCATGTGATATTGCAATACTTCCTGTTACATTAGCAAAACTCTCAAATTCAGATTTAACTATACTTAATATAACATAAACCTTGTGATATGCAGGCCATTTGTGTAAACCAATTGGCAGAATAATGAACATATCTACATATCAAAATGAAATGATGCAGAAGTTGTTTGTTAAACAAGAAACCAGTTGGTGCCAATTTGGTGTTCTTTTAGAACAGTTTCTCAAAAATAGCTGGTCTGGTTTCCCCAGTTTAGAACTGGAATTCTCTACTTAAAATGTCTCTAAACGGTTTTTGTTGCATCTCTCTCTCTTGCTCTCTTTCAGGTGCTTGGTTTTGATAAAGTACACGACCTTCATTCTGAATTTAAGAAACTTCAAGCTGCAATCAACAAGCCTAATGAAAACTACGTGTTGAAGCTAGCCAATCGCCTCTATGGGGAGAAGAGCTACAACTTTCTCTCGGTAAACTGGTTGTGGTAAATCTCTGCTGGTGCATCAAGTCTGATCAGATAGAATTGCACAGCCCAACAAAATACTAAGGGAAGGAGTTTTTATTTTCAATGAGCTGATCACGACAGTGCCATTGGGAGTCATGCATTTGCTTTTTAGTCCTTGGTCTTTGCAAAGGAAAGTCAAGTCAAGTTCTTGATTCTGATTTATTGTCTTGTTGAAAATTGGCTGTGAATGGACGTGTAATGTTGGCTTTTCCTTAGCATGGTCAAATAGCCTGCTCTGCTTTGGTTGACTTTTCTCTGCATTGTGTCTCCCTTGGATGTTTGGTATTCTTTTGTGTTATCTTGATTAACGATATTACTGATGGTTCATGTACCTCTTTTTCAGCAGTTTTAAAATGCTGCTGTCACTTTAGTTTGCCGATGGTGGAAATGTATTTGTCCATCTCCTTCCCTTGGTCCACCCTCCCCTAAAACTCTGTTACTCTGTTCCACTTGTAAAATTAACATTTTTATTGTGGAATATTAGGAAACTAGGTTATCTTTGTGTTGCCTGTTAATCCTTTAGAATTTCCTTGCATCTACTCTGAAATATTACGAGGCAGAATTAGCTGCAGTGGATTTTGCTAAGGCAGCTGAAGAAGTCAGAAAACAGATCAACTCCTGGACTGAAACACAAACTGAAGGCAAGTGCTGCTGGGTAATTGATCTATTTGAAGAAATGCAAAGTCTTTCCAGTTCTAGCTTGCCACTTTGCTTCCCCATGTTAACGTATCGGACTGTTTTCTTATAATCAGCACTGGATAAACAGGAATCTCCTTCATTTTTAAATAGAGGGAAGACTAAACCATAGTGTTTTGGTCCCTGCTCCAAACTCCCTTCCCTTGCTACCATATAGCCCTTGAGTCTGCTCTGTCATTCATTAGGATAATTTATGATCTGATTGTAGCCTTTATTGCATGTTCCTATCTACCTTTTCTACTCCCTCATGCCCTCCCCACCAACCAAATCATCATCAATCATAAATCTCTCTAACTTTGCTTTGAATAAATTCAATGACTCAGCTATCACTCCTGGTTTTCTTTGTTAAATTCATTCAACTGTCTGCAATTTAAACCAGGCTGTTTTTAAACTTGCCGCCACATTTTGACCTGGGATGAGCTTCTGACCATATTTGGAATTGTTGCTAAGACCGGCTGATTTCCAACTCCATAACTTCACCTATGTCTCAGTTCACTTGTTAAAACTCTTGTTTAAGCTTTTGTTGCTTCCAGACCTGACTCTGCCAACACATATCATATGTTTGTAAACCTGAGGACGTCCATAACTTGCATCCAGTTCCCCTATTGTCCAGGTTCTTGCTCATTTACATTGCTTGACTGGAAGCCGATCTTGGTTTTTAAAAGAATTCTTATCCTCTTTTTTTCTCTCTCTTCAAAACCTTCCATGATCTTATCTTGATATACCCCTATAACCCTCCTGCCTCTCTCACTCCCCTGAAAGATCTGTGCTTCTCTGATTCTGGTCTCTTGAATGTTAGAACATAGAACATAGAAGAATACAGCGCAGTACAGGCCCTTTGGCCCTCGATGTTGCGCCGATCCAAGCCCACCTAACCTATACTAACCCACTATCCTCCATATACCTATCCAATGCCCGCTTAAATGCCCATAAAGAGGGAGAGTCCACCACTGCTACTGGCAGGGCATTCCATGAACTTATGACTCGCTGAGTGAAGAACCTACCCCTAACTTCAGTCCTATATCTACCACCCCTTAATTTAAAGCTATGCCCCCTTGTAATACCCGACTCCATACGCGGGAAAAGGTTCACACTGTCAACCCTATCTAACCCCCTAATCATCTTGTACACCTCAATCAAGTCACCCCTAAACCTTCTTTTCTCTAATGAAAACAGCCCCAAGTGTCTCAGTCTTTCCTCATATGATCTTCCTTCCATACCAGGCAACATCCTGGTAAACCTCCTCTGCACCCGTTCCAGTGCCCCACATCCTTCTTATAGTATGGCGACCAAAACTGCACACAATATTCCAGATGCGGCCGCACCAGAGTCTTATACAACTGCATCATGACCTCAGGACTCCGGAACTCAATTCCTCTACCAATAAAAGCCAGAAATCTGTTACTGATCTGAATCACTCCAATGGTGGTTGTGCCTCAGTTGCTTGGGATCGCAACTCTGGAAAAGCCCCTCCACACCTCATTCCTCTTTTTTTTTGAAAAGCATTCCTTCAAATCGATCTCATTATCAATGACCTAATATCATCTTATGTGGCGTAGAATCACATTTTGTTTTGTTTCTCTGAAACCCCTTGTTACTGTGTTATATGAACAGTCGTAGTGGTGATAGATAATTTGGTTAATGCTTCCCAAAAAGGTCCCTTTGACCTATAGTCCCAGCCACCATTGGATGGCATCAGCTGGAAATGTCAAGTGTCTAGCTTCAAGAAGTCCAGTCACTAAGCTCTACACTTTGTTGGTCAGATGATATAAGATTGCCACTTCTTGTGGACTTGAATTTCTTTTTGTTTTTTTCATTTGATCTTTCACCTGTAAGTGCATTTGTTTTTCCGTTATCCTCCAGGCAAGATCAGGAATTTGTTAAGCGAAGGCACTGTGGACAGTTTGACGAAGCTTGTCCTTGTGAATGCCATTTATTTTAAAGGGAACTGGGAACGAAAATTTGAAGAAAAAAACACACAAGAGGGACAATTCCGAATAAGCCAGGTAAAATAGGGCAGAAAATCTGAACAGTGGCTTATCCACTGCTTGATGAGCAAAAACTCGGAATTGTAAGCCCAGAAGCATGTTGCTCTTCTGAGTATAATTAAGTTCCCATGATTGGTGTAAAATATACATAATTATATTTGTCATCCTTAGCTGGGCCAATATGAACAAAACTTTATTTAAAGATAGATTTAGAGTTAAAGATAGATAAAGAGTTAGATTTTTGGAATGAACGGTTTAGCAGCTGGCAGTGTGATGGAATGATTGGATTTTCAGTCCTCCTGCATTACGCTGTTGCACGGAGAAAGTGAGGACTGCAGATGCCTGAGATCAGAGATGAGAGTATGGTGTTGGAAAAGCGCATCAGGTCAGGCAGCACCGGAAGAGCAGGAGAAATGATGTTTCGGGCATAAGCCCTTCATCAGGAATCAGGGCTCATGCCCGAAACATCGATTTTCCTGCTCCTCGGATGCTTTTCCAGCACCACACTCTTTACACTGTTCCAAACCCATCTAACTTTCCTCATTGCCATTCGTATTTGATGTGAGTTCCTGGCTTTTTTAGTATTCTCTCTCTGATTTGAGCTAATCCAAGATTCTGCTACCTGCATGCCATCTCTCCCTAAATCATTTACCCAACGCCGCGTGCTTGCTAACCCCACATTTGCCCCTGTTCCAGCTATGCCCTTAGGTTGAAAAAGAGTTTGCAAATCATTCTGTGGCCTCACCCCTTTTCTCCACACCCCCCATCCAACAGCCTACCACCTTTCAAAATTTGTGCTCCTTTAAATTTGGCCTCTTTGTGCATCCCAAGCTTTCATTGTTCTCCAGTTGAGTATAACTCAGCACCATTGACATCCACATTTTATCCCTGACTCATTTAAATATGTCCACAAATTGGAATGAAGTAGCTAGTGGTGCCTGTGTGGAATCTTGTATTCGCCACATGTTGATTTAATGATTTCGATAGCATAATATAGAGTTGGAGTTTACACTTCTCTTAACAATAAGTCTGTATACTAACTAGGGGCATTGAGTATAAGGATGGGCAAGTTATGCTTCGGCTATATAGAACTTTAGTTGGACCACACTTGTACACAATATTCCACTCTGGTCACCACACCAGAAGGATGTAGATGCTTTGGAGAGGTACAGAAAAGGTTTAGATTAGATTAGATTACTTTCCGTGTGGAAACAGGCCCTTCGGCCCAACAAGTTTACCAGGATGTTACCTGGTATGGGGAATTTCAGCTATGAGGAATGGTTGGATAGACTGGGTTTGTTTTCAAGGGCCAGGCAAAAGTGAGGGCTGCAGATGCTGGAGATCAGAGTCAAGAGTAGAGTGGTGCTTGAAAAGCACAACAGGTCACGCAGCATCCGAGGACCAGGAAAATCAACATTTCGGGCAAAAGCTCTTCATCAAGAATGAGGTTGGGAGCCTAGTGGGTCAAGAGATAAATGGGGTGGGGCTGGGGGAAGGTAGCTGAGTCTGTAATAGGTGGATGGAGGTGGGGGTGAAGGTGATAGGTCGGAGAGGAGGATGGAGCAGATAGGTGGGAAGGAAGATTGACAGAAGGACAGGTCGTGAGGGTGGTGCTGAGCTGGAAAGGTTGGAACTGGGGTAAGGTGGCAGGGAGTGGGGGAAGGGGAAATGAGAAAACTGGTGGAGTCCACATTGATGCCCTGGGGTTGAAGGATCCAAAGGCGGAAGATGAGGCCGCCTTCCTCCAGGTGCTGGATGGTAAAGGAGTGGCGGTGGAGGAGGCACAGAACCTGCATGTGCTCGGCAGAGTGGGAGGGGGAGTTGAAATGTTCAGCCACAGGGCGGTGGGGTTGATTGGTGTGGGTGTCCTGGAGATGTTCTCTGAAGCATCCTGCTTGTAGGTATCCAGTCTCACCAATGTAGAGGAAACCGCATCAGGAACAATGGATACAATAAATAACATGTGTGGAAGTGCAGGTGAAACTTTGATGGGTGTGGAAGGCTTCTTTGGGGCCTTGGAAGGGGGGGGGGCGGTGGAGAGAGGAGGTGTGGGTGCAGGTTTTGCAATTCCTTTATGGTCTTTATGGATTTATTTGGGTTTGTTTTCACTGGAACACAGGAGGTTGAGGGGCAACCTGATAAAAGCTTATAAGATTGTGAATAGCATGGATAAAGTGGAAAGTATGAGGCTTTTTCCCAGGGTGGAGGGCTCAATTACTAGGGGACCACAGGTTCAAGGTGTGAGGGGCAGAATTTAAAAGAGATATGTGAGACATGTTTTTCGCACAATGGATGCTGAGTGCCTAGAACGTGTTGTCAGATGGAAGGTGGAAGCCAACCCAGTAGCAGCATTCAAGAAGCACCTGGATGAATACATGAATAGGAAGGGAATAGAGGGATATGGATCCTGTAAGTGAAGACAGTTTTAGTATGGAAGGGCAAAATGTGTTGGCGCAGGGTCGGAAGGCTGAAGGGCTTGTTCCTGTGCTGTATTGTTCTTTGTTCTAGAATAAATGGGGATCATAAAATGACGGATCAAATTAAATTGGCAGAATGGCGGTAGATGGATTTGTACACAAGTGAGATCATCCATCTTGAACCAAAAAACGAGTACATTTTGAAATGCGGAGAACTTAGGAATAGTGGAGATATATAAAATGTTGGTCCTTGAATTGTAATGGACAAGCACAGAAAAATCTAGAGTAATAGAATGTAGATCCTTGTTCTAGCTTTAAGTTGGTCTGAACTTTGATTTTTTTAAAAAAATCTCAAAATAAATGAATTAAAGGCACAAATAGATATTATAGCCATTAGGGAGACATGAGTACAAGGAAATCAAAGCTAAATATTTAGGTATAAGTGACCTTTCAAAAGGACAGACAAGCAGGAAGACAAGTGTGATGGGATGGCTTTGTTAGTAAGCAATAGAATTAGTAGACTGGCAGAAATGATCTTGGGAATGAAATGTAGAAACCATATGGCTGGAGTTAACTAGTAACAAGGGGAAGGAATCACTGATGAAGGGCCTATGGCCTACATTCCTGATGGGCTTATGCCTGAAACAGAGTCTCCTGCTCCTTGGATACTGCCTGACCAGCTGCGCTTTACCAGCACCACACTTTTGACTCTGATCTCCAGCATCTGCAGTCCTTACTTTCTCCTACTTAAGATAAGAGCCCATGTGTTGGAGGTGCATGTTATAACAAATGGAGGATTCACTATATATAATAGAAAGCAGAGTTGGGATAAAGGTGGCATTTTCAGGATGGCAACATGAAAGTAGTGAAGCACCACAGGTATCAGTATTGAGGATTGATTAATGTTTTAGATGGGGAAAGTAAGTGGACCATCACCAAATTTGCAGATGACAAAATTAGGTAAGAAGGTAAGTGGCGAGGATTATATGAGTCTACAAAGGGATATAGGCCCGTTAAGCGAGTGGGCAAAAACTTGATAAATGGAATATAATGTGGGAAAATGTGAGATTTCGAACTTTGGCAAAAGAATAGAAGAGATGAATATTGTTTACGTGGGGAAAACCTGCAGAAATCTGTGGTAATAGTCACATGACCCATCACATGACTGTTCCCACATGCATTTCCCAGAGACCGAGACAATCACCATCCCCACTCCCAACTCCAGCTCTACACCAGGCTCCAGCCCCAAGTCTTGCCGGGTATTTATCATTTCCCCTGACATCTCCCTCACGGAGGACAGTCAGTCCTCAGGAAGGAGCTTGCTTTCATTCCACTATGCACACATCAACAAATTTTGCACACATTTAGATGTTGAACACTTTTTTTCCACCATCTCCACCTCCGTGCCTACTACTTCAAACATGAATCCCACCCACCCTCCAAAGACCCCTCCTTCTGCCTCCAACAAACTCCATCCTACTGGACACCCCATCCTGGCCTCCTACCCTTCTCCCCTCCCTTGACCTCTGCATCTCTAACTGCCGTCCGGAGATCACTCACCTGAATCTCTCCAACCTCCTCCCCATCCAAGTGTCCCTCTGCTCCTTCCACTCCAACCCCAGTTTCACCATCAAATATCCTGACAAGGGCGTCGCAGTGGTAGTTTGGTGCACCGACCTCTACCTCAAGGAAGCCACATACCAACTCACCGACACCTTCTCCTACCGTCCCCTCAATCACAATCTGACCTCTCATCAGCAAACCATTATCTCCAAAACCATCCACAGTCGCATCAGCTCGGAAAATCTCCCATCCACAGCCTCCAACCTCAGTTCCCCAACCTCACACTGCCTGTTTCTATCTTTTCCCCAAAATTCATAAACCTGACTGCCCCAGTCAGCCAATCGTCTCTGCCTGCCCCTATCCCACTGAACTTCTCTCCTCTTTTCACAATTCTGTCTTGTCGCCTTTGGTCCAGAAAGTCCCCACCTACATTTGGGACACCACCCACCCCATTGATCTTTTCCATAACTTTCGGTTCCATGGCTTCCAATAGTTCATCTTCACCGTGGACATCAAGTCTCTCTACACCTGTATCCCCCATGAAGAAGGCCTCAAGGTCTTCAATTTCTTCCTCTCCCACAGACACAACTAGTTCCCCTGCACTGACACCATCATTCGATTAGCAGAACTGGTCCTCCCCCTGAACAACTTTTCCTTTTCAATGCTCCCACTTCCTACCGACCAAAGGGGTGGCTTTGGGTATCTGCGTGGGTCTGAGCTATGCCTGCTTCTTTGTAGGATAAGTGGAAGAGTCCCTCTTCTGCAGCTACACTGGCATCATCCCTCACCTTTTCCTCTGCTACATCAATGTGGGCGGCACGGTGGCACAGTGGTCAGCACTGCTGCCTCACAGCGCCAGAGTCTCGGGTTCAATTCCCGCCTCAGGCGACTGACTGTGTGGAGTTTGCACGTTCTCCCCGTGTCTGCGTGGGTTTCCTCCGGGTGCTCCGGTTTCCTCCCACAGTCCAAAGAGGTGCAGGTCAGGTGAATTGGCCATGCTAAATTGCCCGTAGTGTTAGGTAAGGAGTAAATGTAGGGGTATGGGTGGGTTGCGCTTCGGCGGGGCAGTGTGGACTTGTTGGGCCGAAGGGCCTGTTTCAACACTGTAAGTATTCTAATCTAATCTAATCAATGATTGTATCGGCACTGCCTCGTGCTCCCATGAGAAGCTTGAACAGATCATTCACCACACCAACGCCTTCCACCCTGACCTCAAACACACCTGGTCCATCTCTGACTACCCCCTCCCCTTTTTTTTTTTGGGTCCATTTTGTGTGCATCACCGGCAACCAACTCAGCACCGACATCTATTATAAACCCACCAACTCCCACAGCTACCTCGATAACACCCCCCCACCCCCCCTCCCAGTAGTCCCAATTCCTCTGCCTCTGCCTTATCTGCTCCCAGGATGAGCTGTTCCACTCCAAGACATCCCAGATGTCCTCCTACTTCAATGACTGCAATTTTCCCTCCTACATTATCAACAATACCCTCAACTGCATCCCCTCCATTTCCCACGCCTCTGCTCTCTAGAAAAACCCCTCGACCACAAGAAGGATAGAGTCCCCGATCCTCTCATTCCACCCCATTCATCTCCAAGTCCAACGCATCATTCTCCTCCACTTCTACCACTTGACATTTCCCTCCCAACCTCTAATCCGAGTTTCGCAGGGACCGTTCCCTCCATGACTCCCTTGTTAGGTCCACACTCCTCACCAACCTCTCCTCCACTTGGTACCTTCTCTTGTGGTCACAGGAGGTGCAAAACCTCCTCCAACACCTCCCCACTCGCCTCCATCCAAGGCCTCAAAGAATCATTCCAAGTCTGGCAAAGATCCACTTGCATTTCTTTGAACCTGATTTATTGCATCCACTGCTCCTGATGTGATGCCCTATTTATCAGGGAGTCCGAGCGCAAACCCATGGAACAGTTCAGGAAACACTCATTTTCATACACTCCAATTGACCTCACCTTCCAGTTGCCATCCATTTCAACCTTCTTGATGACATGTCCATCTTGGTCTCCTCCAATGTCAACACAAGGTCACACGCAAACTGGAGGAAGAACATCTCATGTTCTGCCACAGGAGCTTACAACCATACGGTCTTAACATAGAATTCACCAGCTTCCAAATCTGCCACCTCATCCCAGGCCCAGCCTTCCTTCTCTGCCCCACCTCCTTGACCTGACCATATCCGTCCATCTTCCTTCCCACCTATCTGCTCCACCCTTCCCACTGACTAATCACAACCACCCCTTAACTGCATCCACTAATCACCATCCCACCCACCTTTCTCCCAGCAGCACCACCCTCCCTCTATTTATTTCACAAGCCCCTACTCCCTCCCTCAGTCCTGATGAAAGGTTTTGTCCTGAAACATTGACTCCCTTTGCTCCTCTGATGCTGCTTGACCTGCTGAGCTTTTCCAGCTCCACTCTCAATCACAGTAAGGTACTGCTGCCTCACAGCGCCAGGGACCTGGGGTGGATTCCAGCCTCGGGTGACTGTGTGGTGTTTGCACATTCTCCCCATGTCTGCGTGGGTTTCTTCCCACAATCCAAAGATGTGCAGGCCAGGTGAATTGGCTGTGCTAAATTGCCCATAATGTTCAAGGATGTACAGGTTAAGTGGATTAGTTAGGGGTAAATGTCAAGTAGTAGGGGAATGGATCTAGGTGGGTTATTCTTCGGAGAGAGGTTGTTTGGCCATATGGCCTATTTCCACACTGTAGGGATTCTAAGTTTTCTATCCACATTGTGTGCTCTCTTCAAGACTGACACATGGCCCTACATTTGTAAAGGGAGCATTTTGTTTGAGTGTGGCCTGTTTGATCCTGAAACTCCCAATTGCTGTGAACTTGTGCAACTTCAGATGAAACAGTGATTGTGTGTGTCATATACCACGCTGACATTGAGAAGTGGTTAATGTCAGAAAGCTCTCTGAACAGATTGTTGCTTTGTGAAAGGAAGCTTCAGTTTGAAACCTCCTGACCTTGGAATTATTTTCCATTTTGGATAAATTTGTGTTCTGTCGTTTCACTAATAGTCTCTATTTACTTGCAGAATGAAACAAAACCGGTGCAAATGATGTGGCAAAAAGCCAAGTTTAATATGGCATACATTCAAGAATTTAAAATCAAGATACTTGAGCTCCCCTATGTTCAGAATGAACTGAGCATGATCATCCTGTTGCCAGATATTGATGACAACTTCAGTGAGCTGGAAAAAGTAAGTTGCAAGTTTTAACATGAAACATTGCTTCAGTTTATTCCAAGGAAACCAAACTATTGAGAAGGGGTAGGGAAAATGGATCATTCAGCATGTCTCAACCAAAAATGAATCCAAACAATGAATATCAATTTCATGAATGGGAGTAAAATTCAGTCGAAGAATCTATTGGAGAAACTCAGCCAGTCTGGCAGTATCAGTGGTGAAAGAAACAGTCAACCTATCAAGTCCAGTTAGTTCCAAAGAAGTCAAATCAAACTCCAAATGCGCTGTCCACAGATGCGGCCAGACCTACTGTGTCTTTCCAGCATTGCTGTGCTTTTGTGTCAGATTTCCAGATCCGTAGTATTTTGCTTTTTATTAAAGGAATCTATTCAAGTGGTTTACAATTGAATTTAATGCGTGTTGGCTGAATTATTTGGAAAAAGGGAAGCTTGACTTTGCAGCCAGTGAGCATGCATTAAAATCGATCCAGCATTTGGACAGATTGCTAACTCCTTTCGGTATGAACAAGCCTAACGTTTCATAATCCAAGGGCAGAGTTTCGCCAGTTTTCTTGAGCAGCATTTTTCCAACAAACAATAAGTAAGTGGCCAACCAGCTATCAAAATATCTTTTTGTATCTGAAGCATTCAGATTCAATGCATTGGGAATAATTCATGAGTATAAAATCTCTGATGTTTTATTGTACTCCAATGTATTAAATTCTGGTTGTCATGTTATACAATGGATATGCAGGAATGGAGAGGGTGGGGAGGAGATTTCCAAGGAATCTACCAGACATGCATGAGTGTACATATCAAGAAATCATTGATATGATTTTTTTTCCCAGGGGTTGAGTTGGAGTAAGAGGTGAAGGGAGAAGCTAAAGGGTGGCCTATTGGCTGTCTTTAAAGTTATGGAAGTTTTTTATAGAGTGAGTAAACGGAGAATATTCCCTCTTGTTGGGAAGGTCATAACTAGAAGCCAATGATATAAGACAGTTGGCAAGAAATCCTATCAGGAATTTAGCAGAAACTTCACCTAAGGACTGGTGAGAATCTAGAACTTGTCAGCGCAGGGAGTAGTTGAAATGAACGTTACAGTGCATTTGAGGGATGATCATTTGATTGGGGGCTGTGGTTATCAAGGTAAATTTTGGGTGAGGAGAGACAGAGGAGCTTTTGCAAATGCATATATTTAAAGAAAATAATTGAAGCATCAATCACGTAGCCATGAAATCAGACAACTACTTGATGGAATCTGAAGTTCCAGGTTCCACTAATTTTAAAAATGTTTATCTCTCCCAATTTGTTCTTGTGTTTTCCCACCTTACTTCTATTTTATGCACTGATTTAAATCCTCACAGGTAAGGTTACAGAAGACCAGCACCAAAGACAGATATGTGGTGTAGCTATGAATATTAGTCAGTAGGGGCATTGTGTTCTAAATATTCTGTATAAAGATTGACACTGATAAATCTTTTAATATTTAGATTTATTTTTTTGTTTTGTTTTGTTTTTAGCTTCAGAGTCAACTCACTTTTGATAATCTGATGGATTGGACCAACCCAGAAAACATGAGTAATATGGAAGTTAAAGTCGTGTTGCCAAAATTCAAGCTCGAGGAGCAATATGATCTTAAAGCAACACTCACTGAAATGGGAATGCTAGATGCTTTCAGTGATTCACATGCTAACTTCTCTGGGATGACTGAGAAAAATGATCTGGTTTTGTCAAAGGTTGTTCATAAAGCTTTTGTCGAAGTTAATGAAGAGGGCACGGAGGCTGCTGCTGCGACTGCAGCTGTCTTTCTGTTGCGCTGTGCAGTGATTACATTCGAGTTTGTGGCTGACCACCCGTTCCTGTTCTTCATCAGGCACAACAAAACACGCAGTATTTTGTTCTTTGGAAGGCTCTCCTCACCTTAAAACCCCCAAACCGCAGCTATTGCCATTCAACACTGCTCAGATTGGTTTGATAATGTCCATGCAAGTGGTTTTCCTAATGGGGAAAACTGAAGCTTTGGACAATCTAGAGATCCGTAAGAGAGTGCAGTTTAATGGCAGTTGAGAGAGATGGAATAGGACACAATAAAATGTATTGATTTTTAATTAAATGTACGTAGTTTAAAAATGCTTCTGCAGCTAAATTGAAATAGTGGAAATAGTTCTTACTTGAGAGGTTAGTTTGCAAATCACGCTTCCTTACCGAAACTGACGATAGGTTGATGGTAGTGAAGGAGATAGGGTTCTAAATTAAAAGCTTTTTGTCAACTATTTGTCTGGGCATTTTGGAACAAAAGAACCCTTTTTCTTTTCGATCTTTGTGACGTAACAAGAGAACTGAAGTTGGGGAGTTGACTTTAATTTTAACCTTGTTGCCCCATCTGTTTTAATCCTGAAGTAATAATAGTGCCTTCATTCATACAGGCAGATCATACACTCTCTCTCGATCACACCCAAACGCCATTACAGTAGTTAAGGAGTTTGGAAATGATTTAACTTCTTACTTCACTATCTGAAGTTTGCTTCAAATTCAGCTCAGTTTGTGAATCAGTTTATAAGTTACCTATTTAGTAGCACAGTTTAGACCTACATCCCCATATCCTACTTGCTGTAATAAACACAAATTGTTAGCTGGGTTGATCTTTCTAATCCTTCAGCTACCTTGTAAACTTCTAAGAATGTGTGATTATTTCTGTGCAGACATTTTTTTAAAAATTCCAAAAATCGGAGTGCTTCGCGTTTTGAATTACTTTTGATGTGCCGTGTGTGAATGTAAGGGAATGAAGTTTCACGGGAAGGAGCATTTAAAGTTCTGAAGAAAATCATTCTGAAGTTCAGACCAAAATATGTAATGTTATTGCTCTATACAATGTCTTTAAGCTTTAACTTGTATATTGGAGACTGCACTTTTTAAAATATCTCTGATGCAGTGCAATGATGTCAAATAAAATGTTTTGGACTTTCTCGTGCTTTCTTCAGTTTGTTCACAGCTGTGCGATGTAGGTAAACCAATGGAAGTAAACATCAGATACTTCTTAAAAGGCTTTTCTTTTAAACAAGGAGGTCACTATTTTTGTTTGTACACTCGTTATTACTTTTGGACCACCTTTTGCTTTAAGTGTTTGGATCGGTATCGTTAATTTCATTCACCAACCTGAAATTTATAAAATGGATGGTAGCTCACACGTAAGGCAGAGAAAATGCTGATGTTATCATTCACCATACAGAGTGCAAGTAGGAACAGTCACTTGGTTTGCAATTCAAGGGACATTAGTAGTTAATGCAGTTGGAACGTTTTCCAAACTGAATCTGGAGATCCCCTCCCCTTGCTGTGGATAGTAGCATGTATCAGAAAAGACCAAAGTAAATCCGTTGTGAGCTGCAAAACATTTTGCACTGGTTTTGGGAAAAGTGGGTGTCTATTTTAGAGATTGAATAATGAGACAAAATTGGGGTTGGCAGTAATCGTGGAAAAGTAACAAATACTGTTCAGTTCTTAAACTACAAGTAGCCTGCAAAAGAAATGTCTCATTTTTGGTCTTTTGAAATAGCAAAAGCTTGCATTTAAAATGTGATATCTTTTGTCATGCACCTCAGCTAATAACCAAATGTTGAAATGTCTCTATAAACCATTATTTGTCTCTACGGAGATTGTAAGAAACCTAGGACTTGCATGTATTTGAAAGGCAAGGACTGATTAGGGATAGTCAGCATGGCTTTGGGTGGGAAATCATGTCTCAAAAACTTGATTGAGTTTTTTGAATAAGGAACAAAGAGGATTGATGAGGGCAGAGTAGTGGACATGATCTATATGGACTTCAGTAAGGTGTTCGACAAGGTTCCCCATGGGAGGCTCGTTAGTAAGGTTAGATCTCATGGAATATAGGGAGAGCTATCCATTTCGATACAGAACTGGCTTGAAGGTAGAAGACAGAGGGTGGTTGTGGAGGATTGCTTTTCAGACTGGAGGCCTGTGACCAGTGGTGTGCCACAAGGTTCGGTGCTGGGTCCTCTACTTTTCATTGTTTATACAAATGATTTGGATGTGAGCATAAGAGGTATGGTTAGTAAGTTTGCAGATGACACCAAAATTGGAGGTGTAGTGGACAGCGAAGAAGGTTACCTCAGAGTACAACAGGGTCTTGATCAGATGGGCTGAGGAGTGGTGGATGGAGTTTAATTTAGATAAATGCGAGGTGTTGCATTTTGGAAAAGCAAATCTTAGCAGGACTTATACACTTAATGGTAAGGTCATAGGGAGTGTTGCTGAACAAAGAGACCTTGGAGTGCAGGTTCTAGCTCCTTTGAAAGTGGAGTTGCAGGTAGATAGGATAGTGAAGAAGGTGTTTGGTATGCTTTTCCTTTATTGGTCAGAGTATTGAGTACAGGAGTTGGGAGGTCATGTTGCGGCTGTACAGGACATTGGTTAGGCCACTGTTGGAATATTGTGCGCAATTCTGGTCTCCTTTCTATTGGAAGGATGTTGCGAAACTTGAAAAGGTTCAGAAAAGATTTACAAGGATGTTGCCAGGGTTGGAGGATTTGAGCTGTAGGGAGAGGTTGAATAGTCTGGGGCTGTTTTCCCTGGAGTGTCGGAGGCTGAGGGGTGACCTTTATAGAGGTTTATAAAATCATGAGGGGCATGGATAGGATAAACAGACAAGGTCTTTTCCCTGGGTTGGGGAAGTCCGGAACTAGAGGGCATAGGTTTAAGGTGAGAGGGCAAAGATATAAAAGGGATTTAAGGGGCAACTTTTTCACGCAGCTGGTGGTGTGTGTATGAAATGAGCTGCCAGAGAAAGTGGTGGAGGCTGGTACAATTATAGCATTTAAAAGGCATCTGCATGAGAATAATAATAGGAAGGGTTTAGGAGAACATGTGCAAAGTTCTGGTAAATGGGACTAGGTTAGGATAACTTGTCGGCATGAACGATTTGGACCAAAGGGTCAGTTTCCATGCTGTACATCTCTTTGACTCAATTACTAAGTCATATTGCCAGTGGGTTATCGAAAGCAGGTGCTGAGTGGTGCATGAACTACCAGTAGCTAATCATTTAGGGGTGAGAAAAACATTTTTATTTTTACTGGCCTGGACTGCACAAGGATGTAGTTGAATTTTGCTAGACATGTCATACATGTCAGTTAATTGGAAAACCGCATGCACTGATAATATCTGCACCCTTAATATCTATTCCTGCATGTGAGGAACCTTTTTTAAGGGTCTTAATTGATTGCTTAGGACTCCAACCTAAAACAAAAAGTGGGAATTCGTATTTGTTTACAATAATGGATGTGCCCACTAGATTTCCAGAGGCCATTCCTTTGTGCAATATCACAGCTAAAAGGGTTGTAGACAAGTTACTCATCTTTCATCAGATGTGGACTATTCACAGAGATACAATGATATCGAGAGTCAAATTTCACATCAGAATTAATCAGAGGATTGGGAAAGTTTGTTTTGTATTCTACAAAAAAGAGAAATTAAATTCAGGGTAAATTAGAAAGTAACAAAACAGATAGTAAGACTTTCTTAAATACACAAAGAGAAGACAGGCAATAGAATTCTCAGTGAATGAGGGTGGGAAATACTGGGGACTAGATTAGAGTGGTGCTGGAAAAGCATAGCAGTTCAGGCAGCATCCGAGGAGCAGTAAAATTAACGTTTCGGGCAAAAGCCCTTCGTTAGGAATACGGAATATCATACTGGGGAGCTAGGAAATGGCAGAGGAGTTGAACAAATACTTTGCATTATTTTTCACAGTAGAGGACACTAACAGCATACCAAAAATACTAAATAATAAAGGGGTACAGATTACTGGGGTGAGACCAGATCTGAGCAAAAACCTGAAACTTTAACTCTCATTTCTCCAAAGATGCTGCCAGATCAGCTGAGCTTTTCCAGCAATTTCTGATTTTGTATCTGATTTCCAGCATCTGCACTTCTTCCAGTTTTATAAAACTAGGAAGCTCATGCTAAAACTAGGCAATGCAGTGAGTCTGTGAAATACTTAACCACAGAGGGTTGTCTATGTTGTGTTATTGATTACATTTGAGGCTGAGATAGACAGATTTCTAATCAAAAGAGACTACAAGGTTATGGGGAAAAGCCAGGAAAGTGGAGCTGAGGATTATCACGGCAACCATGATTTCATTAAATGGTGAAGTAGACTTGATGGACCATGTAGCTTTCTTCTGCTCCTACATCTTATGGCCTTACTGTCATCTAGTGCCATGCGGATGTTCCCTCTAATTTATCGGTTGGTGAGCGCAGCAAAATTGTTGCATTGTGTGTTCTCATCAAGTCTGACACATGGCTGTGCATCTGTAAAGGGAGCATTTTGTTTGAGCGTGGTCTATTTGTTCCTGAAGTTCCCAATTGCTGCTTTTTTGTGCAACTCCAGGTGAAGCAGTGATTGTGGGTGCCATATACCACACTGACATTGATTAATGTCAGAAAGCTCTCTCTGAACAGATTGTTGCTTTGTGAATGGAAGCTTCAATTTGAACCCTCCTGCCTTTGGAATTATTTTCCATTTTGGAATGCTCCCTAGTTTTGATAATAATCTCTCTTCACTTGCAGAATGAAAAATAAAACAGTGCAAATGATGTGGCAATAAGGCACATCTAATTTGGCTTATATTCCTGAATGAGCTGAGTATGATCATCGTGTTGCCAGATATTGATGACAACTTTAATGAGCTGGAAGAAGTTGCAAGCTTCAACATGAAACATTGCTTCAAGTTATTCAGAGGAAACCAATCCATGAAGGTGGGATAAAAAGTGGTTAATTCAGCACACCTCATCCAAAACTGAATTCAGACAATTAAAACCAATCTAATGGTGCGATCCAAGATGGCGGCAATCTAGAAGGATCGCGTTGCTGAGCTCCTTGCTACAACACCAGCAAGGCAGAGCTATAGCCCACCCCGGTCAAGTTATTTTACTTACAAATACTGCAAAAGAGTCACAGAGAACATTGAAATTTCTCTTACCTTCGTTTTTGCTACGATGAAATGCTGAAGAAAGGAGGGAGGGAGCCCGAGGCTGGGACTGCAGCTCAATCTACTGACGTGATGGGCCTGTCTCACCAGGCCTTGGTCGCGGAGCTCACCAAATCTCGAAGGAGGGGCTGGGAAAGCAGATGGAAGAAAAGCTGGCCCCGATCGCTGTTCTGTGACAGAAGCATAAACAGCAGCTGGGAGACCTTGGAAGAATGAGGTTGAATGCTAAGTCATATTGCTGGAAACCAAGACTGAAGCATCTAAGAACCGGATTGAAGCCCTGGAAACGCAGGTCCATGGCTTACCTGATCAGGATGACAATCTTGAGAACGAGGCAGGAGGAAGAATCTTTGTATCATCTGTCTGCCAGAGTGGAAGGAAGGTGAGCGGCCAGGGGAATTCTTTGAGAAGTGGCTGCTGGAATTTCTTAGCCTGGAGCCTGAAATGGGAAAAATGAAGATTGAAAGAGCTCACCGGGTCACGGTGCAGAGGCCAGGTATGAACCAATGCCCTCACCCTATCCTGGTGCAGTTCCATAAGAATAAAGACAAACAGAGAGTCATGGAAGTTTCCAGGGCCCAGGGGAAGAATCTGATGGCTTTGGTTTGCGAGGGCTCCAGGGTCATATGTTTTTAAAACTTCTTGGCAACGGTGATCTAGAAAAGAAAATCCTACGATGGCATCAAGAAATGATTGAGAGCTCGGGATGCAGTACTCTCCAAGGTAACCAGCCATGCTTCAGCTTATGTTTAATGGATCAGTACATTTATTTGACTTGCCGGAGAAAGCAAGAAACTTTGTGGACACGCTAACTTAGATCAGACGATTGAATAGCTACAGATAATAGTGTTGTTCGGGTTTGTCCTTCTTAAGGGAAGTTCTGTTGGGGTCTCCTTTTTTGTTGGTAATATGTTGTGTTAAAATATGCTTGGGGGTGGACAGAGTATTTCCGTTTAATTTTAAGGTTATGCTATACCAGGGGATGGGTGGTGTATTTATTTTTTAACTCATTTGCTCATATTGTTATTCTTTCCTTTTGTTTTTACTTCTGTTTCTTTTACTGCCTGTGTTTGTTGTGTGACCCTAGCGAGGAGGAGTTCAGAAGGTGGTTGGGATGGCTAGGCACTAGGTGGTTTAAACCCGGTTTTGGTATTTAACTACCTTGTCTGCCATATTGGCAATGGGGTGGGAAATAGGGTTCTGGGGTGTATAGGTGTCCCCTTTGAGCAGGGGGTAAATCCCCCTAATCAATGCTATTGGCGCTTTACACGTGGTTTTGTTTTTTGGTTTTTGCTGTACATGGTTTTTGATAATTTTGTAGTTTTGTTAGTTGTAGCTGCTTTAGTTTATGTAGTTCTATGTTCAGTGGATTTTCCTTCATTGAGGCTCAGCGATTTGTAATTTGAATTCTTCCTCTTTGGAGTCTAAATGTTGCTACGGAATGTTATGGCTAAATGTTTAAATGGTGTACCTGGAACATTAAGGGGAGCCACTTGCTGGTCAAGAGGAAAAAAGGTACTCTCCAGACTTAAAAAAGAAAGGGTGGATATCGCCTTATTGCAGGAGACACACCTAGATGATAGAGAGCATTTGAAATTGCGGCAGAATGGGTCTGACCGGGTTTACTCATCTTGTAATACCGGAGCAGGAGAGTGACCACGCTTGTTGGGAGGAATCTCCCATTTAAGGCACTAGAGTGTGTGAAAGACACATACGGGAGATTCGGAATTCTTAAAGCCTTGATAAAGGGGAAAGGATAAGAGACCTTAAATGTTTACTGACCCCCGGCCCACCCCCTCAAATTGCTACTCGATACATTCTCTAAACTGATTAACATTGCATCTCGGCATATTATCATAGCGGCGGTATTTTAATTGTCTAATAAACCCCACTGTAGACAGATGCCAAAAGCCCCTGATATCTTCTTAATGATCTAAGCAATTAAGGGATTTGTGTGGTGGACGTTTGGAGGCATCTCACCCTACAGGCAGGGACTTAACGTTTTTTTACAATCCGCACGGGTGTCATACCAAGATTACTCTCTTTTTGACTCCAGCAGCACACTTGGGCTCAGTGGTGTCCTGTACAATTGGCAGTGAACGCAGCTCTAGAGTGGAAAGGTGCCCAGTCCTGACGGACTTCCCAGTGAATTTTGTAAGGAATTTATAAACATACTGTCAGGACCGATGATCAGTATATTTGATGGTTCACACAGTCAGGGCCTCCTCCTGCCATCTTTAAGAGAGGCTAATATTTCTCTTATTCTTAAAAAAGGGAATGCCCCGGAGGATTGTGCTTCCTATTGGCCTATCTTACTTTTGAATGTTGATTTCAAAATCCTATCTCAGACTCTTGCACTAAGGCTAGAAACTGTATTGCCTTCCATTATTATGGAGGACCAGGCAGGCTTTATAAAGGGCTGCAGATCATGTAATGATGTCAGGAGGTTACTCAATGTGATCCAAGCATGTCAACAATAATCTGTACTGGGATTAGTGATCTCTCTTGATGCAGAAAAGGCATTTGTTTGGGTTGAGGGCCATACCTTTTTTATACTTTAGATTGGGTTGACCTGGGTGAAGTCTTTATCAGATGGGTAAAGGTTCTTTATCGTGAACCTCTTGTTGCGGTTCTCACCAATGGTGTATGGTCAATCAATTTTAATATCCTCAGAGGCAGTCGACAGGGCTGTTCCCTATCGCTGTTGTTTTTCACATTGGTGATTGAGCTGCTGGCAGACAACAAACGTAGGGATCCCAAAATATCTGCTCCAGAAGGGGAGACAAAGTCACATAAGATCACATTGTATGTGGAGGATGTTCTTATCTTTTTGTCAAACCCAACAGTTTCGGTATCTCATCTGATACAATGCATCCAATCGTTTGGTGTTTTCTCGGGTTATACGGTCAACTTTATGAAATTGAAAGCCATGCCTATTGGTGGTCTCTGAAAAATGCCTGGTCTCGGGGGCGAATCTCAATTTTCCTTAAAATGGTCACGGGGGATTTTGTATACTTTAGTCATATTCATTACCCATGTGTTTGATTGGCTACTTAAAGCTAATTTTGTCCATATTTGACAGAATCAGACAAGACCTTTGAAGGTAGGAGGTGCTTCTGATTTTTTTGGTTAGCCCACATTAAAATGAATATTCTCCCCCACCTACTGTTTGTGAATGCTGCCTTTGATCTTTACTAGGCAAACATTTTGGAGACGGAACAGATTGTTCAGTTCTTTCATCTGGCATCGTAAGCAGCCCCCTTATTAAATTAACTACATTACAGCTACCACACAAACTGGGAGGAGTGGACCTTCCAGATATTAAAAACTATCGTTTACGCCCGCTGTTATCTTACCATTGGGACCCTCTCTCACTATGGTTAGATATCAAAGCTTCTCAGGCAGCTTCTCAGAGATTATTGTTCTTGGAGAAAATGAGGATGGTTAAGGAATATTTCCATAACTCAATAGTTATCAGTACTGCTAAAGCATAGAGGGCAATGTGGCAGAGTGAAGGTAATATTGCCAAAGCATCATTTCTTACACCCATAATCGGTATGCCATGTTTTCAACTGGGGATGATGTACTCAGTGTTTAAACTTTGGGCAGCTTGGGGTGTGTCTTGCCTGGATGACCTATTTGAGGGGGACACATTGACATCTCTTGACCAGTTAGCTCAGAAATATGAGTTACTTAGCAGTGACCTCTTTTGTTTTTTTTTTCAAATCAGAACTACACTCCTAACTGACTCCTATAGATCCGACATAGAGAAGAGGGTGCTTAGTGCTGAGAACACACTCTCTGTCAGCACTCTTTACCACCTGTTGGGAGAGGGCTCTTGGACGAGACCGAGGGGCTTTGTAAGGTATGGGAGAAGGAGCTGGACACTGAGATCTCCTCTGAGACATTGGAGGATGTCTGGGAAAATGCAAGAAGGATCTCGATTTGCAATAGGACCCATGCCTTGCAATTGAAGATTCTCCGCAGAGTCCACTTGGCTCCGGGATCATCTCTCAAAATTTAAAGTGGGAGTATCTTCAACATGTCCCAAATGCAAAATGAGTCCGGGTACTCTCACGCACTGTCTCTGGTCCTGCCACAGTCTCTGGACATACTGGAGTCTGTGGTAAGTGAAATTGAGAGGGTCTTGTGGACAGAAGTGGAGATGGATCCGGTATCTCTTCTTCTTGGCCTGGTTAATCTACTTCCTTTAGACTTGCACAAGAAAAAGATTTTCAGTATCCTTACTTTTTGTGCCAGAAAAGACCTGCTTTTAGGGCGGGTGTCTGAAGATCCCCTGGGATTGTTGGGCTGACGTAACATGGTCATAGAGCACATCCCTTTGGATTTCCTTACAAATATGATGCATCATAAAACTGAGAATTTCTATAAGATGTGGCAGCTCCTCTTGAATTCTCAGGGCACTGACCTGTCTGCCACATTAATAAGGGCTTTTATATAGTCATGATGATGTTGTTTAATGAATCTAATACCGAGAGAGGAAGCATTACGAACAAATGAATATGTATAAATTAATGCTCTCGGTGATCGAGAGCTACTGTTTTGTCTCGCTGAGCCGTATTATTATTATTATTTATGAGTTAGTAGTTAGTTGTTAGTTTTTATTTATTTATGCATTTAGTGGGTCCTTTTCTTCTTTTTTCTTCATATCTATATACGTATTTAGAGGCAAATGTAGTTCTGTGTTTTTTCTTTTTACTGTATTGAATTGTCTTGTTTTGGATTTGTTGTAATATTTTAAAAAATCTTTTACAATAAAATTATATAGAAAAAATCTCATAAATAAAGGAGAATAAAGGTCAGATAAGCAATCTATTGGAGAAACTCAGCAGGTCTGGCAGTATCTGTGGTGAGACAAACAGTTAACCTTTCAAATCCGATTGGTTCTGAAGAAGTCATTACCAGACACAAAATGTTAACTCTCCCCCCAGATGCTGCCAGACCTCCTGCATTTCTCCAGCATCCCCTGTGTGTGTTTCAGATTTCCAGCATTTGCAGTATTTTGCTTTTTATTAAAGGGATCTATTCAAATGACTGAGTTTAAAATGCGTTGATCGAATTATTTGTTAAAAGACTTTGCAGATATAATGTGCATGCATTTAAATCCATCCAGCTTTTGGGTAAATTGCTAGCTGGTTTTGGGATTTAACAAGTCGACTTGTTAAAATCAAAGAGCAGAGTTTCACTGGTTTTCTTGTGCAGCATTTTTGCCAACGAGCAATAAATAAATGGCTAACGATCTATGAAAACATTTTTTGAATCTAAATGTTTCCCTTCATTTCTATTGAGTGAGGAATGCAATACATTGGGAATAACTCAGGAGTATAAAATATTTGCTGCCTGACAAAAGTCTGCATTACACTGGAGACTGTGCTCCAATGTTTAAAAAGTTTTTTAAAAACGCTCCAGGACAACTCTGCAAACTCCAAAACAACATCTAAAGTTACTACGACCAGCCCCTTTGGTTTGAAGGCTGACCTATTTTTGTGAGTAATATTTACTTTAATTATTAGGCTTGAAGCATAGTCAAAGCTAGTCACAGTTGTATCGACACCAAGTGGACTGTAGTAGTTCAAAAAGGCAGCTCACCACCACATTCTCCAACGCAACTAGAATGGGCAAGAAATGCTGGCCCAGTCAGTATCGCTTGCATCCCATCAGTGAAATTTTTTAAAAAGCAAAGTCTTTGGCTTGGGGTATCAATTACATTAATCAAGGAACACAAGAAAATAAAATATCGCAGAGTTGCGTCAATGTAAAAAGAACCTATCATGGAAATTGGACCATCTTTAGTGGTAGATTCAGAAATAGTTTCTATAGTGCAGCATCAAGGTGTGATCATAAGTTAGGACAACAATAGCTTTGAGAATGAGATAAATCCAAGGTAACAAAGAAACTTACAAATTAAAATACAAGGAGTTTTGGACAAACCCACAGCTGCAGATGTTTCTATTAGACAGTCTGGTACAATGGTGTCTGGAACAAGACAGCTTGAAGTTTGTAGTTCAGCAAGAATTATAGGAAAAGTATGATCCTACAGTCATAAAGAATCTTTTGGCTATTGAGTACTGAGAGATTAAGAATTGCAATCTCCATCTCCCTTTAAGAAAGATGGCTGAATTTCTTTAAACAAAAGGCTATAAATAGTGGAGAGGAGTCCCCAATCTGTCAGCGAGGGAGACTGTATGACAAATAGGGAAAACAGATAACCTTGATAGGGCACCAGCTTGACTTCAAGAAAACAAGCAATGGCAGCTTCACCACTTAAATACGTGAACCTAAATAATAATGATGGAGGCAGCTTAAATGAATTTGTAGACCCAAGGATGATGGGAGGAAGGACAGATACAAATGATAAGATAGTTGTGGAACAAGAATATATTTTGTAAAACCTCAGGAGTTCAGACAGGCTTATTGATTTGTAAAATTGATTGAGTTTCAGATTTATTAATGCAATTCTAATAGTTGACGTGTTATGAAGTGAAAGAGTTAGTGCAGAAATATTCAGCATAACCAGAAGCCAATGATATCAAAGAATTGGCAAGAAATCCTATCGGGATTTCAGCTGAAACCTCACCCAAGGAGTGGTGAGAATGTAGGACTTGCCAGCACAGGGAGTAGTTGAACTGAAAGGTACAATGTATTTGAGAGATGATCATTTCCATGGAGGGATTATCGCTTTCATTCCACTGCACCCACACATCAACGAATTTCGCACTCATCTAGACGTCAAATGCTCTGTGCCTCCATGCCTACTTCTTAAAACATGAATCCCACCCACCCTCCAAAAACCCCTTCTCTCACATCCAACAAATTCCATCCTCCTGGACACCTCGTCTTGTCCTCCTACCCTCACTTGACCTCTGCATCTCTAACTGCCGTCCTGAGAACACTCGCCTGAATCTCTCCAACGTCTCACCCATTCCAACCTCACCCCATCCGAACCACTCCAACCTCAACCTCACCATCAAACCCCCTCATAAAAGTGTGTGTGTGGGGGGGTACGGTGGTAGTTTGGCACACTGACCTCCTACCGCCTCCTTGATCATGACCTGACTTCTCATCACCAATCATTTCCAAGACCATCCACAATCTCATCACCTCAGAAGATCTCCCATCCATAGCCTCCAGCCTCAGTTCCCCAACCCCGCACCGTCCGTTTCTAACTTCTCCCCAAAATTCATAAACCTGACTACCCAGTCGGCCATTTGACTCTGCCTGCTCCTGTCCCACTGAACTCATCTCCTCTTTTTATTGACATCTTCCTGTCCCCTTGGTCCAAGAACTCCCCACCTATGTTCGGGACACCATACAACAACTTTCTGTTTCCCAGTTCCCAACAGCTCATCTTCCCCATGGACCTCCAGTCTTTTTACACCTGTATTCCCCCATGAAGAAGGCCTCAAGGCCCTCAGTTTCTTCCTCCCTCGCAGACCCAACCAGCACACCTACACCTACACCCTCATTCAATTGGCAGAACTGGTCCTCACCCTGAACAACTTTTCCTTTCAATCCTCCCACTTCCTACCAACCAAAGGGTGGCTTTGGGTATCTGCGTGGGTCTGAGCTATGCCTGCTTCTTTGTAGGATAAGTGGAAGAGTCCCTCTCCTGCAACTACACTGGCACCATCTGTCACCTTTTCCTCTGCTACATCAATTACTGTATCAGCACTGCCTCATGCTCCCACGAGAAGCTTGAACAGTTCACTCACCAGACCAACACTTTCCACCCTGATCTCAAACTTACCTGGTCCATCTCCGACAACCCCCTCCCCTTTCTGGAACTCTCCGTCTCCATCTCCAGCAACCAACTCAGCACTGGCATCTATTACAAACCCACCGACTCCCACAGCTACCCGTCTCACTCCCAATTCCTCCTCCTCCACTGTATCTGCTCCCAGGATGAACAATTCCACTCCAGGATGTTCCAGATGTCCTCCTCCTTCAAGGACCACAAGTTCCTCTCCTGTGTGATCAACAATGCCCTCAGCTGCATCTCCTCCATTTCCTGCACCTCTGCCCTAAAAAGAAACCTCAACCACAACAAATGTGGAGTCCTCGAGTCCTGATATTCCACCCCACTAATCTCCAAGACCAATGCATCATCCTCCACCACTTCCACCACCAGAATGACATTTCCCTCCCAACCCCTATCCGTGTTTCGCAGGGACTGTTTCCTCCGTGACTCTCTCGTTAGATCCACACTCCCCACCAACCCCTCCTCCACACCCGGTCCCTTCCTAGTGGCTGCAGGAGGAGCAAACCCTGCTCTAACACCTGCTCCCCCCCCCCTCCACCCAAGGCCCCAAATAATCATTCCAAGGCCGGCAAAAACCCACTGCATTTCCTTGAACCTGATTTATTGCATCTACTGCTCCTGATGTGATCTCCTTTACATCAGGGAGACTGAGCGCAAACCCGCAGAGCGGTTCAGGAAACACTTATTGTCTGTACACTCCAATCAATCTCATCTTACGTTGCCATTCATTTCAACTCTACATCCCACTCCCCTAATGACATGTCCATCCTGGCCTCCCCCACTGTCAACACCAGTCCACATGCAAATTGAAAGAAGCACACTTCATCTTCCGCCTCAGCAGCTTACAACCATATGGCCTTAACATAGAATTCAACAAGGGTTCTAAATTAAAACTTTTAGTCAACCATTTGTCTGGGCATTTTGGAATAAAGGAGCCCTTTTTATTGATCTGTCTTTGTGACGTAACAAGAGAACTGAAGTTAGGGAGTTGACTTTAATTTTAACCTTGTTGCCCCATTTGTTTTAATCCTAAAGTAATAACAGTACCTTCATTCATACAGGCAGATCATACACTCCCTCTCGATCACACCCAAACGCCATTACAGTAGTTAAGGAGTTTGGAAATGATTTGACTTCTTACTTCACTATCTGAAGTTTGCTTCAAATTCAACTCAGTTTGTGAATCAGTTTATAAGTTACCTGTTTAGAAACACGGTTTAGACCTACATCCCCATATCCTACTTGCTGTATTAAATGCAAAATTATTAGCTGGGTTCACCTTTGTATTCCTTCAGCTTCCTTGTAAACTTCTAAGAATGTGTGATTGTTTCTGTCCCGACGTTTTAAAAAAATTCCAAAAATCAGAGTGCTTCGCGTTTTGAATTACTTTTGATGTTCTGTGTGTGAATGTAAGGAATGAAGTTTCACGGGAAGGAGCATTTAAACTTCTGAAGAAAACAATTCCGAAGTTCAGACCAAAATATATAATGTTATTGCTCTATATAATGTCTTTAAGCTTTAACCTGTATATTGGAGATTGCAATTTTTAAAATATCACTGATACAGTGCAATGATGTCAAATAAAATGTTTTGGACTTTCTCGTGCTTTCTTCAGTTTGTTCACAGCTGTGCGATGTAGGTAAACCAGTGGAAGTAAACATCAGATACTTCTTAAAAGGCTTTTCTTTTAAACAAGGAGGTCACTATTTTTGTTTGTACACTCGTTATTACTTTTGGACCACCTTTTGCTTTAAGTGTTTGGATCGGTATCGTTAAATTTCAGGTTGGTGAATGAAATTATAAGATATATGGTACCTCACATGTAAGGCAGAGAAAATGTTGATGTTATCATTCACCATGCAGAGTGCAAGTTTGCAATTCAAGGGATGCCAATAGTAAATGCAATTGGAACTTTTTCCAAACTGAATCTGGAGTAACCCTCCCTAGGAACACCCTTGCTGTGGATGATAGTATGTCTTGGGAAATACAAAGAAGTAAATCCATTGGGAGCTGCAAAACATTTTGCATTGGTTTCAGGAAAAGTGTGTGTCTGTTACAGAGATTGAATAATGAGACAAAATTGGGGTTGGCAGTAATTGTGGAAAAGTAACAAATACTACAGTTCTTTATACGACAAGTAGCCTGCAAAAGAAGTATTTTGTCACTCGTCTTTTGATAAAGTCAAAGTTTGCATTTAAAATGTGATATCTTTTGGCATCTTTCTCAGCTAATAACTGAACCTCAAATTTCTCTTTGAACCATTATCAGTCTCCACAGAGATTATTATAATTTAAGTATTTCCTTTGATTTCTTTTCAATCTCTCAGCCCCCTTCCCCCTCCACATTTATGATGAAGGGCTTATGCCCGAAATGTCAACTCTTCTGTTTCTCAGATGCTGCCTGAGCTGCTGTGCCTTTCCAGCTCCCACGTTTACATTTTTCCCATTAAGTTGTTAGCATAGTCAGTCCATCAATTTTTCATTATTTTCCAAAAAACTTTCCACAGGCTTCCAGCATAGACACAGAATGCAATACCAGAATTTCCAAGGAAATATTACAGATATTTAGGATCGTGTATGTGTTCCTTTCCAGTTTAAGAGTGTTTACCTTTAAGGACACTATATGTTGTGTGTATACAATGGTGCAACTCTGCCTGTTTAGTCTGCTCTGCGTCTGTATGAAGGCCTCAGATGCTGCCTGACTGTCTGTGCTTTTCAGCACCACACTCTTGACTCTGATCTCCAGCCTCTGCAGTCCTCACTTTCTCCTTCTGCATCTGTATGGTCTACTCCATCAGAAAACAATTGGTTTGCCACTTGAAGTTATCTCATAACTTGTTTCAAGTAAAGTTACCCACAAAATTAATCAATCCCAGATGAATGACTGACTATTGTTGGGCTCTTGTCATTAACATGACAAAGAAGAGGAACTTGAGTTAGACCATAAGACCATAAGACATAGGATTGGAAGCAAGGCCATTTGGCCCATCAAGTCCACTCTGCCATTTAATCATGGCTGACAGGCATTTCAATTCCACTTATCCGCAATCTCCCCATAGCCCTTACTTCCTTGCGAGATTAAGAATTTATCAATCTCTGCCTTGATGACAGCCAACGTCCCGGCCTCTACTGCGTTCTGTGGCAATGAATTCCACAGGCACAGGAATAAAGATTGGATTTAATGGCACGAGTTCAGAAAGTGATGTTTTCCCCCATGGGATGCTTAAATGTAAATTGAAAATGCATTAGTCATGTTCCAAAGCTCCCAGATTCAAGAATCGTGCCCTTTGAATTAAAGAATTACAAATGGCTATTTGCTCAATTAAGAAAAGACCAAGAAACCAAATGACTACAGCTCCTCCAGTTCAGAGTCATTATTAGAAATACAAGTTGTGGTCATAACATGGTCAATCAGGTTGAGTATCACTCTATAAATTCTTGCAACACCTACCTTTGGCAGGTGGTAGGAGCAGGGGAGATTCCTGGTTAGGCATATAGGCAGACGTTTGGATGCTCTCCCATCACGATCCGGAGCTCCCGACTTCAACATGCATGTGAAAGTGCATGTTGTCACAGTAACTCTGATGCCTTGAATGCACTGCAGCATACTACCATTATGCAGTGAGCATTTAAACAAGTATATAACAGCGCTTTGAGACGGGAAAATTCTTCATCGTCTCTGGCTTAACTGGGTAGGTCCTTACTCTGGTCATCAATTGTCCCCACAAGGAGAAACAACCTTTCTGCATTTACCCCTCAACGACCTGAAGAACCTTGTATTTTTCTAGAAGGTCACTCAGTGATCCTCCTAAACTCCAATGAGTACAAGCCCAACATACGGAACTTCTCCTCAGCAGTAAATTCTTCCATACGTAGGAACAACCTTGTAAGCCACAGAGACCAATAAGTCAATTCAGGAGCAAAATACAGCAGATGCCAGAGATTTGACATAAAAACAGTGCTGGAGAGTCTCAGGAGAAAGTGAGGACTGCAGCTGCTGGAGATCAGAGTCAAAGAGTATGGTGCTGGAAAAGTAGGTCAGTCAGCATCTGAGGAGCAGGAGAGTCAATGTTTTGAGCATAAGCTCTTCATCAGGAATTGGCCATCAGGAATCGAAACGTCGATTCTTTTGCTCCTTGGATGCTGCCTGACCAGCTGTACTTTTCCGGCACTACACCCTTCGACCCTGGACAATCTCAGTAGATCTGGTAGCATCTGTGGAGTGAGAAAAACAAGCATTACTGGCCTGGAATTTCCATTGGCCAGTCAGTCAGCATGCCTGTGTACATCAGATTGTTTATGCTAAAGTGTCAAAGGCAGAGGCAGCGACCTGACATAAGTATATAAAATTATGAGAGGCATGGATAGGATGGATAGTTGGAGTCTTTTTCCCAGGATGGAAATGTCAAAACCTAGGGGCACAGGTTCAAGATAAAAGGGGGTAAGTTTAAAGGAGATACACAAAAGCAAATGTTTTACACAGAGGGTAGTAGGTGTATGGAACGTGCAGACAGGGGACATGTTAGAAGCAGATATGAGAGGCATTTAGACAAGCACATGAACGGTGGAAAATAGAGGGATAGGGACCATGTGCAGGGACATATGATTAGTTTAGAATGGTATCATGGTCGGCACAGACATGATGAGCTGAAGGTCCTGATCTTGTGCTGTACTGTTCTAGGTTTTTGTTCATCCCTGGCCCACTGCACTTCCTGTGTGAGGAACTCTCGCCTACCTGAATTCAGGAGGGTTTTTTTTCATTTCTGAGGCTGTGCTGGGGCAGGACTGTTCTTGGAATCTCTGTAAGCAACTTTGAGAAAAAAAACATAATTTGGAAGTAAGCAATTCCAGTGTGTGACTAAGAAAACCCTCAGGAGAGCTATCATTTCGAGGCTGTGGGTGTGGGCACTCCAGGATAAAATACCACGCCACAGGCAGATTGCGCAGAAGACGCAAAGAAGTGGTGTCTACTGAAAGACCCCGGCAGATCAGGTAAGGGTCTTTCTATCTCCCTCTGGTCCCTCAATGTTCCCACATCTCCCTGTCAGTGATGGAGACCTTTGTTCGATCCTAATCAGTGTGAGAGAGACACGTGACTGATGTTCGATCTGCCGTATTCTCTTATACTGAGAACAAACATAAGCCCATAGGAAAAAAAAACAACGTAATGCCAGTTTGGGAATTGCTGCGGAGTTATTCATTTCCTATCTCCAATGATGAAGTGAACAAACAAAAGCAAACCTGAGGGGGAACATGCTGATTTTAATCAGATGGGCATGTAGGCCAAGGACTTGTAGATGGAGTTTAATTTAGATAAATTTGTGGGACTGCATTTTGGGAAGGGAAATCAGGGCAGGACTCATGCACTTAATGGTAAAGTCCAGGGGATTGTCAATGAACAAAGAGACGTTGGTGTGCAGGGTAATATTTCATGGAAAGTGAAGTTGCAAGAAGACAGCTTGGTGAAGGTGTTATGTACACTTGCCTTTATTAGTCAGTGCATTGAGTAAAGGAGTTGGGAGGTCATGTTGTGGCTGTACAGGACGTTGGTTAGGCCAATTCTGGAACACTGCATGTAATTCTGGCCTCCTTACTATGGGAAGGATGTTGCAAAACTTGATAGTGTTCAGAAAAGATTTACAAGGATGTTACCAGGGTTGGAGGGTTTGAGCTATAGCGAGAGGCTGAATAGGCTGGGGCTGTTTTCCCTAGAGCATCAGAGGCTTATTGAAGTTTACAAAAACATGAGTGGCATGGACAGGGTGAAGAGCCAAGGTCTTTTACCCAGGTTAGGAGAGCCCAAAACTAGTGAGCGTACATTTATGGTGAGAGAGGAAAGATTTATTTGGGACTTAAGGGGCAGCTTTTTCACTCAGAGTGTAGAACATGTATGGAATGAACTGCCAGAGGAAGTGGTGGAGATGGGTACAGTTACAACTTTGAAAATGCATCTGGATGGTGATATGATTAGGAAGGGTTTAAAGGGAAATGGGCCAAGTGCTGGTAAACGGAGCTAAATCTATTTAGGATATCTAGTTGGCATGGATGAGTTGGAATAGAGTCTGTTTCCGTGCTGTACAACTCTGTATGACCCTGTAAAAAATAGTAGAAATAGCCATTCGGTTCTTTGAACCAAATCAATCTGATCATGTTTGATCATACAACTCCATACCCTATTCATGCTTTTATCCCATACCGTTTGATCCCTTTAGCCCTCAAAATGATGCCAAACTCCTTCTTGGAAACATTGGATATTTTGGTCTCAACTGCTTTCTGTGGCAGAGAATTCCACAGGTTCACCACTGTCTGCGTGAAGCAATTCCTCCTCCTCTCAGTCTGAACTGGCCTGTCCTGTAACCTTCAACTGTGACCGTCGTTGCAGACTCCCCAGTCTTTGGGAACTCCCTCCTGCATCAACCCTGTTAGAAATTTATAGGTTTCTATGAGAAGTCCCCACCATTCCGATCTTGTGGGTCTGGAATGTAACAAAGTACGCTGCAGCCGAGGAATAGCTTTTGAAGTGAAGTCAACTAGGAGACAGTGAGATCTGCGGATGCTGGAGATCAGAGTACAGAGTGTGTTGCTGGAAAAGCGCAGCAGGTCAGGCAGCATCAGAGGAGCAGGAAAATCGACGTTTTGTGCCGGATGAAGGGCTCCGGACCAAAACGTTGATTTTCCTGCTCCTCAGCTGCTGCCTGACCTGCTGTGCTTCTCCAGCAACACACTCTGAACCCTAAAATTTGAACTGAAGTGTTGTAATGTAGGAAACAAAGAAGCTGATATGGTCACAGGAAGATCACTCAAACAGCAATGTGATAATTAGTCACTAGCCTGATTGAGCTGAGAGCTATCATCACCATAGGGTACTAAAAATTGAGAGATTCACACTTACGTCTGAAGAAAGTTGTCAGTATTAGTGACATGTAGGCATTTTGAGTGGAGGAAATGCAAAGGTAAATAAATGCTGCTTTGCTTTTTTTTTTAACCATGTGAAGATTTTGAGGAATTCCAACGAGAATCTTTAATTGATAGAGAGAAAGAAGTTTCATTTATATAGCACTTTTCACATTCTTGGACTGATACAAAGTGCTTGACAGCCAACAATAGGCTTTGAAGTGTAGTCACTGTTATGGTTAGAAGCCAATTTGTGCACAGCAAGATCCCATAATCAGAAATGAAGCAAATGACCAATGCTTCAGTGATGATAGTGAGGAATAAACATTGACTGGGGGTCCAGGAAGAAATTCCTACTCTACTTGAAAATGGCAAGAATAAGAAATAGTGATAATATATATAAATATAGCAATTCAAACAAGACAATAACAAAAATAAGGGATAGGTATAAAATATACAATATGATAACATCCACATGAGAAGATAGATGCAGGCTCTGGTCAACATCTCAACCACTCCTGGAGGTAAGGTTTTCATTCAAAGTTTTTATGTTTAAAACAGTGGATAAGCAAAGATATTACTTACAGTGTGCAAAAGGGAGTCCAGTGAGTTTAACATGGATAATTCAACTCGTCAAGAGCAGACACACAGAATGGCTGGTGCCTTGACCATAAGTTAGTTTCAGAAACCAGTCAGCAGAGGGACAAAGAGACTGAGCAGCAGATCTCTGAGCCATCACTTTCTACCTGTTACACCCCTCTGCTCCACAATGGGGAGGGGTCTAACCCTGAGGACATTAGCTCTGCTCCCAGCACAAATGGCTGCAGGGCAGTTGTCAGGCTCGGTGACTGACATCTCAGCCCAGAGAGAAACAGCAGCAGCACTGCCTGATAGTCCCAGTTTATTACAGTAATTGGGCTGTTGGAGGAGACATATAATTCCTAAAGCAAAGCCATGGATTCGCCAGATTCTGTGATAACATCCAGCAAGTGGGAAGATCTTGAGAAACATACTGGAGCAAATGAATCAAAGTAAATCTCATAAACATGTTTGTACAAATAACCTGAAATCCACTGCTTTATTTTCTACAAACAACCTCTCAATAAATAAATGACAAGGAATCCACATGGTATCGGCAACCTAACGGCACCAGGGATCCGGGCTGGTTTCCAGCCTTGTGTGACTGTGTGGACTCTTGGTGTCTGCATGGGTTTCTGCCGAGTGTTCTAGTTTCTTACCAGAGTCTACAGATGTGCAGGTTAGGCTGTGGGGCTGGGATTGGGAGCAATGATCTTCAGAGTCTGAGTGGACCTGATGGGCAAAATGGCCCTGCTCTGTACTGTAGGGATTTCATTCTTTTCCCAAAATGAAGAGAGAGTCTAAGATGGAAATTTTGAGACAGTAAAGATTTATGAAGGAGTTGCTGGACATTGGAGAGACATGGGTAGGTTAGAAGCAGATCAGTTTAGGGGTCATGTTCAAAAACGTGGATAAAATAGACAGAGGAAAATAAATCTCTGTTCACACTGCAAAAGTACATTTGGGGATCTTTCTACAAGCAAATGAACAGTACACAATACAAAAGAAATGATCACATTTTACTATGCTCACCCCTTGGTAGCAGCAACAACCCAAATACAGAGCTGACAGCAATATGGTCTAGTTTACCTGGAATTCAAGAGACACTTGAAAAAATTCCACCTGCAAACTTCTGAGTTGAATTCAGTATTCTGGGAATTCAGAGTAAATTGTCAAAGTAATTTCTAATGAAATTGAAAGGTAGGAAGAAACAGATGCAATATAATTCAAAACACAGTATAACTATGATTTGGAGATGCCTGTGTTGGACTGGGGTGGACAAAGTCAAAAATCACACAACACCAGGTAATAGTCCAACAGGTTTAATTGGAAGCACACTAGCTTTCGGAGGGACGCTCCTTCATCAGGTGGTTGTCAACGGCAGTTGAACTATAACCTGGTGTTGTGTGATTTTTAACACAGTATAAATATTTATAGAAATTGGTGAAATCATACTTAAAGAATTGTGCACTGTTCTGGTCCACATGTTTCAATGGACCTGAAAGCCTTTTAGAAAATGTAAAAGCTAGGTTACAGGAGTGGTACCACAACAGAAGGTGTAACTGTTCGCCGAGCTGGAAATTTTTGTTGCAAACGTTTCGTCCCCTGTCTAGGTAACATCCTCAGTGCTTGGGAGCCTCCTGTGAAGCCCTTCTGTGGTGTTTCCTCCGGCATTTATAGTGGCCTGTCCCTGCCGCTTCCGGTTGTCAGTTTCAGCTGTCCGCTGTAGTGGCCGGTATATTGGGTCCAGGTCGAGGTGTTTGTTGATGGAGTTTGTGGATGAGTGCCATGCTTCTAGGAATTCCCTGGCTGTTCTTTGTTTGGCTTGCCCTATAATGGCAGTGTTGTCCCAGTCGAATTCATGTTGCTTGTCGTCTGCGTGTGTGGCTACTAAGGATAGCTGGTCGTGTCGTTTCGTGGCTAGTTGATGTTCATGGATGCGGATCGTTAGCTGTCTTCCTGTTTGTCTTATATAGTGTTTTGTGCAGTCCTTGCATGGGATTTTGTACACTACATTAGTTTTGCTCATGCTGGGTATCGGGTCTTTCGTTCTGGTGAGTTCACAGGAGGCTCCCAAGCACTGAGGATGTCACCTAGACAGGGGACGAAACGTTTGCAACAAAAATTTCCAGCTCGGCGAACAGAACCACAACAACGAGCAGCCGAGCTACAAATCTTCTCCCAAACTTTGAAGGTGTAACTATAAGGGATGACTATTCCCTAGAAATAAGGGTAGAGAGGTTACAGAAGAGAGATATTTCAAATTCTGAAAGTGTTTGGGTTGGTTCCACTTGCAGGGGAGCTCATAATCAGGGTGCTGTAAATGGGAAATAATAAATCAGGCAGAAGTTCTTTACTAAGTGTGGTGAGAATATGAAACGTGTGGCCACATGGAGTGGTCATGAAAAACAGCACAGATGCATTTACAGGGAAGCCAGACCATGAAGCGAGGAAGAAGGGAAGAGGAAGCTGTGTTGATACCGCAGGGGGAATTAAGATGGGAGGTAACCTGTGTGGAACGTGCATGGGCCTAATAGGGTTTCTGTGCTATACAACCCTCTGCAAAAATGACGAACATAGGTGTTTTGTGAATGGTATAGAAATAGCTACAAGTCAGATAACAAGGGAATTAGAAATGGTCAATCAACGGTCAGTATAAATTTCCAGGTGAAGTAGTGCATGTGAAAACTTGGGGTTGCATTTAAGATTTAAAAACTGTAATGGGAAACTTTAGGATATTTATGGATGAATGAATAAATAAGGATCAAAAGAGTTTCTTCATCTGGAACAATCTTGTTATTTGTCAATGTATCTTCTTATATAAGAACAGGTTTCCTTGAGCAAATATTTGAAGGTAATGTTGGAAACTCATTGAACCTATCAGTGGATGATCAATTGCAAAATGATCTCATTTTGTGGGTTCTTCTGTGAAACTAAGGAGAATTGTTGACACAAGCTTTATGAGCTGAATGACTTATTGCAACATGGGATTAAAGATTGGCTAAAACAGCAATACTGTATTGCTTCTGCTCCTATTATGTCAACACCCTGAACTTCAAGATAACACATCAGTCATAAAAAAACAGAATTCCAGCATTTTCAAAGGCTTCCTTTATTAGCTGTTCAGAAGAGACAAATGTTGAAACATGAATAACAATGGCTGATCATTGACTGAAGTGTTGATGATGGACAATGGAACACAATATAATAAAGTTGAATCTTCTTGGGTGATATTGCATGCTCAGTAACTTGATTCATGAGTGCAGATTAATAAACTACTCAAAGAAATTAAAATCAATGGCTTAATGTCAAAAGATAAGACATAATCTGATTGAATAGCGTAACAGGCTGAGGGGGCTGAACAATCACTTCTGTTGCAATGCCTTAATAATTTTCCTAACTTTGATTAGGTAATCTTTCTGCATTGTTTTATGGCGTAGATGTATCTTGTGACAATGATCCATGTCTGTGTGGTCTGTGGTGGAAGAGCAAAGTGTAGAAGAAAGCTGTCATGTGTGCATTTGACCTTTCACAATTTGCTGATGAATGCTAGTTGAGGATTCATAGCTGCTATAGAGAAATCTGTGAGGAATATTATTTATTTTGGAAAATATTTTTTATTTTAAAGTACATTATGAGAAAAAAAATGGGTGAGGCCTGCATCTCTTTCATGATAGGAACATGGCGTATAATGCCTTTAACATTGAGTTTTAACCACATGTAATGGGCTATTTACCACTTCTATCTCCAAGAATCTGCATTTGGGCCTCAACGCTTCTTTTTCTTTCACAAATGTTTCCAATTATTGCAGTGGCACATCATCTGCTTCACTTAAAGTTAAGCAATTTACGTCAGCTGACTGGGAAGTACAATGTTGATTTAAATACTTGTTTTCCATTCGCCGCGCTGGGAATTTGTGTTGCAGACATTTCGTCCCCTGTCTAGGTGACATCCTCAGTGCTTGGGAGCCTCCTGTGAAGTGCTTCTGTGATGTTTCCTCCGGCATTTATAGTGATTTGTATCTGCCGCTTCTGGTTGTCAGTTCCAGCTGTCCGCTGCAGTGGTCGGTATATTGGGTCCAAGTCGATGTGCTCATCTGCCGCTTCCGGTTGTCAGTTCCAGCTGTCCGCTGCAGTGGTCGGTATATTGGGTCCAAGTCGATGTGCTTATTGATTGAATCTGTGGATGAGCACATCGACTTGGACCCAATATACCGACCACTGCAGCGGACAGCTGGAACTGACAACCGGAAGCGGCAGATTCAAACCACTACAAATGCCGGAGGAAAGATCACAGAAGCGCTTCACAGGAGGCTCCCAAGCACTGAGGATGTCACGTAGATAGGGGACGAAACGTCTGCAACACAAATTCCCAGCTCGGCGAACAGAACCACAACAACGAGCACCCGAGCTACAAATCTTCTCACAAACTTTGAACTTGTTTTCCAATATGAATGCAATGAAGACAAATGTCTTTGTCTCAAGCATTCATCAATTGATCAAGGTTACCTCAGCTACGTCATCTTAGTCATATGAAGAATAAAAGCCTGTCCAGTTTTACTGCAAAGTTGTAAACATTTCACTGCTAACGCCCAGCTTGTGATTTCTTTGAAGCTAGTTCTTTCCTTTGTTTCAAAACTTGGTAATTCATTAACCTTCTTGAGAATCTTGTTATACTGAGCATCTGTGTTTTATATTTATTTTCTTTGCAGTGTAAAACACCATGGAGGAGCTAAGAAAAGCAAATTGCCTTTTCACTCTTGACCTATTCAGAAAGCTGATTGAAAGCAATCAAGATGGCAACATCTTTTTTTCTCCATTCAGCATCTCTGTTGCATTGGCCATGGTTCACCTTGGAGCAAAGAATAACACGGCATCTCAGATGGCAAAAGTATGTGTGAAATAAGTCTGTGTTCTCTTGATAAATTCAGTAGGTTAGAGCAGGAAGTGAGGAGCAGAACCTAACAGAGTCAGAGATTCAATTCTTAGCTGATGCTGTTAGCTGATCTAAGTGGAATCTTCATTGTTCTGGATGCAAGAATCAACCAGAATTCCTGCTTCTAATCACTACTCATTGACCTCTTATGCTCTGAATATGTGGAAGTTGACTCTGAGCAGGATTGTTTCTTAAATGACTTGCTCCTGATTGAATAAGTGACTGTCAAATGATCTCTCACCTTAGACCTGTAGAATGGCTTCTTTAGGTATTACTGGAGGGTGATCAGCAAGTGCAGAATACTATTACAGCACAGAATAAATGCCTGCAGGAAATGTGTGAAGGAAACCAGCAGGAACCAAAATGGCAGAAAGAGATTGAACGACCATAAGACATAGGAGCAGAAGTAGGCCATTCAGTCCATAGCGTCTGTTATGCCATTTAATGGGATCATGGCTGATCTGATAATCCTAAACTCCACTTTCAATCCTCATTCTCATAACCCTAGATTCTCTTAATGATTAAAAATCTGTCAATCTCAGCATTGAATATTCTTAATGACCTCTACACCCTCTGCAGTAAAGAATTCCCAAGATTTACTATCCCCGAGAGAAGAAGTTCCTCCTCACTCCTGTTCTAACTGGGCTTAAAAATTTTAGATTAGATTAGATTACTTACAGTGTGGGAACAGACCCTTCGGCCCAACAAGTCCACTCCGACCCTCTGAAGAGCAACCCACCCAGACCCATTCCCCTACATTTACCCCTTCACCTAACACTACGGGCAATTTAGCATGGCCAATTCACCTAACCTGCACATTTTTGGACTGTGGGAGGAAACTGGAGCAAACCCACACAGTCACGGGGAGAATGTGCAAACTCCACACAGACAGTTGCCTGAGGCGGGAATTGAACCCGGATCTCTGGCACTGTGAGGCAGCAATGCTAACCACTAGGTGATAATAACTCGTAGCTTCTTCCTCAATTCCCTGTGTAATGTTTATTTTCTGCATTTATTCTCATAACAGACACTTCATTTTGATCAAGTACAAAATGTCCACTCTGGATTCCAGGAAATGCAATCGGAGATTAACCGAGCTGATGCTGCATATCTGTTGAAAGTGGCCAATCGACTATATGGAGAGAAGACCTATAGCTTCCTAGAGGTAAGTTGTGATTTGGTCACCAGTTTCCACATTCTTCCAGTTCACTAGAACTAGGCTAGAAAACTCATGCCAGTTGTGCTGCATGTGGATTCTCACAACGATCCTTTCAAAGACGGAGTTCCAGCTATCTGGCAAGTAACACTGGCACCATACAAGTGCCAAGTAATTCCCACCTTGAACAAGAGAAAATCTAACCATCCCATTTGGCATTAAATTATGACCCCAGCTGATGTTAATACTGAACAAGTCAGATCCTAAAATGAAACCTGGCTTAAGAGGTGATAAATTTAAATTTCTTATAGGTTTGGTTAGTCACTGAACACATTTTCTTGAGGCCACAAATATACTCTAACATAAGAACACAATATTACTACACAAAAGAAGTAAAAACAAACAATGCTTTATAAAATAGTTTAAGAAACACAACATAAGCAGCAAATAATGTTTCAGTCTTCCTCCCAGAAGTATCCTGTTCAGATAGGCATCCAAGAGAATTATTACTCACACCTCATTGCTTACATTTCTTTCCTTGTCTTATTTTTCCTAATTCTCCTTGTGGGACAGTTTTACAATTTCTTTCCAATTCTGATGGCCTAACCCTATTTTCAGTTCAGACAACTTGAACACTTCCATACAAATTCTCATGGCTTGGAGACTTCACAAACCCAACACACAATTCAGGTGCTCCCTTCACCACTGATACTTGGTAACAGCAGTGTGTACTATTCACAAAATGTACTGCAGTAATTCACTAACATTTCTTTGACAGCACCTTCCAAACCCATGACTTTGACTATCTAGAAGGACAAGGACAGCAGACGCATGTAAACAATACCATCTGTAAGTAACCCACCAAGTCACACACCATCCTAATTTAAAACTATTTTGCTGTTCCTTCACTGCCATTTGATCAAAATTCTGGAACTACCTTCTCTACACACCACTGCCACCTTCTCAAGGGCATTTGAGGATGTGCCATAAATGCTGACCTATCCAGCAAAGCCACATCCCAGCATCAAACATTCTTCAAATCTCTTTTAATGTTGCTGTGCAGACAATACACCAATGTTTAGCAATCCTGGTGGTCAACTATTTGATCATTATTAAATCAGATCTTCAAAATCTTCCAAAATGTGTAGAATTCTGTTTTCCATTATGTATTGTGCAGGAATTCCTTACGTCCTCCATGAAATTCTATGGAGCAAAGATGTCTGCAGTTGATTTCCGAACTGCTGCAAATGAAATAAGGCAGGAGATCAATAAATGGGTGGAAGCAGAGACTGTAAGTAAGTTGTTCTCCTCATTTGGTCATTTACAATCTGAGGTTAAAGTGAGAACTGATATTTAAAAACACAGGGAAACTAAAAGTCTTTGGATGTTGGAATTTGTTCAACAAACTTAAAGAGGTTTTATTGAGAGCATCAAGTAGATGCTGTGAATTTGCTGTCTCTGCTGAGGTTCTCCAGTCATTTCTGTTCTTGTTTGAGATTTCCAATATCTGTAGTTCTTTATTTTCTGCTTACTAAATTAACACCCTTGGACCTGAGCCAGGTTACCTTGATTCAAGGTCTGAGTGGAAGCATTTGGCTTTTTGTTCTGGAATTTGACTTTTTTTTGTGGATATGTAATGAATGAATGAGCACAAAATGCCACATTTGAATCTAGGACAGGTCTCACGTTATTCAAGGGCCTTTTCAGTTTTAGAGGAGCATGCTTTTACTGGATATAACAGTATGACAATCGAGTAATCATATCTATAAAGACATGAGGGAGTTGCTGAGCAGAGTTGGTGGGACCAGCCTAACAGGGAAGACAGTGGAGCAACATTGGCAGGGGGTTCTGTGGGTAATTTGGGAGGCACAGCAGAAATTTATCCCATGGAGGAAGAAACGTACTAAAGGGAAGATGAGGCTACTATGGTTGACAAGGGAAGTCAAGGACAGTATAAAAGCAAAAGTATGCAATGTACTGAAGATTAATGGAAAGCCTGTGCATTGTGAAGCCGTTAAAATAAAGCTCCAGATCACAAGTAAAGCGGTAAGGGGAGAAAAGATGTAATATAAGCATAAACGAGTTCATAAGATAGAAAACTGCAAGAGGTTTTTATTAGATATATAAAAATTACGGGGGTTGGGGGTAAGCATAGATATTGGACCACTGCAAAATGAGGCTGGAGATGTAGGTAATAAGCAAAGTAAACAAGAGAGAGCCAGTGGACACGATCCATTTGGATTTCCAGAAGGCCTTTGATTAGGTGTGCACAGGTGGCTGCTAAATAGGACAAGACCCACAGTGCTAGGGGTACAGTACTGGCATGGAGAGTGGCTGGCTGGCAGAAAGCAGAGAGTGGGGACAAAAGGATCTTTGTCAGGAGAGCAGCTGGTGACTTGTGGAATTTTGCAGAGCTCTGTGTTAGGATCATATGTATTCACATTATAATTAACAATCTGGACAAAATAATTGAGGGTATTTTTGCTCATGTTGTAGATGATAAAAATCAGTGAATGGACAGGTAGTGTTGAGGCTGCGGAAGGACTTGGACAGGTAGGGTAGTGGACAAAGAAGTGCCAGATGAAATACAACGTGGGAATGTGTGGGGATTTGTGCTTTGGTAGGAAGGGTATATGTCTAGACTGTTTTCCAAATGTTGAAAGATTTCGCAAGTCTGAAGCACAAAAGGACTGAGGTGTCCTGGTTTAGGATTCTGTTGAGGTTAACATACAGATTCTTTTGGCAGTTAGGAAGGCAGGGCGAGAATATGGGGTATGGATATACTTCTCAGGCTGTATAAGATTGTGGTCAGACTCCACCACTTCCTCTGCAAATTTGTGAGCAGTTTTAGGCACTGTATCTAAGGAAGGATGGCTGCCATTGGAGGAGTTCCAGAGGATGTTTACAAGAATGATCCCAGGGATGAAGGGCTTGTCATGTGAGGAGTGTTTGAGGACTCTGGATCTGTATTGGATAGAGTTTACAAGGATGAGTAAACTTACAGAATACTGAGAAGCCGGTAGAGAAAGAACATGGAGAAGATGTTTCCACAAATACCAGAGACAACCTGGTGAGGGCACAGCCTCAGAGCGAAGGGACAGCCCTTTACAACCCAAGGGTGGTGAATCTGGAACCCATTGCCACAGAGGGCTGTGGGAGCCAATTTAGTGAGTTCATTTCAGATAGAGATAGATAGGTTCTTGTTTTAGTCAGGAGATCAAAGGTTATATCAAAAGGCAGGAGAATGGGATTAACGGCTTTTGGTTCTTGTGGTACAATATTAGTGTCCCAACCTCTTGGTGAGAAAGCCGGGATTCAAATCCTCCCTGCTTCAGAGTATGTCCGAGCACAACCTAATAGGTTAAGAGGGTGGTGGTGGAAGGTTGCTTTTCAGACTGGAGGCCTGTGACCAGTGGAGTGCCACAAGGATCGGTGCTGGGCCCTTTACTTTTTGTCATTTACATAAATGATTTGGATGCGAGCATAAGAGGTACAGTTAGTAAGATTCCAGATGACACCAAAATTGAAGGTGTAGTGGACAGCGAAAAGGGTTACCTCAGATTACAACAGGATCTTGACCAGATGGGCCAATGGGCTGAGAAGTGGCAGATGGAGTTTAATTCAGATAAATGCGAGTTGATGCATTTTGGGAAAGCAAATCTTAGCAGGACTTATACATTTAATGATAAGGTCCTAGGGAGTGTTGCTGAACAAAGAGACCTTGGAGTGCAGGTTCATGGCTCCTTGAAAGTGGAGTCGCAGGTAGATAGGATAGTGAAGAAGGGGTTTGGTATGCTTTCCTTTATTGGTCAGAGTATTGAGTACAGCAGTTGGGAGGTCATGTTGTGGCTGTACAGGACATTGGTTCGGCCACTGTTGGAATATTCCGTGCAATTCTGATCTCCTTCCTATCGTAAAGATGTTGTGAGACTTGAAAGGGTTCAGAAAAGACTTACAAGGATGTTGCCAGGGTTGGAGGATTTGAGCTATAGGGAGAGGCTGAACAGGCTGAGGCTGTTTACCCTGGAGCGTCGGAGGATGAGGGGTGACCTTATAGAGGTTTAAAAAATTATGAGGGGCATGAATAGGGTAAATAGGCAAAGTCTTTTCCCTGTGATCGGGGAGTCCAGAACTAGAGGGCATAGATTTAGGGTGAGAGGGGAAAGATATAAAAGAGACCTAAGGGGCAACTTTTTCACACAGAAGATGGTACGTGTATGGAATGAGCTGGAAGAGGAAGTGGTGGAGGCTAGTACAATTGCAATATTTAAGGGGCATTTGTATGAGTATATGAATAGGAAGGATTTGGAGGGATATGGGCCAGGTGCTGGCAGGTGGGACTAGATTAGTTTGGGATATCTGGTCGGTATGGACGGGTTGGACCGAAGGCTCTGTTTCCATGCTGTACATCTCTATGACTCTCTGTTCATGTTAATGCAATTTCATAAGGATTTACCTGATAAACCACTGAATTGAACAATTGAACATCCCCTGTATTGGTCAGTTTATGTACTGGCTTTACCTGAAATCTGGAGCAGTTCTGACTGGCACAAAATGTACCTGTGTGTATCCTGTGCTACCAGAATGTCAATCTTGTGTGCGATGTGCTATTTATCACAGAAGGCTCAAGGTAGTCCGAATCTGCCCACATTCACCTAAATCAGCTGGAAGCCTCTGCAGGAGGAATGATCTTATAATGGGGCATTGGTGAACTTTTAGTGAGAAGGTCTGGATGTAAATTCTGTCTAATTTCACATGACACCCGAAGTTGATTGATCTTTTATGGTGACTGCACAATATCACGACACAAGCTAACATCACTGTCCACAACCTTGTGCTAGATTGCAACATTTCTGAGAAGACACTAGTTGTGAATGAGCTCCACTTACATTGCTATAATCTGAAGCACAACAAGACCGACATTTGTTTGATAATTTCCATTGTGTTATTCTTTTTCTCCTCACTGAGCTTGATAATTTCCTTGACTGGATGATCTTAAATATTTGTGTCGGATGTTACATTTGATGGCTTCAAGCTTTAATTTTCATTATATTGGAAGGACTTGGCAAAGAAATGTGCCATACGTTTTGTACTTTCCCTAGAATCTCCCATTATCTTAACTCTGTTTTTACGTTTTGTTTTTTGTGATTAAAATGCACAGAGCCTCAATGTAACAAAATAAAACTGGGTACAATGGAACTTTCAGAAAACAGATGAACTTTCTGCAGACTAGAGAAATCAAATTATGATTGATACTTGAACTTCCTTCAGTTACAGTCGCCAAGGACAATGTGAGGGCCATTTGGGATCAGTTCCTGTTAGAGAGGAATGAGTACCATTTTACATTAAATATAAGCTAAGCACTGTGAATGGTAGATTTGAAATAAACACAAAGTGCTGGAGAAACTAAGCAGGTCTGACAACTTCGTGGAGAGAAAGTCAATGTAAATATTTGGATGTGACTAACCTTGGAATCTAAGAAAACAGTGTCATGATCTAACTTGAAAGAGTGCTGATAAGACATACCAAACTCAAACATTGTCTCTGGTTCTCTCTAAAGATGCTGTAAGACCTACTGAGATTCTGCATCATTTGTTTTCATACCATTCTCACACTTCTACGTCTGACTGCTGCTCTGAGTTAGCAAATTTTGTTCTACTTCTGAGAAATAAAATGAAAGTCTCCCAGAAATGTAAACTTTGCCACTAATTTGACAGCACAGCATGTTCCTCTGTTTTCATCCAAATCTACCAAAACTTTGGTACTTGATTAGGAGGTTCTATACTGGGAAGGTTCATCTGGCACTTATTATGACCAGAAAAGGGTACAAAGTTTGACATGACCAGGATAGCAATACCACTTGCAACTGTGTCGAGGAAATTGAGATCATGAATATTCAATCCAGTCACTTTCAGAGTCATTGATGCTGCATCTAAAACTAATGAAGTGACATCATGTAAGGGACCACACCCTTTTTGGACTGTAAACCAGAATGGAAATACAAATGCTATGGAGCTGAGATACCAGGAGAGTTTTGCAACATGGGAATATTAAGTGATGTCCATTTTTAGCTGTGTAAGACAATATTGCTTTTCAAACAGTGAGGGGAATACTTTCATACCAAGAGTCTTTGAGTGAAGGAAAGATGTCTGGTGACATTCCTTGGATTGGTCAAGCCACAGTTTGTTGGAGGTCAATTCAGGGAATTGTGGGGTTTGATTTCCATCTGCTATCCCAGTGAACTAGAACAATCTATAACCAAGCAGAAGGAGGCCTTCAAAATAGTTTGGTTAATTAATGTCCTGGTTTTCATAAATTTTTGAGTGCTAATATTTTCAAAAATATAATCAAAACCTTTGGGAACTATTAATTTAGTTCTGTTTCTCTCCTGAATTCTTCAAATCACAAAAACAAATTACATATGGCAGAAACTGTTCCCTTTTGTTTTGCCTTCTTCCAGTGTGCTGATTTTGCTGAATTTTATTCCATTTAGATAAAATCAAAGACTTGCTGGCTGAGGGCTCAGTGGACAGTGATACTAGACTCGTGTTGGTGAATGCCATCTACTTCAAAGGAACCTGGGCTGAGACCTTTGATGAACAAGACACAAGGGAAATGCCATTCAAACTGAATAAGGTACTCCGGACCAAGTTTCGGCACTGCATCAGATCATTTGTTTTCTTCGGAGTCAAGGTAGTCAGCTAGATTTTCTTTGAGCTGTGATGCTGCAGAGACCTCTTAAAAGCACCAGGATTACACACACACTGTGGGAGATAGGAAATTATGGCAGGCCAGAAACACTGTTGAATGATGGATAAGATCTTCAACTGTCATGTTCTGATGTTATGTAAATTCCCAGACATATGAAAAAGAATGAAACAAGGCTATTGCTGCCAGAATTTTAAAGCAAACCGTTATTTCCAGATTGCATTGATTTGACAGGTCTTTTGCTGTAACTTAGAAAAAACACAACTACTTGTTCTCATTTGACAGGCTTCATTGCTGTAATTTCCTAAGGGCTTGTATTATAGCTGAGCCCATTATGAAAGTTTGGTTGAATTTAAAATGATTCATATGTACTTATCCCAGCAGAGGGTTTGAGTTTACATTTTGATTGACATTTTGAAGAGGCTATTGCAGTACTAAAGATTTTTGATGTGGAAAGACACTGAACATTGTTTGTTCAACAACAGATTAACAAACCGAATGAATTTAAAAACTTTGGGTTTCATGAATGATCGTTTTTTACTTTGTGTGCCAAGTATGGATGAGTGGAGTGGCTCAGTGGCACAGTGGTTAGCACTGTTGCTTCACAGCACCAAGGACCCAGGTTTGACTCCACCCTCAGGTGACTATCTGTGTGAGTTTGCACACTCTCCCTGTCTCTGTATGGGTTTCCCAAGGTGCTCCAGTTTCCTCTCTCTCAGTGCAAAGATGTGCAGGTTAGGTGGATTGGCTATGCTAAATTGCCCATAATGTCCAAAGATGTGCAGGCCTGGTGGATTATCTACGGGAAATGCAGGGATAGGGTAGGGGGTGGGATGGTCTTTGGAATGTTTGTGTGGACCCAAAGGGCTGAATGGCCTGCTTCCACACTGGGGCTTCTATGAGAAGAGCCTGGGACCCTGTTGCTGTGAGACAGCAGTGCTAATGATTGAGCCATCTTACTGCCCCAAAACATATAATAAAATTCCTTTCTTCCAGCAATATCCTTAAAACACCAAAGCCCAGAAATGCTTTGCCACTATCTCACAGCAAAGCTTCTTCAACAGGCTGGTACTGCTGTGGTTGATTTCGTCCCTGTGAAATCCTGCTCAGTCACTCGATGCTTTGCTTCAGTTAGTATCTCTCCCTGATTCAATTAAAAAGAAACTGCAAGCTAACCTCATTATCACTTCAATCTCAGAACAAGCATCTACCTGTCCCTGGAGCTAAATTCCTGCAATGTGTTAAGCCACCAAACCCAAGCACTTCTTTTCAGATGATGGTACAGGTACACAAACCTTTATGCAAAGTCCTTGTGGCCCGTTGTTTTTCGGATTTCGGAATTTTTTGAATTTCAGAGTAAATGACATTTTCACAGTAAAATAAAAGAAATCTTGCTGAACAGCAGACCCACGTGTGACTAGTACGAGCACTGAGACACAATTAACACCTGCTCGTGCTGGGCCAGGCCGACACGCCACATCTGAGTGACGTGGATCGAGTGGGTTTGATGTTGGGTCACTTGTTCACACAACCTTGTTATACAGAAAAACATTTTAATAAAAACTTTGAATTTCAGAACGGTTTGGATTTTGAAATTTGGGATAAAGGATTGTGTACCTGTATTAAAATAGCTTGTCCTTGAACAAGCCTCCACATTTCAAGGCTCCAATCTTACAATAATGTTTCTTAGAAATAACACTAAATGTCTGTCCCTTCTGAACATAAGAAAAAGTACAAATGGTTTAAGTTATGCATTACTCTGAATTAGGATATGTGTATTACATATTCTTATATTGAAATATTCCTTTTGTGGGTTACTATATTTGTCCCCATTTTTACAATTCTGTTATTTATTTTAAAATAGTTCTCATTATGGTTTCCTTCAACACAATATTTTTAAAAACTTTAGTTGCAAAATAATGAAGTGTTTTGATTACTTTTCATAGAATGAAACAAACCCAGTGAGAATGATGTACCAAATGAAGGAGTTCTTTATCTCACATGTTCAAGAATTTAAACTCCAAGTACTCGAGCTACCATATGTTAGTAATGACTTGAGCATGATCATCTTGTTGCCAGATGACATCATGGATGATTCTACAGGCCTGAAACAGGTACTCCATCTTTTCTTCATTTCAAGTTAACAGAGACACTAAGAGCAGGGTCAGCCATTTAACCCTTCAAGCCTACTCTGCCATTCAATACTGCCATGGCTATTCCCCTATCTGAATGCTGTATTCCCACTTTTTCCCCTTTAGCCCTTGATGCCTTTAACACCTCAAAATGACTTGTCTCTTGATTTTAGGGTGAGACACAGATGGTCAGGTGCACAATGTAAAGCACATTCACACGATACCGTGATTGTGAGAGACAGGCTGGATGGTCCAGAGGGTCTCTTCCTGTCCATCTTTCTTGCACTTGTCGAATTTAGAAAGTAGATGGAGAGACAGCCAAAAGAAATAGAAAATGTTAGGATGGAAGTTGTAGGCAAATGCTACTCAATGGCAGACCTGATTAAGAAATCTAATTAAGAAATCTAATTAAGAAATTTGTTTGACCATCGGGGAGTAGAAAGGTTGGAAAGGAAGTTGATTGCTGGATGTAAATAGAAAATGTTCAAAGAGAAGTTGCTGTTGACAAAGTGTAATTAGCGTTGAGAGATGGCTGACCACAACCAGTTCATTTTGCATGTCAAAAATGCCAAAAATCACACAGAATGCTACATGTAGTTCCCATGTTGCTTTTCCCACCCTTCTGTAATGATAATGTTATCTCTGTGGTGGGAACGACTCGTCCACTCGTGCTGCGTAACTTCATGACTCTAAGTTGTCTTACGTCTTGGAGTTGGGATATCAGTATGCCTTTGGACACATCCTCATGCTACCATCATTACATCACAGCACGTGACCTAAGGGTTCATAATGTTGAGGGATCATACTTCAACTTCCCTCAGATCACTTGAAGTATGACACTCTCCTGGAAGCATACGGTGGCTCAGTGGTTAACACTGCTTCCAAACACCACTATACTCCTGGTTTGATTCCAGCTTCAGGTGGCTGTCTGCGTGGAGTTTGTACATTGTCCCTGTGTCCAATGATGTCCAGGTTAGGTGGATTGCACATGTTACGTTGCGCATTGTATCTGGACTAGGTTGATTGGCCATCGGGAATGCAGGGTAGGAGGGTAGGAGGGTGATTTGGGTGGAATGGCCTGCTTTCACACTATAGCAATTGTATGTTCTCTGCTGCAGCTTAACAATTTACTATTAGCCTCGACACTTGTGAGGAATGTAATGTTTCTTCCTAATAGTTAGCTGTAATAAATGGCTGTTGGAATCTTTAGTGCCACATTATTCATTCCCAGTTATTTATATTACAGGAGATAACTTTAAGCATTGCCACGTCAGGTGGAAGCAAACTCTCAGCAACGAGTTATTTTTTACCTGAGCTTTTCTTGCTTTGTGACTAACTTGTATTTCTTTGCTTTGTTGTGTCAGCTGGAGCAGGAACTTACATTAGAAAAACTACAAGAATGGACACATCCAAACCATATGAGAAAGCTGGACGTTCATGTTCGTCTGCCCAAATTTAAACTGGAAGGTGACTATGAGCTGAACTCACCCCTGTCCAGTTTAGGCATGGGGGATGTTTTTGATAGTACGAGGGCCAATCTATCTGGAATGTCTGCAACTCGTGACTTGTATGTCTCCAAAGTTGCACACAAGTCTTTTGTGGAAGTGAATGAGGAGGGAACTGAAGCAGCAGCAGCTACAGCAGTGATGGTTGTATTGTGTGCACGGATGGATGAAGAGTTTTTCACTGCTGATCATCCCTTCTTCTTTTTCATCAGGCACAACAAAACAAAGAGTATTCTGTTCTTTGGCAGGTACTCTTCTCCCTGAACAGCTCCCTAAGTAACACTACATAATAAAATCTGAAAGCAAAATGTGGAAAATACAGTGTCATTAAACGTACAAGACTAAACTTAATGGTATTACATTAGATGGGAATGTATTTTACTTGGACCTCTTTTGTATGCCAAAGGACTGTGTTTACAAATAAAAACTCAATTGAAATGAACACAATACAGATTCAGTTCATCAAAACAAAAAATGCTGGAAATCTGCAATGTCAAGATAATCTTCTGCAAGTACTCAGCAGGTCTGGCAGTATTTATAGAGAGAGAATAGAGTTCACCTTTTTCTGGATGATAGACCTTTCATCAGAGTTATTTCTTCTCCCAGAATTTACCAAAGGAATTGTCAACCACAGAAAAAGCATTCAAATGCAACCAAATAGGTTAAAACTCCAGTTACTAACCCTTCCAAAACATCAATGGTAGATTGCAAAAGCAGGCAGATTTCTGGCCAGCCACTTATTTCTCTCTGTGCAATATACCTCGAGGTCTACGAAGGACCCAGTTAAAAAGTGTGGTGCTGGAAAAGCACAGCATCCGAGGAGCAGGAGAGTCGAGGTTTTGGGCATAAGCTGTTCGACTCGCCTGCTCTTTAGATGCTGCCTGACCTACTGTGCTTTTCCATCACCACACTTTTTGACTCTGATCTCCAGCATCTGCCAGACCTCACTTTCCCCTCATGGACCTCAGCTAATTCTGGATGGACAGACCAAGACCGTTACATCAATTTTAGTAATATAATTTCACACCTAACTTTAAAACTGAATCCAATGCAATTTATCTCACTGACTAAAACTGATATTTAATTCAACAAACTATTGTCATTCCACAAATGGGATTTTCATGTCTTCCCTCAATTCCTGGCCATTTTTGCAGACGCTCTGCTGAAGTCACAATCAGGGATTGGGAGAGATAAATATATATTATGTTGCAATGTTTTGACATTGTGTGAGGCTGCAGTTATACATATGATTTTACAAAATCCTGCTCCTTGTAGTATTGGGACTTGTGTTTCTACATCAGTTAATCTTAATGTGAAATAGATGAGTCAGGTCCCCACTATCAATTTCTCTTAACCAACGTGGTAATCTGCAGGGCTTGTTACAGAAAATTTGTAAGGTTTAATTACTGCGAGGCAGGTAAGTGAGGTTCTGATGCATTTAACACTCAGCAATAGTCAACAGTCTCAAACAAAAACAGAAATTGCTGGAAAGGCTGAGCAGGCCTGGCAGCATCCGTGGAGGAAAATCAGAGTTAACATTTTGGGTCGCGTGACCCTTCCTCAGAACTGTCAACCATCTCCTGAGGAAGAGTACTCTACAACTCCAACCACAGAGTGCACTTTGCTGACAAAGTTAAAAATCACACGACACCAGGTTACAGGTTTATTTGGAAGTAGTAGCTTTCGAAGTGCTGCTCCTTCATCAGGTAGTTATGAAGCAGGATTATAAGACCAAATAGGCCAAAGATTGGCAGATTAAGTTTAATTTAGATAAATGTGAGGTGCGACATTCTGGAAAGGCAAATCAGGGGTTGGACTTTTACACTTAATGGTAAGGTTCTGTGAAGTGTTGCTGAACAAAGACACCTTGGATTGCAGGTTCATAGTCCCTTGAAAGTGGTGTCACAGAAACACGGAGAGTGAAGAAAGCATTTGGTGTGCTTTTCTTTTAATGGTTGAGGCACTAGAGTAAACACTCAATGTGTCACTGAAGCCTTTGTCCAATAGTCAGAACATACCGCATATACAATCTGATCTGACAAATTCCATCTCCACATCTCGCAAAAGTGCTGTTGACATTATGGATGACTGAACATTAAGATTAATTTTCGAATTTCCTGCAGGTACAATTGTAATTGGATTAAGTCAATGATTAAAATAAATAATAATTGTCTTGGATAGCTATTCGAAGATTGCACGTAACATGATGCCTTTAAAGGCTTCACTGAAACTTCTACACCGAAATAAACTGGTGCCTGACTGAAAGAACACAAGTTGAGCAATGGCTGATGACTGTAAGTGGAGATTTACAGAGGCCATTAATAGATACATACTCGAAAAACCTTGAAAATCTTGTTTGCACACAATGACCAGTTTTACAACGACAATCTGGGAGGGGCATGTCAAACAGAATGTGTGGCCAGCCCAGGCACTCACTCCTGAGCTGATGCCCATAATACTTTTGGAAGGTGGGTAAGGCATTAGCCAGGCTGCTCTCAGGCCCATTGAGACCCTTAGCTGATTCATTAATACCCTCTTCCTACCCCCATGGGAATAGTATGTGGAATCAAGAAAGGTAGAATATAAAGTATAGCCTGCTCCTTCACTATCTCAGGTGAAAACCCAGGAAGAATGAGACTCCATCTTTTTTGAGGGATGCCCTACGTCCATCTGCAGCAATCACTTCAAAGATGTTGCACCCACCCTTTGTGATTCTACTCATCCCCAGCCCTGCCCTAGCTCTGAAATATATTCTCGTTCTGCCCACACTGCAATGTCCTGATTCCTTCCAGTACTTACCTCTCAATCTGGTCACCGACGACAGAGTCTGATTTTGTTTTATATATATGCAGAGTGATAGAGTCATATCGCATGGAAACAGATCCGTTGGTCCAACTGGATTTTTACAACTTCGAGGAGAAATCCCAAAGCATTCCCTTTGCTCATTACGAGGCAGTGAAGAATAAGATTTTGATTTTCCCTTTCAATATATCAGATCAGATCAAGTAAAAGATCATAAATTATTCATTGTACTATTGTTCCCGTGGATTGTGGAAGGATATTTGATTAAAAACAAATCAACTATACCAGGAATGAGATGCTAGGTGTTCCTGCAGCTTTTCCCAAGCCAAATCCTTGTCACATCCTTTTGTATAGCTTCTTTACCACTTAATCTGTGCATCTGTAGTTCTCTGAGAGTGGCAAAGCAAGTGGATAAGTTGGTAAAGAAGTTGTACAGCATTCTTGCCTTCATCAGTTGGGCCACTAAACGAAGAAGTTGGCAAATCACGTTGGAGCTGGACAAAACTTCATTTCGGCTACGTTTGAAGTATTTTGTGAAGTTCTTGACACTACACTACAGCCAGGACGTGGAAACTTTGAAGAGGATGCAAAAGAGGTTTACCAGGATATTGTCTGTATTGGACTGTATTAACCATAAGGAGAGGTTGGACTTGGATTGTTTTCGTTAAAATGTCAGAGGCGGAGGGGCGACCTGATAGAAGTCCATAAAATTATGGCAAGCATGAATAGGGTGATGTGGAGTAGCTGGTGTTGGAACGGTGTGGACAAAGTTAAAAATCACACGACATCAGGTTACAGTCCAACAGGTTAATTGGAAGCACTAGCTTTTGGAGCACTGCTCCTTCATCAGGTAGTTGTGCAGCAAGATCATAAGACCGAATGGGCCAAAGTTGGCAGATTGAATTTAATTTAGATAAATGTGAATTGCGACATTTTGGAAAGGCAAATAAGGGCAGGAATTATACATTTAATGGTTAGGCTCTGGGAAGTGTTGCTACACAAAGACACCTTGGAGTGCAGGTTCATAGTTCCTTGAAAGTGGTGTTGCAGATAGACAGGATAATGAAGACGGCATTTGGTATACTTTCCTTAATTGGTCAGAGCATGTTGTAACTGTACTGGACATTGGTTAGTCCACTTTTGGAATATTGTGTCTAATTCTGGTCTCCCTCCTATAGGAAAGATGTTGTGAAACTTGAAAGGGTTAGAAACGATTTACAAGGATTTTGCATGGGTTGGAGGATTTGAACTATAAGGAGAGGCTGAGTAGGATAGAGCTGTTTTCCCCAGAGCATCGGAGGCAGAGGAGTGACCTTATAGAGATTCATAAAATCATGAGGGGCATGGATAGGATAAATAGACATCCTGGGGTGGGGCAGTCCAGACCTAGAGGGCAAAGGTTTAGGATGAAAGGGGCAAGATATAAAGGGATCTAAGGGGCAACGTTTTCACACAGAGTGTGGTGCGTGTATGGAATGAGCTGCAAGAGAAAGTGGTGGGGGCTGGTACAATTAGAGCATTTTGAAGGCATCTGGATGGGTACATGAATAGGAATGGTTTAGAGGGATATGGGCCAAGTGCCAGCAAATAGAACTAGATTAGGTTAGGATATCTGGTCAGCATGGACGAGTTGGACCGAGTGGTCTGTTTCTGTGCCTTGCATCTCTATGACTCTATGACCAGGTTATATTCCAACAAGTTTATTTGGAAGTACAAGCTTTCAGAGCACTGCTCCTTTGTCAGGTAGTATGTAGAGTAGGATCATAGGACACAGAATTTATGGTAAATGCTCATAGTGTCATACACTGATGCAATATATTGAACCAGATTGCTGTTAAGTCATTCATCTTTTAGAATGGTTTGCAGGTTTCGGTTCATTAGTATGTAAATCCCAGAACGTTTTTCAAGTCACAATCCCAAGATGACTTAAGTTTTTATTAAAAAAAGGTGACATCTCAGCTCTGACAATGCATTAAGGTTGTGAGGTTAGAGTATGTATTCCAATCTTAAGTCAGACTGGTTCTGTTTCCAAAGTAGGAATTTATAAAATGTCATATGGATTCTAAAAAATATTGACTCCCTACAGATTGTGTGGTTTTTGAATAGAGTATATCTGCAAATACAATTCTGCAAATTCAGCCCATAGACTTATATGTAAGTTTGCGTGCATGTGGATAGTGGAATCTTTATCCTGTGGTGAAAATGTCAAAAACTAGGGGCAGAGGTTGAAGGTAAGAGAGAGAGAGTTTAAGGAGATGCATGTGGTAAGTGTTTTACACAGGTGGTAGGTACCTGGAAGGTGCTGCCAGAGGTGGTGGTAGAAGCAGTAAGGATAGCAACGTTTGAGAGGCATCTAGAGAGAGACCTGAACAGGTGGGAAATAGAGGGATCTGGACCATGAGCAGGCAGATGGGATTAGTTTAGAATGGTATATTGGTCGGCACAGACATGATACACTGAAGGGCCTGTTCCTGTGCTGTGCTGTTCTCGGTTCTGTGTTCTCGGTTCATCCCTGGGCCAGTGCATTTCCACTGAGTACCTCACCGACCTGTATTCAGCAGGAGGTTTTGTTTCAGTTTCTGAGACTGTTCCGGAACATGGACACTTCGCAGAATCTCTGCAATTTGGCAACAACTTTCAAAACTACAGCACAAGTCATAATCGATTAATTCCTGTTTGTTGGGAAGAGGAGCGGTCGGAGTGCAGTCAATTCGAGGCTGTGGGTGTGGAAACGCTGGGATAAAACACCGCCCCAAAGGCGGGGGCACCGAGAAAGCAAGGAAGTAGGAGCTGCTGAAAGATCCCGGAGCATCAGGTAAAGGTATTTCTATCCCAGCCGGGTCGCCCGGTTACCCTACATCTCCCTGTCAGCGCTGCATTCATTTCATATCTGTACCGTGAAAGGCGCCAAGCAAAAGCAAACCTGAGGGTTGACAGTGTTGCGTGTTTACTTGCTGCAGATGTTTAATGCTGGAGTGTCCGAAAAATACGTCCATTCCACAGTGCAGCCACGTAAAAGTCATGATTTTTAAAAATGGGAGACTAGCTGTGAATCGCGAAGATACTATGGGACTTTTCTCCCCCGGATTACTGAAGGAGTTCAGAAAGGATCGCTGGGCGTCCAGCTTTCCTGGAAACAGGGTGATGAGTTGAAAATAAGTCAGTGAGTTCCCCATGAATGCAAGAAATCGTCAAGCTGATCAAAGCAAGCAGGAACTCTTATTTTACCTCAGCTTAATAGAAACGACGTGGATTTCCAAAGAGCTTTTTGTAGAAACTTAGAAAAGATTTACAAGGATGCTGCCAGGGTTGGTGCTACAGGGAGAGGCTGAATAGGGTGGGGCTGTTTTCCTTTGGGTGTGGGAGACTGAGGGATGATCTTACAGAGGTTTATAAAATGAGCAGTGTGGATCAGGTGCAAAGTCAAGGTCTTTTCCCCAGAGTAGGGGAGTCCAAAACTAGAGGGCATGGGTTCAAGGTGCCGGAGCACGATTTAAAAGGAACTTGAGGGGCATGTTTTTCACCTGAGGGTGGTGTGTGTATGGAATGTGCTGCCAGAGGTAGTGGTGAAGGCTGGTACAATTTAAAGGTATCTGGATGGGTTTATGAATATGAAGGGTTTAGAGGGATATGGGCCAAATGCTGGAAAGTGGGACAAGGTTAATTCTGTATATCTGGTCAGCATGGACTAGATGGATGGAAGGGTCTGTTTCTGTGCTGTACAGCCCAATGACTCTAGACAATAGGAGCAGGAATAGGCCATTCGGCCCTTTCAACCTGCTGCTCCAATCAATATGACCATGTTTGATGATCTAACTCAGTATCCTTTTCCTGCTTTGTTCTGTACCCTTTGATCCCTTTAGCCCTCAGAATGATGCCTAACTCCTTCTCGAAAACATTGCCTATTTAGGTCTCAACTGCTTTCTGTGGCAGAGAATTCCACAGGTTCACCACTCACTGGGTCTCAGTCCAAACTGGCCTGACCTGTATCCTTAGACTGTGATCCTGGTTGCAGACTCCCTGATCATCAGGAACATTACTCCTGCATCAACCCTGTTAGAAATTTATAGGTTTCTATGAGATTGCCCCTGCTGTTCAATCCTGATCTTGTGGGTTTAGAATGTGACAAAGCATGTTGCAGCCAAGGAACAGCTTTTGAAGTGAAGTGTTGTGATGTAGGAAACAAGGAAGCTGATTTGGTCACAGGAAGATCTCACAAACAGCAATATGTTAATAGTCACTAACCATGTGAAGACCTTGAAGAACTCCAATAGGCATCTTTAATCGATAGAGAGAAAGAATGTCTGTTTATATCACACTTTTGACAATCTTGAGCTGTCAAGCACTTTGTATGAGCCCATGATGAGCTTTGAAGTGTAGTCACTGTTATAATGTCAGATGTACCGAAGCGAATTTGTGCACAACAAAATCCCATAACCAGAAATGAAACGAATGACCAGACAACTTGCTTAAGTGACTAGATTCCCTACAGTGTGGAAACAGGCCCTTCGGCCCAACAAGTCCACACTGACTCTCTGAAGAGTAACCCACCCCCCTCTGACTAATGCACCTAACAACTATGGACAATTTAGCACCTGACCTGTGGGACTAAATGGAGTACCCAGAGAAAACCCAAGCAGACACTGGGAGAATGTGCAAACTCCACACAGACAGTCGCCCAAGGCTAGAATCGAACCTGGGATCCTGGCACTGTGAGGTAGCAGTGCTAACCAATGAGTCACTGTGCTGCTCCTGTTAGTGAGGAAAGGATATCGACCAGATAGGGTCTGTTTCCTTGCCGGAATCTTCAGTCCAACCAGTCTATACTGAACATAATCCCAAACTAAACTAGTCCCACCTGCCTGCTCCTGGTCCAAAGCCCTCCATACCTTTCCTATCCATGTACCTACCCAAATGTCTTTTAAATTGTGTCATTGTACCCACAACCAAGTTTATTCCACACGTGAACCACCCTCTGTGTAAAAGATTTGCTCCTCATGTCTTTTTTATATCTCTCTCCTGTCACCTTAAAAATGTCCCCCCTATTCTTGAAATCCCCCATCGTTGTGAAAAGGCAACTATCATTAACTCTACCTATACCTTTCATTATTTTATAACAACCTATCACATCTCAACCTCCTTTACTCCAGTAAAAATAGTCCCAGCCTATCCAACCTTTCTTTTAACTCAAATCCTCCATATCCAGCAACATCCTGGTAAATCTCTTCTGAATCCTTTCCAGCTTGATAATATCCATCCTATAACTGAGCAAACAGGACTGGACACAGTATTCCAGAAAAGGCCTCTGCAATGTTGTATACAATCTCAACATGAACTTTCTAACCCCTACACTCAAAGGACTGAGCAATGAAGGCAAGCATGACAAATGATTGATTTTTTTAACCATCCTGTCTGTATGTGATGCAAACTTCAAAGAATTATGTACCTGCATCCCTTGGTCCCTTTGTGCTACAACACTCCACAGGGCTCTACCAATAATAGTATAAGCCTTAGCCTTGTTTGTTTTATCAAGGTGCAACACCTCACATTTATGACCAGGAAGAAACGCCTACTCTAATTCAACTGGTAAAATTAGAAAGAGTAATAATATAGGGGAAAAACTACATAATACAAAAACAAAAGTAAGGGATAGGTATAAAATATATAATATGATATGATGACATCCAGATGAAGATAGATGCAGCCTCTGGTTAACAACTCACCCACTCCGGGAAGTGTTGCCTTCATTCAGATTTTTTGTTTCAAATAGGGGATAAGCAAAAATGGCACTCGCAGAATGCACAAGGGTGCACAGTGAGATGAATTATCCACATTAAACTCATTAAAAGCAGACACACAGAATGGGTGGTGCTTGACCGTAGTTAGCTTCAGAAACCAGTCAGCAGAGAGCTCAGAGGGACAAAGAGACTCAGCGGTAGCTGAGTCATCATTTTCTACCTGTTACACCCCTCTGCTCCACAAGGGGGAGGTGTCTAACACTGAGGACATTAGCTCTGCTCCCAGCATAAAATGACTGCAGGGCAGTTGTCAGGCTCGGTGACTGACATCTCAGCCCAGAGAGAAAACAGCAGCAGCACTGGCTGATAGTCCCAGTTTATTACAGTAACTGGGCAGTTAGAGGAGAAGCATAGGAGGTCAGGCAGCATCCGAGGAGCAGGGGAATTAACGTTTTGGGCGTAAGCCCTTCATCAGGAAATGTCCGAAACATCAAATCCCCAACTCCACAGATGCTGCCTGACCTGCTGTGCTTTTCCAGCACCACACTCTTGGCTCTGATCTCCATGTGCAGTCCTCACTTTCTGCTAGTTATCTGAAAGTTCTACGCAGAAGCAAAATTGCGGACTGGCCACATTCTGCAAAAGCTGGTGGGAAAATCTTGAGAAACACACCAGAGAAAATGAAACAAAGTAAAATTCATACACACTTTTATACAAATAGCATGAAATGCATTTTTTAGAAAAAATCTGGGATGCTTTTCAGAGGGTCTGTGTGGAACTGTTGGACTAACTGGCCTCCTTTTGGACTGTAGGAATTCTTTTCACAAAATGAAGAGAGTTTAGGATAGATATTTTAAAATATATTTTTATTAAAAAGAAAATATAATTCAAACCAATATTAAAAAAAACAAAACCGTTAATTATATAAATAAATGCTAACTTATAAGTAAGCTATAAAAGAAAATCTGAACAATAATAATTATGATAACAACCATAACACAGCTCAGCAAAACAAAGCAATAGCCCTCGATCATCAAACGCATAAGTTTATACATATTCATATGTTCGTAGTTCCTTCCCCCTGGATACCAAACCCATTACTTAGAATTGCCATGGCTATGTAAAGGCCCTTGTTAGTATGGCAGACAAATCTGTACCCAGGAAGTCCAAAAAGGGCCACCATGTCTTACGGAAATTCTCAGTTTTATGGTGCACCATACTCGTCAGAACGTCCAAGGGGAAGTGCTTCATGACTAGCTTATGCCAGTTCACCACCCCGGGGGATTTTCCAACACCCACGCTAATAGAATGTTCTTTCTAACACAAAAAGTGAGAATACTGAAAAGCCTTTTTTTTGTTTGTGCATCTGATGAAAGAGAATTAACAAAGCCAAGAAGAAGAGATACCAGGTTCAACTTCATCTCCGTCCCCAAGGCCTTCTCTATTTCGCCTACCACAGCACTCAGTATGCCCGCAGTCTGTGGCAGGACCAAAGACATTGAGTCAGTGTGCCCACACTCACTTTACATTTAGGACACATTGAAGATGCTCCCACTTTAAATTTAGTGAAGCGGTCTGGGGCCAGATGGATACTGATGAATCTTCAATTGCAAGGTGTGGGTCCTTTTGCAAATTGAGATCCTTCTAGCATTTTCCCAGATCACCTCCCATCTTTCAGAAAAGATCTCAACGTCCAACTTCCTCTTCCACATCCTACGAAGCTATTCGGTCTCGTCCGAGGGATCCTCTCCCGATAGAAGATAAGCATTGCTAACAGATAATGTACCCTCAGCACTCAACAACCTCTTCTCCATGTTGGACCTATAAGGATCAGTTAGAAGTGTGGTCTCTTTTTGTATGAAGTTTATAATTTGAAAGGAGCAAAAGAGATCCCTACTGGGCAATTCATATTTCCGAGCCAACTGATCAAAATACATCAGTATGTCCCCTTCGAATGAATCACCCAGACAAAATACGCCCCTAGCTGCCCATAGTTTAAACCCAGAGTCCATCATCCTTCGCTAAAAACCCAGCATACCAACTATGGGTGTCAAAAATGATGGGTTTTGGTAATATTGCCCTCACCCTGATGCATTGCCCTCCACACCTTGACAGTACTGATGACTAATGGGCTGTGGCAATATTCCTTAAATGTTCTCGTTTTGTCTAAGAACAGCAGGCTAACAAGGGGGCATCTTCCCTGAGATGTTTCGATGTCCAAACAAAGTAAGTAAGGGTCCCCTTGGGCCCAATCATTCATGTAAGATAGCGTCGAGCTTGTATGATAGTTGTTGGTATCTGGGAGGCCCACTCCTCGCAGTCTATAAAGTAACTGCAATATAGTCAATTTAATTAGGGGCTGCTTTCGATATCAGACAAAAGAATTAATTCAGCTATTCAGTCTTCTAAGTATTCGTTCAGTGAAAAACAGAGGAAGCATTCACATAGGATACAACAGACGGGGCAGAATGTTCGTTTTAATGAGGGCTATCCAACATAACCAAGAGTTCGGAAGCACCTCCCATCTACAAAGGTCCTTCTTGATTCTGTCGAATAAATGGACAGAATTGGTTTTAAATACCCATTCAAAATGGGGAGTAATAAATATGCCTAAGTAGAGAAAGCCCCCTTGCGACTATCTAAAGGGGAACAGAGATCTGCCAACAGGATCAGGCACTCTCTGGAGACCAGCCATGGGCATGGCTTCTGACTTTGCAAAATTGATCTTATAATCCAAGAAGCCACTAAACAAGTTGATGCATTGTATCAGGTATGGCACTGAAACTGTTGGATTTGCTAAGAAGACAAGGACATCATCCGTACACAGTGCGATCTTATGTGACTTCGTCTCCACTTCTGGAGCAGTTATATTGGGATCCCTGCGTATTGCCTCTGCCAGCGGTTCAATCGCTAATGTGAAAAGCAATGTAACAAGGGACAGCCCTGTCAACTACCCCTACAAATATTAAAATTGCTTGACTGTGCACCATTGGTGAGGACTGTGGCAAGAGGATCACTACACAAATTCTCCAACCACCTGATGAAGGTCTCTCCCAGGCCAAACTGCTTCAAAATATGAAAAAGATTTGGCCACTCGACCCGGTCAAATGCCATTTCCACATCTAAGGAGATCACCAATCCATGTATCGATAGCTGTTGACATACTTGGATCGTGTCAAGTAATCTCCTGACATTATCCGTCGATCTGCGACCTTTTAGGAATCTTGTCTGGTCCTCCTCAATGATGGAGGGCAGTACAGTTTCTGGCCTTAATGCCAAAGTCTTGGATAGAATTTTGAAGTCAACGTTCAGGAGTGAAATGGGTGTATAGGAAGCACAACCCTCCGGGGCCTTCCCTTTTTTAAGAATGAGAGAGATGGTGGGAGGAGGCTATGACTATGTGGGTCATTAAATGTACTAAGCATCGGCCCTGACAATATACTTATAAATTCCTCATAGAACTCACTGGGGAGTCCGTCAGGACCCAGCGCTTTGCCATTCTGGAGCTGCGTCACAGCCTCCTGCACCTTTTGCTCTGACGACGGGGCATTGAGGAGAGACTTTTGTTCGGGGTTACTATTGAAAGGCCCAAATTCTTCAAAAAGGACTCCATCCTAACCCGCCCACTCTCGGCTTTCAGAATGATATAATTCAGAGTAAAATTTCCAGAATGCTGCATTAATCCTTTTAGAATCATAGGTCAAAATTTCCAGTGTCCTCTTTGATCGAGGTAATGGCTTGGGGCGGGCACTCCTTTGCCTAGCAAGGTATGCAAGATACTTGCCCGGCTTATCCCCATACTCAAACAGCCTTTGACTTGCAAATGTAAGCTCCCTCTTGGCTGTCTGTGTGAGCATAGAGTTCAGCCTGGACCGGAGCGCCGTGATCCTCTGCAGTTTAATCAGAGAGGACCTGTCCATGTATGCCTTTTCAGCTGTTTTTAGATGCGTCTCAAGCAAGTGTTGCTGCTCACACGTCTGTCGCTTCTTATTGGTTGAATATGAGATAGTCATCCCCCTAGCATAGGCTTTAGCTGTTTCCCAAAGAATGGATGGGCGACTGGCCGAGCTTGAATTAATACCGAAGAAAGTCCTGAACTCAGTAGAAAAAAATTCGATAAACTTGCTATCCTTAAGGATGAAGGGGTCCAGTCACCTGTGCCTTGAGCCGACCACTGTATTCTTACACATAACCATTAAATATACTGGGGCATAATTGCAAATAATGGTATTGTCTCTTGTACATGACGTCACCGGGCCCAGGTGTGTTGCAGGGGTCAGAAAAAGATCAGTCTTGGTATGGCATTTATGTGGAAGGAGAAATTGAGGTCTGCAGATGCTGGAGATCAGAGCTGAAAATGTGTTGCTGGTAAAGCACAGCAGGTCAGGCAGCATCCAAGGAACAGGAGAATCGACGTTTCGGGCATAAGCCCTTCATGAGGAATGAGGAAAGTGTGTTCAGCAGGCTAAGATAAAAGGTAGGGAGGAGGGACTTGGGGGAGGGGCGTTGGAAATGTGATAGGTGGAAAGAGGTCAAGGTGAGGGTGATCGGTTAGAGTGGGGTGGGGGCGGAGAGGTCAGGAAGAAGATTGTATGGCATTTATGTGGTGAGAAGAATGTGAAGTCCCTGCTAGTAGGGTGAAGGTGCCCCCAGACATCGATCAACCCTAATTCAGCACACAGTTCCCTTAATTGTTTAGATCGCAAAGAAGATGCCGGCGTACCTTTGGGCAATCTGTCTGCTGTAGGGTCTATGAAACAATTGAAATCCCCTCCTACAATATGTTGAGACGCAAGGTTAACCAGTCTAGAAAGTACGGCTGTGAAGAATTTAAGGGGGTGGGTCAAGGGACAGTAAAAATTTCAGATCCCCTATTCTTACCCATGTACTAAAGCTTTAAGGATAACAAATCTCCCGTGTGTGTCTTTAATGCACTCTAATAACTTAAATGGGAGATTCTTTCTAGCTAAAATGGCCACCCCTCTTCTACTCTTATTGAAAGATGAAAAATAAACCTGGTCATACCCATTCTGTTGAACTTCAAATGCTCTGCATCATCCAGGTGTATTTCTTGTAATAAGGCAACATCCACCCTCTCCCTTTTGAGGCTGGAAAGTATCTTTTTACTCTTGACAGGTGAGTGACTTCCCTTAATATCCCAGGTGCACCCCTTAAAAACATCCTTAACCATAACCTTCCACGGCACCATCTAGTCTCCAGAGAGGAAGAACCCAAACTACAGATCACTATTTTTAATGCAAAAGAATCCACAAAACTCCAAAATTACACAGACTAAAGTAACTACATTCAACAGATCAATAAAACGTATAAAAACTATATACAGCAAAAACAGAAAAACAAAAAAATCGCCAAAGGGACTGATTGGAGGAATGTACCCCCCAATTCAAAGGGGGTACCTACACGTCCTACAACCTTACTAACTATCCCAACTGGCCTCTCAATTCCTACCAGCTAGGGTCGCGCCACACACACCGACCACCCAGTAGAGAAAGTAAAACACCAAGAGCATGTTAGTACTATAGACAAGTAAACTAAAAATAAATATGTCACCCATCCCTTAACATAACTTAGAAATTGAAAATAAATACTCTATCCATCCTGGACATCATTTCATGCAACTTATTACTAGAAAGGAGACTTCACCAAGTCCTTTTTTAAAGAAGAGCAAACCTGAACAATTCTGTCCTCTACACCAATTCGTCCGTTCGACTTAAGTCAACGTGTCCACAAAGGTCTTTGCTTTCTCCGAGTCAAACAAATCTATGGATGCATTATGATTGATCTGAAGCACCGCTGGATATCTTTAAAAAAAATACTGGATCCCAAGCTCTCTCAATCTCCTCTTGATGCCATCGTAGGACTTCTTTTTCCAGACCACTGCTGCTGAGAAGTCTTGAAAAACCATGACCCTGGAGCCACCACATACCAACACCTTCCAGTCTCTCCTCAGGCTCTAGAGGCTTCCACAACCCTTTGCTTGCCTTTATAATGTTGGAATCTCACCAAGACGGGACATCGGCGCTGATCTGCACCTGGTTTTCGTGCCGCAATCCAATGAGCTCTTTCAATTGTTATCCTTCCCTTCTCAACCTCCAAACCAGGGAACTCCGGGAACTACTTATTGAAGAACTCCCCCGGCCGCTCACCTTCCGTCCCCTCCGGTTTGCCGACAATGCTCAGGTTCTTTCTTCTGCCCCTGTTTTCAAGATCGTCTACCAGATCCAACAGACCTTGGACCTGTGTTTCCAGGGCTTCAATCCAGTTCTTGGAGGAGTCAGTCTCTGCCTGTACCCCTGCAGTCCAGCACTCGAGCTCATTGGTCCTTTTCCCCAAGTCTTGCAGCATAGCAGATACAGGAGCCAGCTTCTCTTCATTTTTTTTTGGATCTGCCACCCCAGGACCTTGCGGGATATATCCAGCTCCTCAACCAGGGTCTGGTGAGTAAGCAAGCCTGCTGCTTCAGAGGGCCGGGCCGTGTACCCAGCCCCAGTCGAGCTTCCTCCTTTCTTCGGCATTCTGCAGCTGCAAGGGCAAGGGTAAGTAAGGTTTTTCAGGTTTCCTTTGTGTTTTGACACACAGTAAAGTGTTCTGGATAGGTTCTGCCTCTGTTGAGTCGGTATTGCAGCATGGAGCCCAGCAAACGTAATCCTACCAGGACGCTGCCATCTAGGATCCCCCCAGGATTGATACTTTAAGGCAGTGATGCATTTATGAGGGAGTGGTTGGACATTGGCCAGACACTGACCAGAAGGTGGTCAGTGGAGGGGCTCATGTTCAAAAAAGGGGATAAGATAGACAGGAGATTAAATCTCTGTTCATACTGCAGAAGTATATTTGAGAATCTCTCCATAAGCTGATGAAAAATACACAATAGAAAAGAAATGATCATGTTTTACTATGCTCACCCGCTTGGTGGAAGCAACATCTCCAATGCAGACCAGTCTGCAATATGGTCTCGTTTACCTGGACTCCAAAACACATTTGAAAAAATTTCTCATATAAACTTTGAAGTTGAATTCAGTACTCTGGGAATTCAGAATAAATTGTTAAAATTAATTCTAATCAAATTGAAGGTAGGAAGCGACACTGTATAAATATTCTTGCTAATGTTGATTGTGATTTGTGCAAATCCTGTGCAACTGTAACCTTGTATGCCTCACTGTGTTTAAGCACCCTAGCATCTATATGTACTTGTTTGCTATGATCTGCCTCTACTGCTCGCACACAGAGCTTTTCATTGGGTATGGGTACATATAACTACAATAAATTAAATCAAATATTTGTACAACCTGGAGAAATCACACCTATGTGCTGCTCTGGTCTCCATGTTTCAAAGGATTTGGAAGCCCTTTGTTTCTACATTTCCTAAAGTTACAGGAGTGGTACCACCACAGAAGTTGCAACTATCAGGAAGGACTATTACCTAGAAATGAAAGGCTAGAAAAGTTACAGAAGAGAGTTATTTCAAATTCTGAAGGTTTTTGGTATGTTTCCACTTGTAAGGGTGTTCAAAACCAGGTTGTAAATGAGAAATAATAGTTAAGGCAACAGTCCTTTACTCAGTGATGAGAATATAAAACATGTGTCCTCATGGAATGGTCATGGAAAAGAGAACAGATGCATTTACAGGGAAGCTAGGTGAGGAAGAAGGGAAGAGAAAGCTGCGTTGATAGGGCAGGGGGAAGTAAGATGGGAGGTAACTTGTGTGGAGCTTGCATGAGCCTAATAGGGTTTCTGTCCTTTACAATCCTCTGCAAACATAAGTGTGAGAAAGTGAGGACTGCAGATGATGGAGATCAGAGTCAAGAACTGTGGTCCTGATGAAGAGCTTATGCTCGAAAGGTCGACTCTCCTGCTCATCGGATGCTGCCTAACCGACTGTTCTTTTCCAGCACCACACTTTTTAACTATCAAACATAAGTCTCTTATGAATGCTATAGAAATCGATAAAAGCAAGGGAACTAGTAAGTGAGTGATCAACGGTAAGTATAAATTTCCAGGTGAAGTAGTGCATGGGAAAACTCAAGTTGCATTTAAGATTTCAAACCTGTATGAGAAACTATAGGATATTCATGAAAGATTGAACAGATAAGGATCAACTGATTTTATTCATCTGGAACTATCTGGTTATTTGTCAATGTATCTCGTCATTTGCTCAAGGAACAATATTTGAAGGTAGTGATGGAAACTCATTGAAACTAATAGTTGATGATCAAGTGTTTACATCTCATTTTGTAAATTTGTTTCCCTATGAAATCAAGAGGAATGGTGGACACAAGTTTTATGAACAGGATGACATGTAGCAACATGGGACTACAGATAGCCTAGAATATCAGTGTGTGCTTCTGCACGTATTCTTGCAACACCTTCTGTTTCAAGATAATGCACAAGTAAGCTCACCAGCCAAAAGCAGAATTCCAGTCTTTTTCACTGGCTTCTTTTACTAGCTGTTCAGAAGAGACAAGTGTTGAAACATGAATAACAGTGGCTGACCATTGACTGAAGTGTTGATAATGTTGGACAATGGAACACAATATAAGAATGAGTCGTCTTGTGTGATATTGCATGCTCAATAGTGTGTTTTATGCCCACAGGTTAATAAACTACTGAAAGAAGTTAAAATCAACGGCCTAAAGTCAAAAGATAAGACATGACCTGATTGTTCAGCCCCTCAGCCTGTTACACTACTCCATCACCTTTTTGCTCCAATGCCTTATTAATTTTCCTAACTTTGATTGGGTAATCTTTCTGCATTGTTTTACGGAGTAGATGAATCTAGTTAAAATGACCATAGTAACCATGTGGTCTGTAGTAGAAGAGTAAACGGTAGACAAAAGCTCACATGCGTGCATTTAACCTTCCACAATTTAATGATTAATGCCAGTTTAGGATTCAAGATGCTGGAGAAAAATGTATCCAAACATTATTGTATGGAAAGATATCTTCTGTTTTAAAGTAGGTTATTAGAAAAAAATTGTATTTCTTTCATGATAGTAACATTGTATTTAATGCCTTTAACATTAATTTTTAACAGCACATATAGTGATATTTCTGACTGCTATCTCCGAGAAGGTGCATTTGGGCCTCACTTTTTTATTTCACAATTATTTCCAAATATTATTATCTGCTTCAAGTAAAGTTAAGCTATTTACTTTAGCTGACTGGAAAGTACAATGTTGATTTAAAAGCTGGTTTTTCATTATGAATGCATTGAAGATAGATATTTTTGCCTCCAGCATTGACCAATTAACCAAGGTTACCTCAGCAACTTCATCTTAGTCATACAAAGAATAAAAGCCTGTACGCAGTTTTATAGCAAGGTTGTAAACATTTCACTGCAAACGGCCAGCTTGCGATTTCTTAGAAGTCACTTCCTTCCTCAGTTTCAAACTTAATAAATTGTAAACCTTCTTGAACGTGTCATACTAAATATTTGTAATTTATATTTACTTTCTTTGCAGTGTAAAACACCATGGAGGAGCTAAGCAAAGCAAATTGCCTTTTCACTCTTGACCTATTCAGAAAGCTGATTGAAAGCAATCAAGATGGCAACATCTTTTTTTCTCCATTCAGCATCTCTGTTGCATTGGCCATGGTTCACCTTGGAGCAAAGAATAACACGGCATCTCAGATGGCAAAAGTATGTATGAAATGAATTTATGTTCTTACTTTCAATAAATTCAGTAGTTTAGAGCAGGAAGTGATGAGCTGAGCCTCCAGGGTGTGAGGGTTAATGCTTAGTTGATGCTGTTAGCTGATCTATGTGGATGGGAGTATGTACTGGAATTCCTGCTTCATTACTCGATGAGCTCTACTGCTTTGAATGTGTGGACGTTGCCTGAGATCAGGATTGTTTCTTAAATGACTTGACCCTTGCTTGAATAAATGACTGTCAAATGGTCTCTCACCTTAGACCGGTGGAATGGCTTCTTTAGGTATTACTGGAGGGTGATCAACAAGTGCAGAATAGTATTACAGCACAGAATATTTGCCTGCAGGAAAAGTGTGAAGGAAACCAGCAGGAACCAAAATGGCGGAAAGAGATTGTATGACCATAAGATATAGGAGCAGACGTAGGCCATTCAGTCCATAGCGTCTGCTCTGACATTTAATGGGATCATGGCTGATCTGATAATCCTAAACTCCATTTCCCTTACTCATTCTCATAACCTGAGATTGCCTCACTGATTTAAAAATCTGTCTATCTCAACATTGAATATTCTTAACAACCCTACCTGTACACCCTCCGCAGTAAAGAGTTCCAAAGATACCTGCTGAGACAATAAATTCCTCCTCATCCCTGTTCTAATTCGACTTAAAAATAGGTGATAATAACTCGTAGCTTCTTCCTCAATTCACTGTATGATGTTTATTTTTCTGCATTTATTCTGATAACAGACTCTTCATTTTGATCAAGTTCAAAACGTCCATTCTAGATTCCAGGAAATGCAATCGGAGATTAACCGAGCTGATGCTGCATATCTGTTGAAAGTGGCCAATCGACTATATGGAGAGAAGACCTATAGCTTCCTAGACGTAAGTTGTGAGTTGGTCACCAGTTTCCACATTCTTCCAGTTCACTAGGACTAGGCTAGAAAACTCATGCTAGTTGTGCTGCATGTGGATTCTTACAACGATTCTTTCAAAGACAGAGTTCCAGCTATCTGCCAAGCAACATTCACACCATACAAGTGCCAAGTAATTTCCATCTTGAAGAAGTGAAAATCTAACCATCTCATTTGGCATTCAATGACATTAAATTATGACCCCAGCTGATGTTAATACTGAACAAGTCAGATCCTAAAATGAAACCAGGCTTGATAGGTAATAAGTTTAAATTTTTTGTAGGTTTGGTTAGTCATTGAACACATCTTCTTGAGGCTACCAATGTATTTTAACATAAGAACACAATGTTACTACACAAAAGAAGTAAAAACAAACAATGCTTTATAAAATTGTTTAGGAAACACAACATAAGCAGCAAAATAACGTTTCAGTCTTCCTTCCAGAGGTATCCTTTTCAGATAGGCATCCAAGAGAATTATCACTCACATCTCATTGCTTACATTTCTTTCCTTGTCTGACTTTTTCCTAATTCTCCTTCTGGGTCCGTTTTATAATTTCTTTCCAATTCTGATGGCCTAAACCTATTTTCAGTTCAGACAACTCGAACACTTCCATACAAAATCTCATGGCTTGGAGACTTCACAAACCCAACAGACATTTCAGGTGCTTAGATGAAACTGTTCCTTCCTGAACTGAATGCCTGGTTATTTTCCTAGGATGAAGCTGAAAGCTGTTTCTGAATTGAATGCAAAAACAGCAGAGACCCCTGGATTGTTTTCACTGTCTATCTGAATATTTACATTTGATAGGGTAGTTGACTGAATCTTGTGCTTTATTTAGAAATGATGTTCATAAGCCTTGCTTCCAAACAATGTTTTACTTTCTTTTAAGGTAAAATCTCATTTGCTTCCACAAAACTGAAAACAAAACCTATTTGCCTCTATTTTAACAATCCAGTCTCCCAAAAATTATAATCTACACCTTTTATCAAAATTACAATTGTTGAATCTATGAGACTCAACACATTGGTATTACTATTGACCAGAAACAGAACTGGACCAACCATAAGAATACGGTGGCTATAAGGGTGGGTCAGAGGCTCAGAATTCTGAGGCTAGTAAATCACTTGCAATCTCCATAATGCTTGTCCGTTGTCTACAAAGCATTAATCAGAGGTGTAGTGGAATCGCCTCCACTTGCCTGATTGAGTGTAGCTCCCACAACCTCTCATAAACCTAACGCAACCCAGGAGAAAATGTCCCACTCGTTGGTATGCCATCTTTTAACATTCATTCCCTTCACCACTGCCACTCGGCAACAGCAGTGTGTACTGTCTACAAGATGCATTGCAGGAATTCACCAATGTTTCTTTGACAGCACCTTCCAAACCTATGACTTTGATTATCTAGGAGGACAATGACAACAGACACATGAGAACACCACCAATCTGTAAGTAACCCACCAAGTCACAAACAATCCTAATTTAAAACTATTTTGCTGTTCCTTCACTGCCATTTGATCAAAATTCTGGCACTGCCTTCTCTACACACCACTGACACCTTCTCGAGGGCATTTGAGGATGAGCCATAAATGCTGACCTATCCAGCAAAGCCACTTCCCAGCATCAAACATTCTTCAAATCTATTTTAATGTTGCTGTGCAGACAATACACCAATGTTTAGCAATCCTGGTGGTCAACTATTTGATCAGTATTAAATCAGATCTTCAAATCTTCCAAAATGTGTAGAATTCTGTTTTCCATTATGTATTGTGCAGGAATTCTTTACATCCTCCATGAAATTCTATGGAGCAAAGATGTCTGCAGTTGATTTCCGAACTGCTGCAAATGAAATTAGGCAGGAAATCAATAAGTGGGTGGAAGCAGAGACTGCAAGTAAGTTGTTCTCCTCATTCGGTCATTTACAATTTGAGGTTAAAGCGAGCACTGAAAAATTTAAAATCCAGAGAAATGTGGATGTTGGAATTTGAAGAAATAAATTTAAAGAAGTTTTATTGAGAGCATAAAGTAGATGCTGTGAACTTGTCACCTCTCCTGACATTCTCCAGTCATTTCTGTTTTTGTTTGAGATTTCCAATATCTGCAGTTCTTTTATTTTCTGCTTATTAAATTAACACCTTTGGACCTGAGCCAGGTTACCTTGATTTAAGGTCTGAGTGGAAGCAGTTGGCTTGTTGTCTGGAATCTGACTTTTTTTTTGTGATGAATGAATATGCTCGAAATGCTGCATTCAAATCCAGGATATGGTCTCTCGTTATTCAAGCGCCTTTTCAGTTTGAGAGGAAGATGCTTGAACTGGACATAACAGTATGACAATTGAGTAACAGTAACTGCAAAGACAGAGTTGCTGACCAGAGTTGTTGGGACCAGCCCAACAGGGAAGATAGTGGAGCAGCATTGGCAGGGGTTTCTGTGGGCAATTTGGGAGGCACAGCTGAAATTTATTCCATGGAGGAAGAAACGGACTAAAGGGAAGATGAGGCTACTATGGCCAACAAGGGAAGTCAAAGACAGCATAAAAGCAAAAGAAAAAAAGTATGCAATGTAGTGAAGATTAATGGGAGGCCAGAGAATTGTGAATCTTTTAAAAAAGCATCAGATCACAAATAAAGCAGTAAGGGGGGTGGGGGGGAAGATGAAATATAAGGATGAACAAGCTCAAAGATGTACTACAAAAGGTTTATATTAGACGTATAAGTAGTATTGGGAGGTGGGGAGGGAGGAGTGTAGACATTGGACCACTAGAAAATGAGGCTGGACAAGAAGGTATTAAGTCAATTAAATGAGAGAGCCAGTACACATGATCTATTTTGATTTCCAGAATGCTGTTGATTAAGTGTGTGTAGGAGGCTGCTAAATAGGCTGCTAACAGTATTAGGGGTACAGTACGGGCATGGAAAGACGATTGGCTGACTGGCAGAAAGCAGAGAGTGAGAATAAAGGGATTTTTTTTTCAGGATAGCAGCTGGTGACTTGTGGAATTTTGCAGAGGTCTGTGTTCGGATTCATATCTATTCATGTTATAACTAACAATCTGGATAAAAGAATTGAGGGTATTTGCTGATGACGAAGATCGGTGGAAGGACAGGTAGTGTTGAGGCTTTAGAAGGCAAATGCGATATGCACAGTCATTTTGAGAGGGCAAGAATACAAGTATGGATATACTTTTCAGGCTGTAAAAGACGTGGTCAGACCATAGATGCAGGGCCTAAAACTGCTCACAAATTTGCAAATAAGGAAGGATGTGCTGCTATTGGAGGGGTTCCAGAGGATGTTTACAAGATTGATCCCAGGGATGAAGGACTTGTCATATGAGGAATGTTTGAGGACTCTGGATCGATATGGATAGAGTTTACAAGGATGAGTAAACTTACAGAATACTGAGAAGCCGGTATAGAAAGGACATGGAGAAGATGTTTCCACAAAAACCAGAGACAACCTGGTGAGGGCACAGCCTCAGAGCGAAGGGACAGCCCTTCACAACCCAAGGGTGGTGAATCTGGAACCCATTGCCACAGAGGGCTGTGGGAGCCAATTTAGTGAGTTCATTTCAGACAGACATAGATAGGTTCTTTAGTGAGGAGATCAAAGGTTATATCAAAAGGCAGGAGAATGGGATTAACTACCTTTTGCTCTTGTGGTGCAATATTAGTGTTCCAACCTCGCAACGAGAAAGTCTGGAATCAAATCCTCCCTGCTTCAGAGTATGTCCTAGCACAGCCTAATAGGTTAATTTTTTTTTAAAAAAGTCAAAGTGTTAGAGCAAGTTAATAAGGGTTTCTCTGACGAGCCATTGAATTGAATAATTAAATGTTCTCTATACTGGTAAGTTTATATATTGGCTTTACCTGAAATCTGGAGCAGTTCTGACTGGCACACAAATGTTTCTGTGTATCCTGTGCTACCTGAATGTCAATCTTGTGTGCGATGTGCTGTTTACCACAGAAGACTCAAGGTAATTCGAATCTGCCCACATTCACCTAAATCAGCTGGAAGCCTCTGCAGGAGGAATGATCTTATAATGGGGCATTGGTGAACTTTTAGTGAGAAGGTTTGTAGAGATCTGGATGTAAATTCTGTCTAATTTCACACTACACCCGAACTTGGTTGATCTTTTATGTTGACTGCACAATATCACGATACAAACTAACATCACTGTCCACAATCTTTTGCTAGATTGCAACGTTTCTGAGAAGGCATTAGTTGTGAATGAGCTCCACTTACATTGCTATAATCTGAAGCACAACAAGACAGTCATTTGTTTGATAGTTTACATTATGTAATTCTTTTATTGATTTCTCCTCACTGAGCTTGATAATTTCCATGACTGCATGATCTTAAATATTTGTGACTGATATCCAGGAGTTTACATTTGATGGCTTCAAGCTTTAATTTTCATTACTTTGGAGGGACTTGACAAAGAAACATGCCATACGTTTTGTACTTTCCCTAGAATCTCCCATTATCTTAACTCTGTTTTTGCATTTTAATCGCAAAAAAACAAAATGCACAGAGCCTCAATGTAACAAAATAAAACTGGGTACAATGGAACTTTCAGAAAACAGATGAACTTTCTGCAGACTAGAGAAATCAGATTATGATTGATACTTGAACTTCTTTCAGTTACAATCACCAAGGACAATTTGAGGGCCATTTGGGATCAGTTCCTGTTAGAGAGGAATGAGTACCATTTTACATTAAATATTAGCTAAGCACTGTGAATGGTGAAGGTTTGAAATAAACACAAAGTGCTGGAGAAACTTAGCAGGTCTGACAACTTCTGTGGAGAGAAAGTCAACATGAATATTTTGGATATGACTCGCCTTGGAATCTAAGAAAACAGTGTCATGACCTAACTTGGAAGAATGCTGATAAGACATACCAAACTCAAACACTGTCTCTGGTCTCTCTAAAGATGCTGTAAGACCTACTGAGTTTCTGCATCATTTGTTTTCATACCTTTCTCACACTTCTAAGTCTGACTGCTGCTCTGAGTTAGCAAATTTCTACTTCTGAGAAATAAAACGAAAGTCTCCCAGAAATGTAAACTTTGCCACTAATTTGATAGCACAACATGTTCCTCTGTTTTCATCCAAATCTACCAAAGCTTTGGTACTTGATTAGGAGGTTCTATACTGGGAAGGTTCATCTGGCACTTATTATGACCAGAAAAGGGTACAAAGTTTGACATGACCAGGATAGCAATACCACTTGCAGCTGTGTCGAGGAAATTGAGATCATGAATATTCAATCCAGTCACTTTCAGAGTCATTGATGCTGCATCTAAAACCAATGAAGTGACATCATGTAAGGGACCACACCCTTTTTGGACTGTAAAATGAAATGGAAACACAAATGCTATGGAGCTGAGATACCAGGAGAGTTTTGCAACATGGGAATATTAAGTGATGTCTATTTTTAGCTGTGTAAGGAAATATTGCTTTTGAAAACAGTGAGGGGAATATTTTGATACCAAGAGTCTTTGAGTGAAGGAAAGACTGAGTTATGACATTCCTTGGATTGGTCAAGCCACAGTTTGTTGGAGATCAATTCGGGGAATTGTGGGGTTTGATTTCCATCTGCTATCCCAATGAGCTGTAACTTCCTGTAAGCTAGCAGAAGAAGGCCTTCAAAATAGTTTGGTTAATTAATATTTTGTGGGAAAGATCCTGATTTTCATGTTTGAGTGCTAATATTTTCAAAAATATAATCAAAAGCTTTGGGAACTATTAATTTAATTCTGTTTCTCTCCTGAACTATTTAAATCACAAAAACAAATTACAAATGGCAGAAACTGTTCCCTTTTGTTTTGCCTTCTTCCAGTGTGCTGATTTTGCTGAATTTTATTCCATTTAGATAAAATCAAAGACTTGCTGGCTGAGGGCTCAGTGGACGGTGATACTAGACTCGTGTTGGTGAATGCTATCTACTTCAAAGGAACCTGGGCTGAGACCTTTGATGAACAAGACACAAGGGAAATGCCATTCAAACTGAATAAGGTACTCCGGACCAAGTTTTGGCACTGCATCAGGTCATTTGTTTTCTTCGGAGTCAAGGTAGTCAGCCAGATTTTCTTTGAGCTGGGATGATGCAGAGACCTCTTAAAAACACCAGGATTTATACACACACACTGTGGGACGTAGGTAGTTATAGCAGGCCAGAAACATTGTTGAATGATGGATAAAATCTTCAACTGTCATGTTCTGATGTTATGTAAATTCCCAGACATATGAAAAAGAATGAAACAAGGCTATTGCTGCCAGAATTTTAAAGCAAACCGTTATTTCCAGATTGCATTGATTTGACAGGTCTTTTGCTGTAACTTAGGAAAAACACAACTACTTGTTCTCATTTGACAGGCTTCATTGCTGTAATTTCCTAAGGGCTTATATTATAGCTGAGCCCATTATGAAAGTTTGGTTGAATTTAAAATGACTCAAGTGTGCTTATCTCAGCAGAGGGTTTGAGTTCACATTTTGATTAATATTTTGAAGAGGGCTACTGCAGTACTAAAGACTTCTGATGTATAAGAACACTGAAATTTGTTTGTTCAACAACAGATTAACAGACTGAATGGATTTGAAAACTTTGGGTTTCACGAGTAGTAATTTATTTTTACTTTGTGTGCCAAGTATGGATGAGTGGAGTGGCACAATGGCAAGGAGTCTTGCTGAACAGCAGACTCACGTGTGACTTGTAGAAGTGCTGAGACACCTGCCAGTGCTGGGCCAGGCCGACATGTCACATCTGAGTGATGTGGGTCGAGTGGGTGTGGAGTTGGGTCACCTGTTCACATGCGAAACAATCTTGTTATACAGGAAAAAACATTGATTAAAAACTTTGTATTTTGGAACTATTTGGATTTTGAAATTTGGGATAAAGGATTGTGTACCTGTATTAAAATAGCTTGTCCTTGAACAAGCCTCCACTCCTCAAGGCTCCAAGCTCAAAACAACATTTCTTAGAAATAACCCTGAATGTCCGTCCCTTCTGAACATGAGAAAAAGTACAAATGATTTAAGTTATGCATTACTATGAATTAGAATATGTGTATTACATATTCTTATATAGAAATACTCTTTTTATGAGTTACTGTTTTCCCTGTATTTGTCCTCATTTTCACAATTCTATTATTTTTCAATTGTTCTCATTATCGTTTCCTTCAACACAATTTTTTTAAACTTTAGTTGCAAAATAATAAAGTGCTTTGATTACTTTCCATAGAATGAAACTAAGCCAGTGAAAATGATGTACCAAATGAAGGAGTTCTTTATCTCACATGTTCAAGAATTTAAACTCCAAGTACTCGAGCTACCATATGTTGGTAATGACTTGAGCATGATCATCTTGTTGCCAGATGACATCATGGATGATTCTACAGGCCTGAAACAGGTACTCCATCTTTTCTTCATTTCAAGTTAACATAGACACTAAGAGCAGGGTCAGCCATTTAACCTTCAAGATTAGAGTGGTACTGGAAAAGCACAGCAGGTCAGGCAGCATCTGAGGAGCAGGAAAATTGACATTTCAGGCAAAAGCCTCTCATTCCTGATGAAGGAATTTTGCCCGAAACATCGATTTTCCTGCTCCTCTGATGCTGCCTGACCTGCTGTGCTTTTCCAGCACCACTCTGATCTTGACTCTGATCTCCAGCATCCACAGTCCTCACTTTCACCCATTCGACCCTTCAAGCGGCACGGTGGCACAGTGGTTAGCACTGCTGCCTCACAGCGCCTGAGACCCGGGTTCAATTCCCGCCTCAGGCGACTGACTGTGTGGAGTTTGCACGTTCTCCCCGTGTCTGCGTGGGTTTCCTCCGGGTGCTCCGGTTTCCTCCCACAGTCCAAAGATGTGCAGAGTCAGGTGAATTGGCCATGGTAAATTGCCCGTAGTTTTAGGTAAGGGGTAAATGTAGGGGTATGGGTGGGTTTCGCTTCGGCGGGTAGGTGTGGACTTGTTGGGCTGAAGGGCCTGTTTCCACACTGTAATGTAATCTAATGTAATCTAAAAGCCTACTCTGCCATTCAGTACTGCCATGGCTATTCCCCTATCTAAATGCTGTATTCCCACTTCTTTCCCTTTTACCCCTTGATGCCTTTAACACCTTAAGACTTGTCTCTTGATTTTTGGGTGAGATACAGATGGTCAGGTGCACAATGTAAAATGCGTTCACAAGATACCATGATTGTGAGAGACAGGCTGGATGGTCCAGAGGGTCTCTTCCTATCCATCATTCTTGCACTTGTAGAATTCAGAAAGTAGATGGAGAGATAGCCAAAAGAAATAGAAAATGTTAGGATGGACATTGTAGGCAAATGCTACTAAGTGGCAGACCTGATCAGGAAATCTAATAAAGAAATTTGTTTGACCATTGGAGAGTAAAAAAGGTTGGAAAAGGAAGTTGATGTCTGGATGTAAACACAGAAGGTTCAAAGGTCCCACACTGTGGGGAATCTATTCTAATCTAATTTAAGAAGTTGCTGTTGACAAAGTGTAATTAGTGTTGGGTGACCACAACCAGTTCATTTTGCATGTCAAGAATGCCAAAAGTCACACAGAATGCTTCATGAGGTTACCATGTTGCTTTCCCCACCATTCTGTAATATCAATGTTATCTCTGTGGTGGGAACGACTCCTCCACTCATTTCCTGTAGCCAGTGTTCACATGTTATCCTAAACTTCAAGTCAAAACTGATTGGAAACAATACGGGATTTAAGGAGGGTATGATAGACAAGAGATGTAGGTACAATACCTGCCTGATCTTCCTCTTCTGTTCTAAAGAGGACACTATTATACATGTATACCATTATACACGAATATGTTCTGAATTTTAAAAAGAAATATAAACAGTAAAGGGAGTGATGGGAATGTTGCATCCTAATTAGATGTAATTAGCTCAAATGAAAAATGGTCTGTTTGGTTTATGTGCTCATTGATAAACCCCTGCTGAGCATTGAAATGTTCATTATGATTCACCAAAAAACATTGAAATACTTTACCTGCACAATACATCTTTATGTATTTAGAATGGGTTCCTATGTATTTAGAATGGGCTCCTGGGTTTGATTCCAGCCTCAGTTGGCTGTCTGTGTGGAGTTTGTGCATTCTCCCTGTGTCCAAAGATGTGCAGGTTAGGTGGATTAGCCATGTTAAATTGCCCATAGTATCCAGGGATGTGCAGGCTCAGTTGATTAGCCATAGGGAACGCATGATTATAGAGTAGGAGGGTGGTTTGGGTGGGATGGCCTGCTTTCACACCTTAGCAATTTTATGTTCTCTGCTACAGCCTAACAATTTAATACTAGCCTCGACACTTGTGAGGAATGTAATGTTTCTTCCTAATAGTTAGCTGTAATAAATGGCTGTTGGAATCTTTAGTGCCACATTATTCATTCCCAGTTATTTATATTACAGGAGATAACTTAAGCATTGCCACGTCAGGTGGAAGCAAACTCTCAGCAACGAGTTATTTTTTACCTGAGCTTTTCTTGCTTTGTGACTAACTTGTATTTCTTTGCTTTGTTGTGTCAGCTGGAGCAGGAACTTACATTAGAAAAACTACAAGAATGGACACATCCAAACCATATGAGAAAGCTGGACGTTCATGTTCGTCTGCCCAAATTTAAACTGGAAGGTGACTATGAGCTGAACTCACCCCTGTCCAGTTTAGGCATGGGGGATGTTTTTGATAGTACGAGGGCCAATCTATCTGGAATGTCTGCAACTCGTGACTTGTATGTCTCCAAAGTTGCACACAAGTCTTTTGTGGAAGTGAATGAGGAGGGAACTGAAGCAGCAGCAGCTACAGCAGTGATGGTTGTATTATGTGCACGGATGGATGAAGAGTTTTTCACTGCTGATCATCCCTTCCTCTTTTTCATCAGGCACAACAAAACAAAGAGTATTCTGTTCTTTGGCAGGTACTCTTCTCCCTGAACAGCTCCCTAAGTAACACTACACAATAAAACCTGAAAGCAAAATATGGAAAATACATTGGTATTAAATGCAAAAGAATAATATTAAAGGCGATTACATTAAATGACCATATTTTACTTGGTAACTCTTCAGTATGCCAAAAAGATTGTATTTATATCTTTTAAGAAAAACTCAATTAAAACGTTTCAGTGAATTGAAAGAAAAATAAGATTTCCAGCACTGTAAAGAAAATCTTCTGGAAGTACTGAGCAAGCCTGGCAGCATCTGCAGAAAGAGAAATAAGTAACATATTATGGGGGATAGACCTTCTAATTAGAGTGATTTCTTCTCCCAGAATCCTACCTAAGGACTTGTCAGCCATGGAAAAGGATTCACTATGAAACTAAATACGTTAATGCACCAGTTACTAATCCTCACTGGGTTGGGGAGTCCAGAACTAGAGGGCATAGGTTTAAGGTGAGAGGGGAAAAATTTAAAAAGGCCCTTAGGTGCAACCTTTTCACACAGAGAGTGATGTGTATATGGAATAAGTTGCCAGAGGAAGTGGTGGAGGCATGTCCAATTACAACATTTCAAAGGCATCTGGATGGGTATATGAATAGGAAGGGTTTAGAGGGATATGGGCTAAGTGCTGGCAATTGGGACCAGATTAGTTTAGGATATTTAGTCAGCATGGACAAGTTAGACCGAAGGGTCTGTTTCTGTGCTGTACATCTTGTGACTCTCCTACTGGGGTATCTATATCAGGACTTTTGTTAAGGTTAACATAAGTGGCAGAGAAATGTGATTTTGGTTTAACTCTAAGTGAGATGCTGAGAGACTATATGGAATGATGTGACCATGCAAAAGTGCCTATTAGCTGAAGCCCAAATGCACTTCGAACAGGCGCTACAACTAATTTTGTTATTTGAAAATGTGGCAAGTGGAGTTTGAGTTACAGCATATACTGACAGAAGAAGACACCCTCACCAGGCTGACAGCTTGAATGAAGGCAATTGCAAAGCCTGACTCAGGATATATCATAAATAGAGGGACTCTAGGTCAGCCCACAGCAAAGCTTCAAAACAAAGTCAACCCTCAGCCAAACAGGTAAAATTTTCTTGAGCGTCCAGGCCAGCAGGTCATTGTAGTTGTTGCCGGTATTGGACTCCAGGCAGCAAAAAAAGTCCCAACTGATTTAAATCACTTTAGAGAACTCATAGGTCGGTATCCAGGAGAGTGTGTACCCTGGTGCGGTTGTATCTATAATCACAGACCAGTCTTTAACAAAATTCATTCTGGATTCCAACCCTTAAGTGTGCATAGAATCTCGGCCAGGCTGAGGTCCTATACCAGGGAACTTATGTAGGTTACAGGTACAACTTCAATTCTGGTCTCTTGTAAGAAGCATTTGGTTAAGCTACCATTGATTGTAGTTAAAGCCTTGGGCCCAAGCTTGATGGGGCGAAATTGGTTGAGAAAGATTCAACTTGATAGGCAGCCATTTTCAAATCAGAAAATGTTGAGCCAGAGTGACATCCTAATTAAATATCTGGATGATTTTCAAGAAGGTCTAGGGGCTATCAGAAGGGCCAAGGCCACTTACATGTTGACCAAGAAGCAATTCCACAATTCTGCAAAGCCTGCCCAGTGCCATTTGTCTTATATGCAAAAGTGGAGGCAATAATCAGGAGGTTAGAAAGCAAAGGTGTTAGAAAACCTGGACAGTTTGTGGAGTGGGCAGCATTGATTTTAGTAAAACAAACTTGATTGTGGATCACTATGGGTTGGTTCACTTTTGTAGGGATTTTAAATAAATGCTAAATCATGTTTTGTAGCTGGATAAATACCCAATCCCTTGCATAGAAGACTTGTACACAAAACTGGCATAGGGCTGTCCTTTACGAAGCTGGACAAGAGCACTGTGTACAGTCGGTTCTGTTATAATGTGCATTTTTTCAATGCGAACTGGCTATAATGCGATTCCAGTCCCATTGGTTTAAATGGTGCTGTGATTTTCTTATAACGTGGGATTGCACGGGAATGCAACTATTGCATTATATCAGAACAGACTGCAACTGCGATAAGGATTCTCAGAAGTATGCTACCAATAAGGGGTTGTACCAATATACAAGACTGCCTTTTCAGGTACCATCAGTCTGTACCATTTTCCAGTGAACAATGGAGAACATTTTACAAGGTCTACTCCAGATCTCCAATTATTTGAATGATGTGCTAATAACTGGGAAGACCAACAAGAGCATTTAGGGATCTTGGATGTTCTGCTTAAACACTTCTCCAAGGCAGTTTTTGTGTTCTAGGCACCCCAAGTGACCTACTTGAGCTAGAGAGTCAACAAATATTGATTACACCCATTGGAAGGTAGAGTAAGGGGAATCAAACGTGCCCCGGATCTTAGGTCTTTCCTTGGGTTGGTGAATTATTACAGAAAATTCATACATAATCTTGCCTCCATCCTAGTACCGCTACACCTGCTATTGAAAAAGGGTCAGCTTTATAATAGTCATGCAGCCAAGATGTAGTTTTAGAGAAGTGAAGAAGCAGCTGAGGTATTGGCATGCTATGATCAGAAACGAAGAGCAGTACTGACATATGATGCCCCTCTATATTGTAGAGAGGGTACAATACAACTCTGGGTAGAGTTGGCACACTGGTGACCCAGCAGATATAAATAGGAACGTCAGGGGTTTTGTTCACTCTAGGAGCCAGCTCTGAGTTCATGGTTCAGTATCAAGTACTGTGTAATGGTAAATAATAAGTGACTTGGTGATGGGATACCAGCCTTTGTGGAGTTATTTCAGATGGTAAGCATGCTAAATGCCTTCTTGGAGGAGAAAGTGATGACTGAGGATGCTGGAGATCAGAGTTGTGCGTGTGGTGCTGGAAAAGCACAGCAGGTCAGGCAGCATCCCAGGAGCAGGAGAATCGACATTTTGGGTATAAGCCCTTCATCAGGAATGAATCTTAAAGCCTTCTTAACCACCCTGTCTATCTGTGACACAAATTTCAAAGGAATATGTACCTGAGGCCCTGAGTCTCTTTGTTCTGCAATGCTATGCAGAGTCCTACCATTAACTGTGTAAGTCCTGCCCGTATTTGTTTTACTAAAATGCAATACCTAACATTTATCCAACTTAAACTCCATCAACCACTCCTCAATCCATTGAACCAGTTGATCAAGACCTCTTTGTAATCATAGATAACCAATTTGACAGTGAAGAAGGCTAAGTGTAGGTTGTATCAGGCTTTTTCTGGAGGATTTTTTGCCACAATTCCCTGCCATATCTCACTAATTGCACCATCACCTCATGTCCGATTCTAGCCCGCTCTTACCATGTGCCATCGTTGGAACAACACTGACGTCCCTGAGACCAGCGTCCTGGCATCGTGCTACATTTAAAATGGCTGCTATGCTCCTGGATGAGCACTGGCCCTGCTCAGTGACAGATGGAACATGATCATGTCCGAGAAGGATAAGATGGCATCCTCATGTCAGTTGGACCCTCATGGGTCAAGTCACTTGGCATCACCAACCCAAAGAAACCCAAACATGTAAACAGAAAGCAGGAATCAGCAGTGGTGCTTCACTGGAGGCCCAATGAAAATGTAACCTAGTAGGATGACGAAACGTCTGGAAATGAACCTTCCAGCTCAGCGAGCAAACCTACATCTAGATAGAAGTATCTCTGAGAGGTCTACATTCTGATCACGACACTTTTTATGATGTATGTTAATGACCTAGATTTACATATAGAGGGTATATATTCAAATTTTGCAGATAACATGAAATTCAGAAATATGGTAAACAATGGAAAGGATTGATTTCAAAAGGTCACAGACAAGTAAATTTGGCTGACAGAAGGCAATGCAGCTCACGATTGATTTGGCTCAAAAGAATGAGGACAGACAATTAAATGATACAATTTTTAAAGGATTTAGGAGTAGAAGTAGGAGAAATATGGGAGTGTGCACACTAATCTTTAAAGGTGGTAGAACAAGTTGGGAAGGCTAAAGATACAAAGGATCTTTGGCTTTATAAGACAGCAATAAAGTACAAAAGCTCGGAGGTCCAACACTTGTTAGGCCAAGGTTTGAATATTATGGTCCCTACTGAGCATCACAACTTAAGAAAGAAGTCAAGATATTGAAAAGTGTGCAAAGATTTACTAGAGTGGTAGCAGATTAAGAAATAGAGGATTGTCCTCCTCTCGGCAGCAAAGGTTCAGGAGAGATACAAGTGTTCAAAACTTTGCATGGCTGTGATACCAAAAAATTAAGAAACTGTTTCTATTGTCAGTAACTTTAATAAGCAGAGGACACCGTTTTAAGTTATTTAACAAAAGAACTTAAAGACCAATGAGAAAATATCTTTTGATATATGCGGTTATTACAATTTGGAATTTTGTCTGAAAGGATGGTGTAAGTAGATTAAGTAGGGAAACAGACCCTTTGTTCCAACTCGTCCATGCTGACCAGATATCCCAACCCAATCTAGTCTCACCTGCCAGCATCCAGTCCATTTTCCTCCAAACCCTTCCTATTCATATACCCATCCAAATGCCTTTTAAATGTTGCAATTGTACTGGCCTCCACCACTTCCTCTGGCAGCCCATTCCACAAATGCACCACCCTCTGCATGAAAAGGCTGCCCCTTAGGTCTCTTTTATATCTTTCCTCTCTCACTCCATCCTTTTCATTGCCCTGTCTTCCCCCATCCTCTATTCTTCCCCCTCTTCACCAACTTTTCATGCCTATATTTACCTAATAATTGTGGATGCTGAAGATCTGAAACTAAAACAGAAAATGCTGTGGAAACTCAATAGTTCTAGCAGTACTTGTAGAGAAAGGTACAGAGTTAATGTTTTAAGCTGAGTGAGTCCTCATCAGAACTGAAAGCAGCTAGGAAAAAGTGGCAAAACCCTGATGATCGTGGGGAAATTAGTGAGATGGATAGATGGAAATGATGCCCACAGAAAGAGAGCAAAACAAAAGGGAAGCAAAGAAATTACTGATAATAAATGGGAGAAGAAGTAAATGCTGAATAAATATGATTAATAGGTGAAAATGATTTGGCTGCATCGTGAGCAACTCATATAGATCAGGACCTGTGGAGAGTATGCGGGTGGGTAACTGTAACCTGTAAGTATCACTCTACTTTGGCCTTTGCCAATGTACAGTCATGAGCCCATGCCCCTCTATTCTGACCATTATATGGGGCACCCTCAAACTATTTCAATCGCTCCCTCTGTCCTCCCCATTCTTGCCTCTCTGTCTGGCCCGTACAGTACAGTACAGACTATAGGGGCACTCTCAGCCACTGGGCTTACAGACTAAGTCTGACTGTGGGAATACTACACCTCTCCCTCACCCCCCATAACCCCAAAGTGACCTCTCACAGACACTCATCCCCACCCATGAGAATGCCCCACTCCCAGACAGACCTACCTGCACAGACACCACCACCGCCCTGTCATATCACCCAATGACTACCCTCAGACATCACCCCCCCCCCAAACTCTGGACACCCCAGCAAGGGTGAGGGAGGGAGAGGGCGATGGCTGGCTGGGTGGGGCATGTGGGTGAGAGCTGCCACCCTCTGGCCCAAGCTGTGTGTGTGGGAGGGGCAAGGATAGAGGGACATGAGGGTGCCAGGCAGGTGGGGGTGAGGGAAGGGGGCCTTCTTCAAAAATTTCAATCAAGAGAGTGAAACATGATTTACTACGCACACAGCCATGATGGCTATCCCTATTTAGTCCTTGCCTTTTCAAATACATGTAAATCCTGTCTCTCAGGATTCCCTCCAACATCACCAATATCAGGCTCACCAGTCTATAGTTCCCAGGCCTGTCCTTACCACTTTCTTAAATAACGGTACCATGTTAGCCAACTTCCAGTCTTCTAGCAGCTCACCTGTGACTATTGATGATACAAATATCTTAGTAAGGGGCCCAGCAATCACTTCCCTAGCTTCCCACAGAGTTCTAGGATACACCTGATCAGGTCCTGGGGATTTATCCACTTTTATGCATTTTAAGACATTCAGCATCTCCTCCTCGGTAATATGGTTGTGTTTCAAGATGTCCCCATCTATTTCCCTACGTTCTATATCTTCCATGTCCTTCTCCACAGTAAACACTGATGCAAAATACTTGTGTAGTACCTCCCCCATTTTCTGTGGCTCCACACATAGGCTGTCTTGCTGATTGTTGAAGAGCCCTATTCTCTCCCTAGTTACCCTTTTGTCCTTAATGTATTTATAAAATCCAATTGGAAGTTTCTTAACCCTATTTGCCAAAGCTATCTCATGTCTCCTTTTTGCCCTCCTGATTTCCCTCTTGTCTTTATACTCTTCTAGCAATTAACTCAATCTCTGCTGTCTATATCTGACATATGCTTCCCTTTTATTGGCCAAAACCTCAAATTCTCTAGACATCTAGCATTCCCTACACCTACCAGCTTTGCTCTTCACCACAACAGGATCAAGGATATCTCAAAGAGATATCAGAATATTCTCAAACGGGACAAAGACCAGCAGGAGGTGATTGTGCACATTGGAATTAATGATAGAGGAAGGGAAAAGGATGAGATTGTGAAGGGAAAATATAGAATGTCTGTCTTTGGACTCTCGTTATCTCATTTTTGAAGGCATCACATTTTCCTGCTGCCCCTTTACCTGTGAAGATTCACCCCCCAAACAACTTTTGAAAGTTCTTGCCTAATATCATCAAAATTGTCCTTCTTCCAATTTAGAACTTTTACGTTAGGATCCGGTCTATCCATCACTATTTAAAAACTAATAGAATTGTGGTCGCTGGCCCCAAACTGATCCCCCAATTACACCTCAATCACTTGCCCTGCCTTATTTCCCAAGAGTGAGTCAAGTTTTGCATCTTCTCTACTAAGTACATCCACATACTAAATTAGAAAATTTTCTTGTACACACTTAACAAATTCCTCTCCATCTAAACCCTTAACACAATGGCAATCTCAGTCTATGTTCGGAAAGTTAAAATCCCTGACTACAAGCACCCGCTTATTCTTACAGATAACTGAGATCTCCTTACAAATCTGTTTCTCAATTTCTTGCTGACTATTGGGAGGTCTATAGTACAATCTCAATAAGGTGATCATCCCTTTCTTATTTCTCAGTTCCACCCAAATAACCTCCCTAGATGTATTCCCAGGAATATCCTCCCTAATTACATCATTGATGTTATCCTTTATCAAAAACATCACTTCCCCTCCTCTCTTGCGCCCTTTCTGTCCTTCCTGTAGCATTTGCATCCTGGAACATTAAACTGCCAGTCCTGTCCATCCCTGAGCCACATCTCTGTAATTGTTATGATATTCCAGTTCCATGTTCCTAACTATACTCAGAGTTCATCTGCCTTTCCTGTTAGGCCTCTTACATTGTAATAAATGCAGTTTATCAGTCCTATCTCTTTCTCTGCTTTGTTCCGAACTGCCCTGACTGTTTGACTTGCTCCTTTTCCCAACTGTACCATTCTCAGACTGATCTCTTTCCTCACTATCAACCTTGGTTCCACACCCCCACCTCATTGGTTTAAATCCTCCCGAGCAGCTCTAGCAAATCTCCACGTGAGTATATTAGTTCTTTTCCAATTCAGGTGCAATCAGTCCTTTTTATACCAGTCACCTTTACCTCAGAAGAGATTCTAATGATCAAAAAATGTGAACCCTTCTTCCCAGCACCAGTCTCTCAGCCACACATTCATCTGCTCTATCCTCCTATTCCTACTTTCATTAGCTCATAGTAATAATCCAGATATTACTACCCTAGAGGACCTCCTTTTTAAATTCCTGCCTAACGTTCTATATTCTTCCTTCAGAATCCAATCTTTTTCCCTTCCTCTGTCATTAATTCCAAAGGGCACAACAACTTCCTACTGGTCCCTCTCCCCTTTGAGAATATTCTGCACTCTCTTTGAGATATCCTTGATCCTGGCACCAGGGAGGCAACACACCAACCTGATTTCTCGTTGCCAGCTGCAGAAATGTCTGTCTGTGCCCCTGAGTGCCCTACCACAATCGATCACTTAGAACCTGTCATAACCCTCGTCACACTATAGCCAGGCTCAGTACCAGAAACTTGGCTGTTCATGCTACATTCCCTTGAGTCCATCACCCCCTACATTTTCCAAAACAGCATACTTGTTTGAGAAGGGGATAGCCACGGGCGACTCCTGCACCAACTGCCTCCCTCTCCTAACTCTCCTGGAGGTAACCCATCCACCTGACCATAACTGTGATTTTCCTCCTTTCCAATAATTGCCATCCATCATACCCCCTAGATCCTGTAAATTCCTCGTTGTCTCTAACTACCACTCCACCCGATCCATGTGATCTGATAGGGTTTGCAACCAAAGACACATACTGCAGACGTAACCACGAGTAACATGGAAACTCTCCCTAATCTTCCACACCCAACGGGAAGAGCACATCACTCTATTAAAGGCCATCTTTGCTCCTTAAAACCTACAGACCCAGAAAATAGCACCATCTTACTGCTCTAAAAAACACTGCTCCAGGCTTAGTTTTATGTTTATATTTTTAAAACTTTAATCAAGAGACCGATATAAATAAGTCATACAATGAAAAAAGAACCCACTCTACTCACTATTGTAAGTTGCCACCCAGGTAAATAGTGCGGTGAAGAAGGCATATGGTGTACTGGCTTTTATTGGTAGAGGAATTGAGTTCCGGAGTACTGAGGTCATGTTGCAGTTGTATAAGACTCTGGTGTGGCCGCATCTGGAGTATTGTGTGCAGTTTTGGTCGCCATACTATAGGAAGGATGTGTGTAACTGGAACGGGTGCAGAGGAGGTTTACCAGGATGTTGCCTGGTATGGTAGAAAGATCGTATGAGGAAAGGCTGAGGCACTTGGAGTTGTTTTCATTGGAGAAAAGAAGGTTTAGGGGTGACTTGATAGAGGTGTACAAGATGATTAGGGGTTTAGATAGGGTCGACGGTGAGAATCTTTTTCCACGTATGGAGTCAGCTATTACAAGGGGGCATAGCTTTAAATTAAGGGGGGGTAGGTATAGGACAGATGTTAGGGGTAGGTTCTTTACTCAGCGAGTCGTGAGTTCATGGAATGCCCTGCCAGTAGCAGTGGTGGACTCTCCCTCATTATGGGCATTTAAGCGGGCATTGGATAGGCATATGGAGGATAGCGGGCTAGTGTAGGTTAGGTGGGCTTGAATCGGCGCAACATCGAGGGCCGAAGGGCCTGTACTGCGCTGTATTCTTCTATGTTCTATGTTCTATTTACAGCAAGGTTACACTTAAAAATCTTTGCAGTTGGCTTCTCCCGTGCAGTGAGCTCTCCCATACAGGTTCCTCCAAAGTTAGCTATAAATTTCGTTGTTTGTTAATTCTTCTTAGAAGCACTCCGATGTCCAGAAATTTTTGAACTCAAACAGCAAAGGCAGTTTCCCAGAAGTTCCAAAACAATGTAACAGTTTATAAAACAGTAATTACTTCTCCTGGAATTCAAGGAAATCACCTCTGACACATAAAATAGACAATAGGCAATAGGTGCAGGAGTAGGCCATTCTGCCCTTTGAGCCTGCACCACCATTCATTATGATCATGGCTGATCATCCTCAATCAGTATCCTATTCCTGTCTTATCTCCATTTCAAGGATTCCACTATCCTTGAAAGCTCTATGCAACTCTTTCTTAAACAAATCCAGAGACTGGGCCTCCACTGTCTTCTGGGGCATGGCATTCCACACACCCACCACTCTCTGGGTGAAGAAGTTTCTCCTCATCTCTGTCCTAAATGGCCTACCCCTTATTTTTAAGCTGTATCCTCTGGTTCGGGATTCACCCATCACAGAAACATATTTCCAGCCTCCAGAGTCCAAACCTTTAATAATCTTATATGTCTCAATCAGATCCCCTCTCAGTCTTCTAAACTCAAGGGTATACAAGCCCAGTCTCTCCAATCTTTCAAGATAAGATAGTCCTGCCATTCCAGGAATTGACCTCGTGAACCTACGCTGCACTCCCTCAATAGCCAGAATGTCTTTCCTCAAATTTGGAGACCAGAACTGCACACAATATTCCAGGTGCGGTTTCACCAGGGCCCTGTACAGCTGCAGAAGAACTCTTATTTCTATACTCAATCCCTCTTGTTATGAAGGCCAGCATGCTATTAACTTTCTTCACTACCTGCTGTACCTGCATGCTTGCCTTCATTGACTGGTGTACCTCAAAAAAAGCAGCAGCTCTTACAACCATAATTTTTTCCTATCCTCCATCTTGGATTATTCTCCAGTTCCTTTTCTGTACTTCCAGTTGCCAAGTGCGCTCTCACAGAATTGTGTCCCTTCATACATGAGTTTTTTCACATTAGTCTTATCTAAATGAGGGTCTCCAGGCATTGACATCTCTGTTGCATTTTCTAAAAGCTCCTTCGGGGAGACTTTGAACCACTTCCTTTGTCCTCCTATCATTCAAGTGCCTTCCTTGAGTTTTGGCAATCAGAACCGTTCATCATAAGAACATTAGCCAGTGCAGCATAGTTGGGTTTGGATGATCATGGCCTTGATGTTAGTCCTGTTAGCTGCTTCAAGGACATTGATGTTAGTATGTTAGTACTTCTCAAGGACCTTGAGGTGGCATGTATACATAGTCCACGTTTTGGATGCACATAGGAGAGTCAGAATGATGACAGATATCAAGGATCTTGGTGTCAGCACAGATGTCATGGTCATCAAAGACACTCATCCTTAGGTGTTCTGTCAAAGTACTTTGGCATGCATTACTATAGTAATGACTCAATATAAATTAAACTATAGTTTATTACTTTTTCTGCACCATAAGTTTGAAGCTACAGTAAATCCATGGACTAGAATTGTGCTCCTACCAAAAGTTCTCCAGACCTTTTGTGCTCTCTGCCACTACAGCCAGGCAATTCAGTTTAGTGTTCAATTGATAAAGGGTTAGGAAAAGCATAGGAACTATGAATCAGCATCCAACAATGAATAGGATGTTAATCTTGGTGTTATGAATGTTGCTATTCACTGTGCCAGAATCTGACATTAACAGAATTAGTTTCCAGCTGGAACCGATGGCTGCATTGTTCAAGAGTTAGAGCAGAGGTTTGAGTGAGCTGTTTGCTGAGGTTTCAAAGCATACTAGAGCCTGCTCCTATGAGAGTGGGCTGATAATACAAAGAAATGGGCTTAAAATCCCAGCACAAAGGCCGGGGAAGTTTAGGTTCATTATTTAACTTGCAGCAATTGAAGGACTGAATGGGAGAATGACTGAATGGGTTGCTCCAGCTTGCTTGACAGGTTCCTTTAGTGCTGTGACTGATTGGAATATCAGATTGCTGAGCGGATGTAGTACAAAGTAATAAACCACAATTTTGGAGATATATTGAAAATATATTTGCAATTTTCATTTTTAATTGGAGGTTCATCCTTTCCTTTTAATGTAAGGAAATGTCCTTGTTAATAACCATAATATTAAAAAAGCTCAGTATATTCTGTTGGTTTATTGCATTATTGTATTGGGATTAACTCTTCACTTTGTTCAGAACATTTAATAAAGATACTTCTTTCACCTTAACATAGAACTGTTTCTCCAATTCTAGTCAGTTATCCAGTATTGGTGAACGTAATTATACGGGGATTACGTGGTTCATTTCAGCAGTTGATGGTTGAATTTTCCTTATTTTTGTAAATCACTCACCCATTCAGTATCCCTGCTGGCTTAATTTTAAGAATGTTGGTCAATTAGCAGGCTGCATCCTCAGTTAACTGTTCAAAAAGTAGGAGTCAAATGCAACCTTGAGCACTGTTCGGGAAGCTGGTATCCCTGACTTTGTCAGCAGGGGGAGCCCAGCTGAAGGCCAAGCAGCAAAAGTAGCAGAAGCCTAATGCAGGCAGCAGCATCTTAGGAGAGGGGCTGTCCCTACATTAAACATTCCTGCCAGAAACCCTTAAAACTCATGCATCTCCTGCCTTCTGCTATGAAGCACTTCCTCCTAGTTACTGGACTCCTGCTATAGCAAGGGGTCTGTATGGTTACATTCCTGCCAGAAACCCTTAAAACTCATGCATCTCCTGCCTTCTGCTATGAAGCACTTCCTCCTAGTTACTGGACTCCTGCTATAGCAAGGGGTCTGTATGGTGCAGGCAATGCCATCTTCTGGTGTGAAAATTGCTGACAATTGACCGTTCAGAAACCATAATGGATAATGTACTGGGGAGGTGGTGGTATAGTGGTAAGCCTTGCAGTCCAGAAGCCTCATTTAATATTCTAGGGACATGGGTGCAAATCCCATCAAGGGCAGATAGTGAAAATTCTATTTAGAAGAAAATCTGGAATAAAAATTAATTAATCTAATGGCAACACTGTTCCTTTTCGAGAACAAAATCTGCTGGCCTTATCTGATCTGGTTTTCATGAGACTCCGGAACACAATGGGATTGACTCCGAACTGTTTCTCTATGCAATTAGGGATTGGCAATGACCTTACCAGTGGTGTCCACATTCCTGTAATGAATTTATGTGATAGTTTTATAAGTAGCATACTGGACAAACAAAAAAAAGGAAAAAATCATTTGCATAAATAAATGCCTTAATAACTTGTAGATAGTATGTCCAGTGATACAAATTAAATGCTTTGTAAACTGCAAATTAGTTTTCAATTTCTCCTGATCTAAAATAAGTTTTCTGTCTTGCAAGCCTAACTGAGGGGCAAAATACTTTGCTCTATTGATTAATCAAAGTACTTTGTTCAAGGTAGGATACTTGAGGCACCAACACCGTCCACATAATCTAGATGGCATAGTGGTCAGATTTCAGTTATGCAGGCCTAAGTAAGATTTCAGTCATGTGTCAAACCATAATGACCTGGAGCACATTAGCATTGCTGATATCTTCAACCTTCACAGCTAAAGGGGTGCAGCCTGTTCTACTATCAAGGATGGGAGTCAGAATTAAGTATTGCCTACTCTGCATCAAATTCACAAGCATCCTTGGTCCCTTCAAATTCTGCATACTTGATTGGTCCTTGAATATTGCCAAAACTTACATCAACTCAGAACTGGGAAGTTAAACCTTCCACTGCTCATACTGCTGAAACAAAGCTACAGTTCACACATTATTTTCTTTGCAGCACCCTTTTCAGGACATGTCATTATGGGGTCAAATCTAATCTTGGTTACGAATGTCCAGTTGCTCTGGGCCAGGTTGTTCATTTGCTTTTTGAACAGCATGGTTCATTAACATACTTTAAAGGAAGGAAATCTGCTGTCCTTACTGTTTGGCCCGTACGTGAATCCAGTCCCACACCTTTATGGTTTACTCTTAATTACCTTTAATTGTATTGAAATGCAGCAAAAAAAAGAACAGACTAAGCAGCAGCAATGCTGAAGGTACAATCTGCTCAGTGAATCCCTGACAACTCTCCTTCATTGACACAAGGGTTGGTGCAAAATTGGGCTCTCAGACTACCTAAACAACCAGGCATAGCTATACTTACTGAATTATACTTATCAGTTTCCTCTGAAAGTACTGTCCCCCAGTTCGCAATATATGCTATATATATTTCGTATACAATATTGACTCTGGATCTTATAATGCCTCATGGCTTGAAGTCAAACATAACAAAGAAACTATCATTTACTGATCCTCAATCAACTGATGGCTTAGTCCTCCCCCACACCATCACGGAAAGAAACCTTAAAATGAGTACAAAATATAGACTTGATTGGCAGCTAAAGCACATCATCAAGATTGGAGTATTATCACTAAATGAGCTAGTCAAGTTTTGAAGCTTCCATATTGGATTAGTGACAGTGCAAAAGCCAAAGGGAAAAAATACTTCACTAATCTAGATGTAATTATCTATGACAGTATTGTGCAAGGAACAAACAAGCAATTAATGTGAAGAAACGTTTCCATGAACATCCTCAACAATGGCAGAGTTCAGCATGGAGAACGTCAACAAGGTTCAAGCATTACAATCAGTTTCAGACTGAAGTACTAGTAGCACTTCTTCCTGGCCTCCTGACGTTCCCATCATTATAAATGTCAGTCTCCCAATGAATTCAATTCGCTCCATTGGATGTCAAGATACAGGTAAGTATGCTGTGTACAGTCAAGACTATAATGCTCAACAGCATTCCAGCTATAGTACTAAAGGTCTGTGCTGCATGCATTGGATAAGATCACGAAGAAAGCACATCTTTTTAAACGCAAATGGAATGGAAAATAGATCAAGTGAGACCCACAAATGAAATCATTTTTATTAAACATGTCATAGTCCTGAGGTACAAGTGCTCCCACAATGCTGTTGAGCAAGGATTTCAGGAATTTGACATAGCAATCATGAAGGAATGATTATGCATCTCCAAGTCAGAATGATGACGGAATTGTAGTGAAATATGGAGACACTTACTGCCCTTGTCCTCATTGGTGTTTTTAAATGTGACGTTGAAAAGCTTTGGTGATTTTCTGTAATGTACACTGTAGATAGTGCCATGGTGTTCTGCTGATAGAAGCTGTGCATGTTTACAGTGTGGATGATGTCAATCAAGAATATATCGTTATCCTAAATGGTGCTGAATTTTGATTACTGTTTAAGCTACACGAATCCAGGCAAGCATTCAATCACAACCCCTGCTTCAGACATATAAGTACTGAAGAGGCTTTGGCTAGTCTGAGACTTTCCCTTGAATATCTAGCCTCTGATTGCTCTAGGAGTGCTAATATTTACGTGGCTACCCCAGTTTAGTTTCTAGAAAGTCAGAAACCCATGATGCTGACCATGCTATTACCCTTGAATGACTGTTTTTTTTGTTGGAGATGGTCCTTGTCTAAAATCTGTACGATATGAAAGCTACTTCTCAGTTAGCAATTCAAAACCTATATGTTGCCCAGTTGCATGTTGGCCAGGGTTGCTCCATTATTTGAAAAAATTAGTTGTTGAATTTAACATTATGCAATCAGCCAATTGCTGAGATGCTTGGCTTCTAACAACCACAACCATCTTCCCAATTGCCAAATATGGCTTCAGCTATCAGAAAGAATTCTCCCTATTGGCTCCAGTATTACCAGGTTTCCTTGATGGTACTCCGTTTCCTCTTAATCGTATATTCCTCTGGCAATGGCATTCATTTTCCTTGTAACCCTGTGAATGATCTGTTTTGTTTGCATCAAACTTTGATTATATAAATGCAAGTTGTTGATGTTTTCAAAGAAGTTCAGCTTTTGAATTAGCCAAGAATAGTCTGTTCCAAAGCAAGTTTTATAGCTGCACAAAGAGATGTTAAGGAACCTCAGGCAGTCAGGCAAGTTGTTGGAATACATTTTTAATCATTTACATCTAAATACAATAGCTCAGATTTTGCAGATCATGGCAAAGATATAGTGCCCACTGTTTATTGCATGCAAAATGTTTCCATGGATTTTTGATTAACAATATGGACATTATCAGAAATTATTTCCAGGATCACATCTTTTACAGTGCTATCACAGCAAGACAAGCAACAAAGTCTTCTTTCACAAACTCTTCAGATTGAAAATCCTCCCTGAGTCACTAAGGGCAGCATCTAATGAAGTCGCTGTTTTTAAAAAAATCTATTCTTTCAGAAGATATGGGTGTCAGTGGCAAGACCAGCATTTGTTGTCTATCTCTAATTGCAGTTGACCTAAGTGTCCTGCTGGACCATTTCAGACAACAATAAAGAGCCCACCAAATCACTGAGGGTTTGGTGTGACATGCAAGCCAGACCAGGCAAGGATGACAGATTTCCTTCCCTGAAGAACATTAGTGAACCAGGTGGGTTGATTTACAACAACCAAGGTTAATTTAAAAGTTATCATTAGTGAGGACTTTTTTCTTTAGTTCCATCAGCTGACACGGTTGGATTTTAACCTATGTTCCCCAAGAATTAATCTGGGCACCTGGACCAGTGACATTACACGAACATCTCCCTCGATTAACTTACCAGTAGGCTTTGTCCAGAATTGAGGACTTTGGGGGTAGTTATACCTGTCAAGAATCAGTCAATAAGAGGAAGGGAAAAAGGTGGTGCCCAGCGGTTGAGACCCTCAGCCGAGCACTGAGTGCCATGGAATGAAGAACACTCCCAGCTGGGTTTCCTGTATGGCAAATCTCTCACTCAATACTGTCACGAATACGGACGTTGACAGAAATGAGTATTAGTTGGGAAGGATTGAGTGTAATCACATTACAGCCAAACACAGTAGGTTCATCTGAACTAAGTGCTGAATTCAAACAGACCCTAGTTGGTTGTTTCAAAGGTATTAAACCAGTGGGAATCACAAACTCATGGAATAGACAAACATGCTTGAAGCTTCATACTCCTGAACAAAGACAAGCAAAAATCAGTCATTTCATTCAATAACTCTCACAACCTTCCTGCCCTTCTCCTTTTAGCAATACCACTGTGGTCATTATTGCACCAAATATTTCCTTTTCTTGTGCTTATGTTGCAAAGGGGTTACTCCAGTACACTTACATTGGATGCTTTTTCTACTCTTCTCCTGAAGAAAATAATGATTACTTGAACAGATGGCCCAGCTGATGACAGCAAAGAACAATGGTGTGAAATTCATCTTCAGCATTAGTGCAAAATGTGAACTGGAAGAGAGAGAATTAATCACAGCTTAAACCAGTCGCTAATTATGCAATCATCCATTTCACATATTCAGTGTAGCCTCCCCGAAAAAAGCCTGATACTTTTATTCAGGATTTTCTTTGAATTTGCCAATTAAGAATATTGTTGAGTCCAATCTGCAGGATAAATACATCAGTTGAAATGAAGTGACAAACTTCCCCCAACCAACATCTAACCCCCATCAAAGATGCAGTAAAATTTATTAGAAGTGTAACTGAACTCTACAGAACACAAGGTTCCCATTCTGTGCTGTGTAAGCTCTGCCATGAAGCCAGGAAGGGGCAGGGTAAGTTACTGTTTCCATTTATCGTGACGTAGTGACACCTGCTGTGATTTGTCGGTATTAAAGTAATTTGAGAGCATAGCTGCACACTACCTGTCCCCCATCATACTGGAGTACAGCGATGAATAAACGTCTTGTAAACACAGAGTCTAGGTATTGAAGTTTGCTTGATATTCTGAAATTACATCCCAGCAGTTAATAATTTCAGCAAATAACATAACCAGTGAATTACAGAATTATTACAGTGCAGGAGGCCATTCGATCAATTGTGCTTGCACTGGTATTTTAGAAAAGCTTAATTATATAGTGCCAATCTCCTGCTTTTTTCTACACCCTTGCCTAGTATTTCTATCCAAAAAAAATCATCCAATGTCCTTTCAAATGCTTTAACTGAATCTGTCTCCACATATCCAGGTTATGCATTTCATACCCTAGTCACGATGTGCAAAAGTTATTTTTCTTAATTCACCCTTGTTTCTTTTGCAGATTAATTTAAATATATGTCCTCCCGTTCTGACGCTTTTTACAATCAGGAACAATTTATCCGTACCTACTCTACTTGGCCAGCTCATGACTTTGAAAACCTACATGAAATCCCCTTTTGGATTTATTCTTTCCAAAGAGAACAGTTCCAAATTCTTCAATCTAACTGCATAACTGAAGTTTTGCATTCCTGGAAACATTCTTGTAAATTGCTTCTGCACTCTCACTAAAGCAATCACATCTTTCCTTTATTGTGGCACCCACAACTGCACACAATATTACATCTGAGGTCTAAGTATTGTACAACTTCAGCATCACCTCCATGCTCTTGTACTCTATGCCCGTAGTATTAAGTGGAAAACACTATAGTATATGCTTTACTAACTGCTCTCCACTTGTCCTGCCTCCTTCAATGATCTGAGCAAATATACACCCAGGTTCATTTGCTCTTGTACTCTCTTTAAAATTGTAATTTGTATTGTCTTTCTACCTCACACTTCTCTGCATTAAACTGCATCTGCCATCCACCTGCCCACTGCATCAACTTGTCAACATCCTTTTGGAGTTCCACACCGTCTTTCTCACAGTATGCAATTCTTTCAAGTTTTGTTTCATCTGCAAACTTTGAAATTGTTTCCTACACACCAAGATCCAGACTATTAATACATATCGAGCAAAGCAGGGGTCTCAAAACTAATCTCTGGGGAACTCCACTACAAACCTTCCTGCAGCCTAAAAACTATTCATTGACCCTATTACCCATCACTCAACCCATTTTGTATCCGAGTTATTACCAGCACTTTAGAGATTGGAACTATATTGGCCACCATGGGTTAGTGGCAAATACATAGCAGAAATTCCTCTACTCAGCCATAACAAGGAGCCCCAAACTAAATTCATCCTATTTTATACCAAAAAAGATTTCTTTACCAAAAGCAACCCAGTAGATTCTTGAGATCAGTTATTTTGTTAGAATGAACATGAACTCCCACTATGTACTGATGCAGAATTTAAAAGTTTCTGGAGAACAGTGTCCACTAAAATCAAATTTAGCCCAGATTCAAAACTAATGTTTGGGATCTATAGTCATATGGAGTGTTAATTTTTTTTTGTTTATAGGCCCTTATGATCATGATTGCCTACATCATAGTGAATGTAATTCAAATTAATCATTGTATGTAAAGGAATGTACAATGCCTGAGAATGTGATAATATAACACTGCATAAGTTACATGAAAGAGAAAAGCAGACTCCATTTCTGATTTTGTTTTTTGCTGCAACTTTGGGTTTAAAAAAAAAAACAAGCACTGGTTCAACAACATGCAAGTAACAGATTTAATACAAACCTGATTATTTGTCTATCTGTGAATCCAGTGAAATGTTCATCTTTCTTCGCTGATATGGAAATTAGACAGACGTTCAGCTGTCTTCAACTGTTAACTACTGAAACATCAGATGGACCCACACAAAAATGGAATAAATAGCCAAAGTCAAGTCATGTTTTTATTCTTGCTTACATGTTTTTAGAATGAATGTACTTCAGAGATGGCAGGAACAGAAGGTGATGGCAGAATTAACAAGTTTGCAGCTAGTACATTGGTTTCTTTTCTTTTGCTGGTGAAATTATTTTTAGTGTTAACTCCCACTGTTAGAAAGGCAAAAGGAAATACAAATGTCAGGGGGAGAGAAAGAAGCCCATCTCAAAAAAGTGATTATTCTTTAGTTGAACAGGGATTATCCTCTGGCTTGTTCAAAGAACAGTATTTATAATCTTTCCCATAGCCAAGATCCTTCATGAGTTTTGTAGGTGCATTTCTTAGGTGCAGTGGAACAGAAGGCAACGGACCCTTGTGGTTCCTCAGGGACTCTTTAACAGCATCATATGCCATGTACACCTCGACCGATTTTGGTGCTCTTGACAGGTATGTTACACACTGTGCTAAAATAACCTGTATGATAAGAGAGGAAGACTATTACTTAATCTTAAATTTGCCCATCATTCTATAAATTGAAATAAGCCTCAACAATGACTGTTACACTAAACATCAGCAATCAGAAACATGACTTATGATTTACTGGTCATGTGCTTTTCTCTTTGGTCTTAGTACATTAAGCAGATTTCTGTTCTTTAAATAGTAGGAAATATTTAATTCAATTTCTTATAAGCTCACCTAAAGTTTTACAGATCAGAAAATAAACATGTTTTCTAGTGTTGTCCATTTATAGTCGCTAATTAACAAGTTCCTACAAAAGGGGCTACTTGCTGTAATTGGGACATCATGATAGATTCAAGATAATGCAAGATTGCCTTTCTTTTACTGGAAGGCTGATCAAGGTTGCAAAATTGCACTGACCACCATTTCGAAGCATTCCTCACTGTCCTGATACTATAGGCATATAAGAAAGAGAATTCTTCTCTGTCAATGAAGTAGATCTGCTGATCTGCACTTCAATAGCCATTTTCCTGACTTTGTTCCACATTCCTTCATACACTTGTTTAAGCCATCAACCTCAATTTTGAAAACTACAATGATATGGTATTTTGAAAAAAATGTTTAAATCTCTAATATATCTTATCTCTACGACACTAACTTTAACTTTATGATCCCTTTTTCTTGGTACACAATTCTCCAGCCCCTTTATCCACAACATCAATAAATACGAAAAGTTCAGGCTCAAGTGGAGATCCTTTGGATGGCTATTTGTCACGTCCCACCACTCAGAATATCTACCCTTTACTTTCTAGTACCTCCAAATAATTTCTGACTGAATTAAAAAGACCAAATCCAATATTACGTGTCCTCACTTCTGCGAGTAATTCATGGTGCAGTTTTATTACATACCTTCTGGGAGTCCAGACAGATAACACCCGAAGACACTCCCTGAACTATCTTATTTGTCAGCATCTGGAAAAATAACAACTTGATGCACTGTAGCCTGATCAGTTTGGATTATCTATTTCTACTGACAGATTTTAGAAGCTTTCCTACCACGGACATAACTTTGCATGTTTATACCTCTAACGATATTGTTCAGTCCAGAATATGGGGTGTAGTTTCTTCGCACAGTGATAGACGTGAAACAGTTGTTCTACCATCTGATCAAATATACCACATTATTGTGAGACAAAATAATTCTGAATTGGAACTGAACCAAAAAGTTAATTCTGTTTCTCTTTCCAGAGATGCTGCCGAACCTGCAGAGTTTCTTCAGATCTTTCGGATTTGATTTTAGCTTTACAGCAAATGCTGTACTTTGCTTTTATTTAAGTGGAATGATGTAAACTAACAAGCACACCGTGGAGATTTTTACCTCATGGAACATTTCTTCACCCCCGACCTCACAGGCTAACGTTTGCATTAATACTAGCATGCACCATTAACATGCTTCTCTTGTGCCAGGAAAATCTGACTCATTATATCTGAAATTTAGAATTTCAAATGCACATACCAAATCATAATTAACTGAATGAATAAAAATCAATTGTGTAATTTTCTTAAAAATTAACATATGTAAAATGTATACCTTCTGATCAACATATGAGTTGCTTTTTCCTTTGTACACATTGTTTGCCACCTCATAAGGATGGAGTCAAAATTCAAGCTCGATTCATGGTGTACAGATTGGATACCTTGGCTGAATTGTGGGGTCATTCCTGATGTCTCTGGGATTATACTTGTCTTTTTGCCTAATTTTGCAGTAGGGGATAAATGCTTCTCATTAGGATCGGTCTAAAGAAAGTCCTGAGCAGTCCTAGGAGACACCTGCAGTAACAATACTCGACTGCCCCTGTTTAAGCAAGCTACTGTCAATTAGGAACACAGAACAGAATCCTTACAGTGTGGAAACAGGCTATCTGGCCCATCAAGTCCACACTGACCCTCTGAAGAGTAACCCACCCAGACCCCTTCCCTTACCCTATTACTCTACATATACCATGACTAATGCACCTAACCTATTCATCCCTGAACACTATGGACAATTTAGCATGGCTATTACACCCAACATGCACATCTTTGGATTGTGGAAGGAAACCGGAGCACCTGGAGGAAACCCACACAGACACAGAAGAATGTGTAAACTCCACACAGATAGTTGCCCAAGGCTGGAATCGAACCTGGGTCCCTGGCAGTGTAAGGCATATCTATTCTGTTTACTTACAGAAATTCAATCAAATCAAGTTCAAGAGCATCTTTGTCCTGGCCCAAAAGAATGATATTTGTATAGTTGTTGGAGGCCGTAACAAATGTCAGCTTTGGTCTTACTGGAATCGGATGGTACAATGGTCCTTAGGCCATCAGTTATCTGGCTCTAAGTGGTCATATTTATGATTGCAGAACCACTACACCGGCAGCACTTCATTTGGAATTTAATTAACCACATGGAATTTCTTTGCAGCTATTAAAAATTTGCAATTGGAGGGTGGAAACAGAATCTGGCAGATACCCTTTAAAAGCAGATTAAGAATCATAAAAGGAATGTGATTTCTGAAGGTACACAATAGTTATTATAATCCAGATATAAATACACAGACAAGAATAAAATATTAAAATACCTCACATTCAGGCATCCCTATAAAATGGCACCCTTGGTAAGCAGATACTGCCTGGGTCAAAGCCAAAGGGTCTGCTAGTCCTATAAAAGATCAAAAAACGACAGCTGAGTTTAATGTACCATCTTTCAGAAATTCTAACAGGACTAAACACTTGTGCATTTATATAAGTTGGTTTCATTGCAGAGTTTGAAGTAAAGATGGTTTTAGTGTCTGATGTCTCAATTGCCTACTACAATTTTGCAAAGATTTTAGGATGTGCACTGGAAATGAGGACAAGTCAGGAAAAGGAAAAAAATGAGAAACGTAGTGGGACCACTGTGAAAATAAAAATGCCAGAAGAAACACCAGTCTACCAAAAAGATCATCTCCAAAGAGCTGTCACATTTGATGGATAATTCCAAACCAGAACAGCATGATATTAAAAGATCAGTTAGAGATTTAGGCAAATGAATGGGAACTTTCACTTAAACGTAGTCAATGTAGCTTTATTGTGTGCATCAAATAACACAACATTAAAAAAAAGGGTTGGATATGACTGGTCTATCAGAGCTCCCTGAACATGGAAGAGATTGATGGTGAAATCGATTAATTGTTCTACTTAATCTGGCAAGTATTATTGCTAACCCGCATGTGCTCGAAGGGCTTTGCAAGTCAACCAAGTAAACCTTCATCCTATACTTCTCCTCATCAAAAAGTTTCACTGGAACTCGTTCCACCACAATCTCATAAGGTTGTACTAAACAGATTTCCTATGTGGGCCCAGGACAGGCCTGGCCTTTGGAGGAACTGACCAATCCCACATTTTAAGAAATGGATGCACGGAGAAAAGAGGGCATAATCCGGGTGGAACCAGGAAGTGTCCTAATTCCAGTCAGGACAACCAATCTGCAATCTCCCTTTTGATCTGAGTTCAATTTGAAAATCTATCCTCGGCAGAAAGCAAATAACATGCGCACGAGGACAAAGCAGGTCACTCAATATTTAGAGTAGACAAGCAGAAGGCTGGAAGAACACAGCAAGCCAGGTAGCATCAGGAGGTGGAGAAGTCGACATTTCAAATGTAACCTTTCTTTAGGGCTGGGAGTTGGTGTAAGGGGAATTGCAGATAAAGGGGGGGGAGGGGGGGGGGCTGGGATGGGGGAGGGTTTGGGTGTGGAGCATGGCTGAATGGTGAGGTAGAGGTAGGTGGACACAAGTAGACGGTACAGCCTGATTAGTCGATGTGAAGAATTAATCTGGTTGGTAGCTTGAAATTGGAGAACTCAAGCTTAAGTCCTCCGGGCTGTAGGCTGCCCAGGTGGAAGCAGAGATGTTGTTCCTACAATTTGCAGTCTGATTCACTGTGGCAATGGAGGAGGCCAAGGATGGTCGTGTCGGAGAGGGAATGAGAAGGGGAATTGAAATGGGTGGTGACAGGGAGGATAGATCGGCCCTTGCAGGCCCTGCTGAGATGCTCAGCGAAACAGTGCCCTCACTGATGTAGAGAAGATCACATTGGGAGCACCGGATAAGTAAACTGGGTTGGAGGAGAGGCAGGTGAACCTGTCTCATCTGGAAGGACTACGACCCTTCCTTTCAGCTACCAACCGGATTCATTCCTCCCATCAATCAACCAGGCCATACCCTCTCCTTCTGTTCTCCTATCACAACCTCACACTCAGCCCTTCTCCCCACCCCTTTATCCGCAGCCCCACTTACACCTCCCCTCAGTTCTGAAGAAGGGTTACACCGGAAACGCTGACTTCTCTACCTCCTGATGATGCCTGGCATGCTGTGTTCTTCCTGCTTGTCTAACTAGGATTTCAGCATCTGCAGTTTTTTTGGCTCTACATCAATATTTAGAAGCAATACTTTATACATTAATATAGTTCATGTTAAAAAATTACATAACTATATTAATGAATAAAATTAATAAACCACTGGCGGAATTGTTCCAGCTCCTGAACAGCATGGGAAATTACAAGTCAGTGGAAATATATAAGATCAGAAGAATGCAATTCTTGATGTGAAGAAAAAAATAGTCTGATTTTCCACCGAAGGTGTGAATGATGAGATGGGATGCTCACAATATCTCTTCCTTGCTTCTATATGTCTTGCACTTAGTTCAGAACTTTCAGGTTCACAACACTTTGTGTCTGTGCCAAAAGGCAAATCAAGACAAATGACATGCAACTTTTCAGAGCTGTCAGCAGTGATCAGTCAAAAGGGCAAACATATGGCTGTATGGCTCCAATGCTATGTCAATGTCACACCAACAGCATGTGCCAGCACCTCAGGAGGCAAGTATACAGAATAAGAGACATGGCATTCGGTGGAAGCAAAGTCTAACGGTAGTCACCCTCTGTTAAGACAAAGGGGCTGTCGTCAGTTGGGGGACCTGCCACATTCAGTCAAGGCCAGCATCTGATCTTAGCCCAGCAATGTGAACACAATCAGTTGACTGCTGGGTCAGAATTCCATATCACTACAGTCTGCAAAATAGGCCATGTTCAGTCCAGGGATCTGTGATAGATCAATTAAGGGGAGCTGCAGTGATCAGCAGGAGTTCCAGTTAGTCAGTTTTATTTATTTTCTTTCTACTCTCTTCTCAACTATTCAAAGGCTTGGAATAAATGGAAGAAATATTCAATACTGCTATTTTGAAGTCTTACCTACATCTTCACTCGCAAATCTCACCAGTCTCCGTGCAACATACAATGGATTCTCACCACCTTCTAGCATTCTTGCAAGCCAATAGAGGGCAGCCTTCTCATCGGAGGCTCGCATCGTCTTATGTAGTGCTGAGATGCAATTATAATGTTCTTCACCTGAGAATTAAGCAGGTATTCTGTGATAACTGACTAGCTGACTCTCATACTTCCAATGATATTATTCAGTCCAGAGCACAGTGTATATATGCACTATGAATGTTCCTGATGGTGGGAGTTGAGAACCAGGGATCACAGATTAAGGGTAAGGGGTAAATAAGGGGTGAGTGGTGGTCTGTGCAACTCACTACCAAAGAAAATGGTTGAGGCCAAAACAATGTGTTTTCAAGAATGAGATAGATAAAGCTTTTGTGGCTAAAGGCATCAAGGGATTTGGGGGAAGGTGGAATTGGGGTATTGAGCTTAATTATCAGCCATGAATATATTGAGTGACTGACCAGGCTCCAGGGGTCAAATGACCAATTCTTGCTCCTATCAAATGATTCCATGTGATGTGTGATGTGTGTATGTTTGGCCATCTGATCAAAAATATGATGAGAGGTAAACATTGTTGATGAGATAAAATAATTATATGCCTTACTGAGGATGGGTTGCATTTGAACTGGAGGGGCACTAATATCCTGAGCAGGAGGTTTGCTAGAAATCTGCAGGAAGGTTTAGCAAGGGTGGGGGAGAATTGGAACCAGAGCTACGGATCAGATGATGGAGTAGGTAGTGAACAGCCAGATACAACGTGCAGAGAGTTTGAGAAGGGATAGGCACTTGATTGGACAAAGATGCAGTCAGTGTGATGGGTTAAGTGTGTACATTTTAATGCAAGTAGTTTCAGGAATAAGGGTGACAAACTTAAGAGCATGGATCAGGACTTGGAACTATGATATTGTGGCCATTACAGAGACTTGGATATCACAGGGGCAGGAATGATTGTTGGATATTCCAGGATTTAGATGTTTCAAAAGGAATGGGGTGTGTGTGTGTGTATGTATAAGAGATGGAGGAGTAGCATTGCTAATCAGGGATAGTATCACAGCTTCAAAAATGGAGGTCATCAAGGACGGATAGTCTTCAAGTCAGTATGGGTGCAAGTTATAAACAGGAAAGGAGCAGTTACTTTATTGTGAGTTTTCTACAGAACCCCCTAGTAGCAACAGAGAAATGTAGGAGCAGATTGGGAGGCAGATTTTGGGAAGAGATTGCTGTGCTTTTGGTGATGATCTTTGTGTCCTCATTGTCCACTGGAGTAGTGCCAGATGATTGAAGGGTGTCAAATATGATTCCCTTCTTCAAGAAAAGGGAATAGGGATAATCTGTGAATTACAGACCAGTCAGTCAGTCTCACATCTGTGGTGGGTAAAGTACTGGAGAGGATTCTGAGAGACAGGCTTTATGATTACTTGGAAAACCATAGGTTGATTAGAGACAGTCAGCATGGCTTTGTGAGGGGCAGGTCATGCCTCACGAACCTTACTGAATTCTTTGAGGGTGTGACAAAACACACTGATGAAGGTAGAGCAGTGGATGTGGTGTACGTGGGTTTTAGCAAGGTGTTTGATAAGGCTCCCCATGGTAGGCTCATTCAGAAAGTAAGGAGGCATGGGATACAGGGAAACCTGGCTGTCTGAATGCAGAATTGACTAGCCCATAGAAGAAAAAGGATGGTGGCAGATGGAAAGTTTTCAGCCTGGAGCTTGGTGACCAGTGGTGTTCCACAGGAATTGGTTCTGGGACCTCTGCTCTTTGTGATTTTTATAAATGACTTGGATAAGAAAGTGGAAGGGTGGGTTAGTAAGTTTGCCGATGACACAAAGGTTCGTGGAATTGTAGATTGCGTGGAGAGCTGTTGTAGGTTGCAACAGGACATTTACAGGATGCAGAACTGGGCTGATAAGTGGCAGATGGAGTTCAACCTGGACAAGTGTGAAGTGATTAATTTTAGAAAGTCAAATTTGAAAGCAGATTACAGGGTGAAAGGCAGGATTCTTGGCAGTGTGGAGGAACAGAAGAATCTTGGGTTCCACGTCCATCGATCCCTCAAAGTTGCCACCCAGGTTGATAGGGTTGTCAAGAAAGCATATAGTGTGTTGGCTTTCATTATCAGGGGGATTGAGTTTAAGAGCTGTGAGGTTATGCTGTAGCTCTATAGAGCTTTTGTTAGACCACACTTGGAGCAGTGTGTTCAGTTCTGGTCGCCTCATTCTAAGAAAGATGTGGAAGCTTTAGAGAGGGTGCAGATGAGATTAACCAGGATGCTGCCTGGACTGGAGGGCATATCTTACAAAGAAAGGTTGAGGGAGCTAGGGTTTTTCTACTTGGAACGAAGAAGGATGAGAGGTACCTTGATAGAGTTGCACATGATGATGAGAGGCATAGGTAGGTGGATGGCCAGAGACGTTTTTCCATGCCGGAAATAGCTATCACATAATTTCAAGGTAATTGGAGGAAGGTTTAGGGGAGATGTCTGAGGTAGGATCTTTACATAGAGTGATGGGTGTGTGGAATGCACTGCCAGCAATGGTAGTACAGTTAGATACATTAGGGACATAAGCAACTTTTGAATAGGCACATGGAACTTAGTACAATGAAGGGCATGTTGGTTAGTCTGTTTTTGGAGTAGGGATAAAAAATTGGCACAATATCGAAGGCTGAAGGGGCTGTACTGTACTATGTTCTATATGGTACAGTTCCTCAAGTGTATTTGTAATATTCGTGACATATGATGTTAGAATTTTGCTTATGTTAAAAACGATTTCCTCCCCAAACAGTGCTCAGTCATTAACATTGCAAATCACAACTATTTATGGTATTCAATAAATAATTGAATTTTTTATTCTTTCCTCCTTCAAAATAATTTTCTACTAACTATTTAATTAATTGATATTGAGGCAGTAACGAGGACACCACACAAAATTACTAAGATGTTACCTGGTTTATAGAGATGGAAACATTAGAAAAAGCTGAATATTTCTGGCTGTTTTCATTATTCTCACTGGCATCTTTTCGCATTCATCTCTTCAACCATCCAGATCTCTTGCACACCTTCAGATCTGAACCACCCCTGAACTATACTTTCCCTGAATTTGTCCTTTTGCATGTTCCCACCCCCTTTATTCTATTGTTGGCAGCATGAGGAGACATTGAGTGAATCCTCAGAGTGTAAAGGTAGTAGGAGTATACTTAAGAGGAAATTCAGAAGGGCAAAAAGGGACATGAGATAGCTTTGGCAAATACGGTTAAGGAGAATCCAAAGGGATTTTATAAATATATTAAGGACAAAAGGGTAATTAGGGAGAGAATAGCACCCCTTAAAGATCAGCAAGGCAGTCTGTGTGTGGAACTGCAGGAGATGGGGTAGATACTAAACGAGTATTTTGCATCAGTGTTTACTGTGGAGAAGCACATGGAACATATTGAATATGGGGAAATAGATGGTGACATCTTGAAAAGTGCCCATATTGAAGAGATGGTGGTGCTGGATGTCTTGAAACGCAGAACAGTGGATAAATCCCCAGGATCTGATCAGGTCAGAGCACTGAGGAGAAGAATTGGGAAGTCATGTTGTGGCTGTACAGGACATTGATTAGGCCAGTTTTGGAATATTGCCAGCGATTCTGGTGTCCTTCCTATGGGAAGGATGTTGTGAAACTTGAAAATGTTCAGTAAAGATTTGCAAGGATGTTACCAGGGTGGAGGTTTTGAACTATAGGGAGAGGCAGAATAGGCTGAGGCAGTTTTCCTTGGAGTGTTGGAGGCTGAGGGGTGATCTTATAGAGGTTTATAAAATCATGAGGGACATAGATAGAATAAATCGCCACGGTCTTTTCCCTGGGGCGTGGGAGTCCAGAACTAGAAGGCATAGGTTTAGGGTGAGAGGGGAAAGATATAAAAGGGACCGTATTAAGGGGCAACTTTTTCATACAGAGGGTGGTGCGAGTATGGATTGAGCTGCTAGAGGAGGTGGTGGAGGCTAGTAGAATTACAGCATTTAAAAGGCATCTGAATGTGTATATGAATAGGAAGGATTTAGAGGGATATAGGTCAAATGCTGGCAGTTGGGACTAGATTGGGTTGGGATATCTGCCGAGTTGGATCAAAGAGTCTGTTTCCGTGCTGAATATCTCTATGACATCAACTGTTCAGGCCCCCTCAAATTCCTTCCCTTAAATCCTCTGCCTCCTTTCCGTCTTCCAATAGCCGCCTCAAAACCCATCCCTGACCAAGGTTTCTGGTCACTTTTGAGACTTTGAGAGCAGAGATGATTAAACTTCAACTACTACATTCATCTTTATTGTTGAAAGCTATGATTCCAACCAGTGGAGAACTAGCTCTCCTGATTCTCAATGGATTTTGTTAGGGCTCCTTGATGCTACATTTGGTCACATGCTGTTTTTACACTGAGGCAGTCACCCTCACTTTCCCACTTGAGTTCAGCTCATTGACCATGTTTGGATCAACATTGTAATATCTCCACAGATGCTGCCTGACCTACTGAATACTTCCACCATCTTCTGTATTAAACTTAGAATTACTATTTAGTCTACGGATAGATCAGTTCATTCCGCTGTACAGATAACTTACCTGCTCGATCATATAATATGTGAGACCTTTGGAGTCCTTCTTTTATGTGCATTTCCTTAATTAAAATCTTCTTTGCTAGAGTATTTTTCTGTGCAAAATCATTCTGGGGTTTTTTTGCTTCAGCAACTTTTGCTTGAATCGCAAGATGAAGTCCATTTAATGCAGCCCTTGCGTCACCATCACATAGGTAGGCAATGCTCCGTATTGCTTCTGGTTCAATTGAAATGTGCAGCCTAGAATTAAAAAAAAATTAGAACTGAAGACACCTGATCCTCGTTTCAGTTTGCTAAACCCACCAGTATTTCTCCCCCCACAAATGGATGAGGAACCAAACTCTTGATTACTATCCAAGTGACTGCTGATGGAAAGTGTGTATATATATATATATATAAGCGCTGAATGAAAACAGAAGCAGGTTCAGCAGCATCACCGTGCCAACGATAAAGTATCTGTCAACAGTTGCTGTTTGAGGCATAGTATAAGAGGACTGCTGCTCCTTCTCAGATCTCAAAGCTAGTCTGCATCTTCAGGAAAGGAGAAGAGCAGCTGTCATTGTTTTAAGTGTCAAGTATAAACTGTCAAATGCAGCTACATTCAAAGTGAAATGGTGTTAATCAAATAGATGCCATTGAAGGGGCTTATGATAGTCTCAAAAAGCTTAATGATGTGACAGTGATGGTAGGTATGTCAAATCAGTACAAAGTTGAGACAATGTAATTCAGTACACAACAGCTAATGCTTTACTGTACAAGCTGCAATGCTGCTGTAAACAAAAACAAAGTTCTACACTTGTCTCTTAACACTTGTCTTCAGAACATAAAAACAATATTTGAATTTTTCTGAAAATGCAATTTAAATTCCAAATGAAATGTTTATATGAAACTGTAAATTAATTTAAAAACCCATCATTTAGAATTACCCAATTAATAAAAGGAACACCATTTTGTTTTCTTAAACTTTATTTTCTTTGTGTAAAAGGATTATGCAATACACACCACTTTTTATTGTATGCACTGACACTTCAATCAAAGAAGCATGTTGTTTCATTGAATCAGCAAGGAAATGTGCATCACTCTAAGCAAATGCTGGTGTGAAGACTGGATTTGTAGTGAAACATTACATTTAATTTTTTAAATAATAATCGATAAGTGCTGCATTTATTTTCCTTAGATATCCTATATGTGGACCATTTTGATATTTTAGATGAGAGAATAAAATGTCACTTTAGTCTCCGAAATGGAAAGAAATGCTCTTAAATGGCATGTAATATGACTTTCAGATAGCCTTATTTATCTATTAAGTTGTGCCTGAATTCATAATTTGTTTGAGTGAGGATAATAATCCCTCCCATTCACAGGTATCAATCTGCTTAGGTAATGATAATCATAGCAAGATAGATAATAGGGTAAATAGGTTTAATCATTTTTGCTTGATTTTATGGGAGATAAAAATCAAACACCAAATCTGGTTTCCAAATCTGCTTAGAAAGGAAAAAACACTCCACAGGTGAACCAATATCCCCACCTGTGACAGTGTCGCATACTGTCAGCATACAGATCGGAGTTGAAACTTCGACTAAACAGAGCAGGCTTAATGGGAACAATGGTTTATTAATTTAGGTCAATGCTTAAACTCCTTCAAAAGAATGTTGTTCAAAATTCTAATGCAATTTTCAATAAAATGAGATGTGAAATTGACTGTAGCTGTACTGAAGTGGAAGTATTTTGGAATTACTTCCACATGTATTGAACAAAATTTCAGTGTTTGCAGTAACTCCTATATTGTGCAATTCCTGGATAATCTAGAGGTTATTTATGATGGAGATCTGTGGAAATTAGAGGACACAGGAGCTTAATAAATTAATTCTGCACCTGTTATATTTACACCATCAAAACTGGCCATCTAAGTGAAGCTCCAAACAATATACAAGAGCTCTCGATCTTTACATTATCCGACTGCTTCAGATACTAGATGGGTTTGTTGGGACGATGTTGACAGAGGAGGAGAACCCACTCTTTCTGGTAGCCTTTTGGGCTTTTCTCATGTGCCAGGTATGTTTCGCTCCTGTCCTGTTTGCGAGGCAGCAGCTTTCATTTGACCATTTCCATATAGTTCCAACACCAAACTTTATCCTCTTCCACTTAAAGGTGTCATCAGGTCGCTTTGATATTCCTGAAGCTGCTTCACCATCCGCCACCCCCCACCCAAATCTGGGAATATCAGGTTTAACAGGTTTAACTGGACCAGCCGCTACCTCTGGATGAGCTCTATTCTGCTCTGTGGGACTTGATTGGCTAGGAACTGCTGGAAGTGTATGTCAGTATGCTTCTGGCAGGTCGCATGAATGAATCCATGAGGAAAAGCATCATTACCCTCATCTACAAGTGAAGGGGGAGAAGGAGGAAATCAGAAATGGGAGACCAATCTCACTATTGAATGCGGATTACAAAATTTTGTCAAAGGTCATCGCCAACCGGGTCAGGTCTGCTCTGGGATCGGTGATCCACCCTGACCAAACCTGTGCTGTGCCGGGCAGGAAGATCGCTGAGAGTCTCGCACTCCTCAGGGATACGATCGCCTACGTGCAGGACAGGGGGTTGGACTACTGCCTCATCAGCCTGGACCAGGAGAAAGCCTTTGACAGGATATCACATAAGTATATGAGAGATGTTCTCTCCAAAATGTGCTTTGGGAGGGAATCTGCAATTGGATCAGATCTTTCTACACCAATCAATGGGTGGGAATCAGACAGCTTCCCAGTCAGATCTGGAGTCAGGCAGGACTGCCCTCTCTCTCCTGCCCTGTTTATAGAGCCATTTGCCGAGTCTATCAGAAAGGATGCGAGTCTGAGAGGGGTGACTATTCCTGGCAGCGGGGGCCTACAGGTTAAGGCCTCCCTGTACATGGATGACGTCGCCATTTTCCGCTCGAATCCGCTGTCCGTGCACAGACTCATGTGCACTCATGAGCTCGGGGGCCAAGGTAAACTGAAGCAAGAGTGAGGCCATGCTCTTCAGGAACTGGGCCGACCAATCCTTCATTCCATTCACAGTGAGGACTGACCACCTGAAGGTGCTGGGTATTTGGTTCGGAGGGGCTAGGGCGTGCGCCATGTCTTGGGAGGAGCGTATCAGGAAAGTGAAGCAGAAACTGGGCAGATGGAAGCTACTCCATCGCGGGTAAAAACCTGGTCATTAGGCATGAGGCACTGTCAGTGTTGTTATATGTGACACAGGTCTGACCTATTCCCAGAACATGTGCCATTGCAGTCACCTGGGCCATCTTCCATTGTATATGGAGATCAAAGATGGACCTGGTCCAAAGGGACTCGACGTATAAAGATCTGGGCAACGGGGGAAAAAAAAACACACCCAATGCCATCCTCACCCTGATGGCCACCTTTGTGTGGGGCTGCATCAAGCTGTGCGTGGATCCCCGGTACGCAAACACGAAATGTCACTACGTATTGAGGTTCTACCTGTTCCTGGTATTGCAAAGGATGGGCCTGGCTTTGCTGCCGCGGAATGCTCCAAGCAGTTGGACCGTTCCATATCACCTGTCCTTCATGGAGAAATTTATAAAGAAAAACACCTTTGACCACAAGTCCATCAGGAAGTGGTCAGCACGTAGTGTCCTTGAGACCATTTGGGAAAAGGAGAAGACGGATCCTGTCGAGCAGTTCCCGGGGCAGACTGTCAAAGTCATTTGGCAGAATGCCTCATCGCTAGAACTTTCCAACAAACACCAAGACATGGCTTGGCTGGTGGTGAGAAGGGCTCTGCCTGTGAGATCCTTTATGTACACCCAGACTCTCTGCCGCACCACATGCTGCCCTCGAAGCGGCTGTGGAGGGGACGAGACTGTCACACACCTTCTTTTGGAATGTGCCTACACAAAGGAAATCTGGAGAGGAATGCAGTGGTGTTTGTCCGTGACGCGGGATTTTGTGCTCTACAGTCTGTTCCCCAGGACGCACACCGAGACGAACAACAACTGTGTCTGGATGATCATCAACTCGGTCAAAGATGCTCTTTGGTCTGTCCGAAACCTGTTGACCTTCCAGCTGAAGGAACTGACCCCGACTGAGTGTTGCGGATTGGCACATTCCAAGGTCCAGGACTACGTGTTGAGGGATGCGCCGAAGCTTGGGGCAGCTGCCGCCAACGCACAGTGGGGAAAGACCACCTTGTAACGTCTGCCTGCCAAAGAAGAACAGGGGGCCCACTCAGTAAGTGGACTCCGCTGAAGCCTTAGCTAAATATATGGATGGTAAATGTACAGACCTGTATATATGAATGATTAATTCAGATCTCTGTATGTAAAGAAATGCAAGGTGTGCCTATGAATGGCACCACCAATTGTACAGATCATCAAAATATTTTATGAATAAAGTATATTTTTGAAATTAAAAAAAAAATCAGGTTTAACCTGGCTCGAAGTCTTCTCCCCATCAGCAACTCTGCTTGAGCTAACCCTGTAGTTACATGAGGGCTGGTCTTATAATCAAACAGAAACCGGGACAGTTTTGTTTCAAGCAAAGCTCTAGGCTGTTTCTTTAAGCCTGCCTTCAACGTTTGGACTACTCTTTCTATCAGACCATTGGACAACGTCTGTCTGAATTTGCCATATGCTAATTGACTTCAGGTAATATTCAAAAGCACTGCTGGCAAATGATGTCCCATTGTCCGTGACCAATACGTCCAAAATGTATTGCAAATGATTTGTGCGGCTTTTCAATCGTCATTCTGGAGTTTGACGAATGAACTCTTTGTACACGCAACCACTTTGAACAGGCATTCACAATGACCAGGAATACTGAGCCATGAAAGGACCATCATAGCTGATGTGTAACTGAGTCCAGGGTTTACCTGGCTATTCCCACAAAAGTGGAGGAGCTGCTAACAGTAATTTTGACCCTGTTGGCACTCTGGGCACTGCCCCGTTAATCTGTGTAGCCGTCCAAACCTAGCCACTAGACATACTCTCTTGCCAACAGCTTCATTTTGGAAACCCCTGGATGACTCCTGCGGAGATTAGCTAGTATCTGGAGGTGACAATCACCCTTGCTCCCCATAACAACATGCCATCCTCTATGGTGATCTGGTCTCGCTGAGTCCTGAAAGGTTTTAATTCAGGTTGTGATGGTCCTTTTGCTTCCCCCTATCATCGCCAGCTGTTTCAGTTTGTCAGGACGAGATATTTTTGTATCCAGAGTCGGATAATGTCAGCGATGACCGCAAAGCTATTCAGAAAGATTAAAACCTCAACAGAAAGGCACAACCAGTGGTGTATCGCTCAGTGGGAGATGGCTCAAGGCATCCTTATTTGCTATTTGGCTTCCTTTACAGTGTCCCAACTTGTAATTGTATTCACTGAGAATAAGGGCCCACCACTGAATTCGACCTGAAGCTACTGGCAGCACAGCTCTGTCCTCTTTAACTAGCCCTAGCAGAGGTTTATGACCTGTTATTATTACAAATTTACATCTGTAAAAGGTGTTGGTGGAAACTTTTCATACAAAAGATGATTGTCAAACCTTCCTTCGCTATCTGGGTGTATCTTTGGTCAGCATCAGGCAAAGTTTGGGAAGCATACACGATCAAGGGTTGCTCTCCATTGGGCTGCCAAAGAGCCAACACTACCCTGATACCATATGGGGAGGCATCGCATGTCAGCACATCTCCCTTGGGCTCATAGCGGGCCAACACCTCAGACGTTGATAGCTGCTTTTTCACTTCCCCAAAGGCTACTTTTTGTCTATTGTGACCATTTCCAAGGCTGACCCTTTTTCAATGGCAGTTGTAAGGGTGCCAAGATGGAGACCAGGTTACATATGAATCCTCTGTAATAATTCACCAACCCATGACCTAAGCTCCAGTACGGACATGGGAGCTAGCATACTTTTGATCGCCCTCACTTCATCTTCCAATGGATGCAACTTGATCTTGTCGACTCTAGCCCAAGTAGGTCACTTGAGATGTATGGAACACACACTTCTCTCATCTAAGGCATGCACCCACCAGGGAGAAATGTTTAAGCACAATGTCCAAGTTCTCAAGATACACTTTATTGGTCTTCCCGGTTATTAGCATGTCATTCAGATAAATGGCAACCTGGGCTAGACCTTGTAAAATGTTCTCCATCGTCCGCTGGAAAAGAGTGCAAGTTGATGAAAACCTAAGTGGTAGTCTTGTATATTAGTACAAACCCTATTGGTATTAATTGTGGCATACTTCTGGAACTCCTCATCAAGTAGCAATTGCAGGTAGGCGGAGCTCATCCCCAGCTTTGTGAAGTATAGCACCCACTCCAGTTTTCCATATAAGTGCTCTGTGCAAGGGATTGGGTATTTATCCAGCTGTGAGAAGCAGTTTACAGTTTGCTTAAAATCCCCACAAAGGCAACACCACCAGTCAGGCTTCATAAATTGGTATGACCGGTACTGCCCATTCCACAAATGGTACTGGTTTGGTATTCCTTTGCTTTCCAGCCTCTTGATTTCTGCCTCCACATTTGAATGCAAGGCAAGTGGCACTAGGTGGGCTTTGCAGAATCCCTGAGTTACTTCCTGGTCAACATGCAAGGTGGCCTTGGCACCTTTGATAGTACCCAGACCTTCCTGAAAAACATCCAGATATTTAATTAGGACTGCACTCAGACAGCCATTTTCTATATGAAAAATGTTGAGCCAATCAAGTTGAATTTTTCTCAACCAATTTCATCCCATCAAACTTGGGCCCCAAATCTTTTACTACAATCAGTGGTAACCAAACCAACTGCCTCTCATCAGTGACCGGAACTGAAGTCGAACCCGTACTCTGTAACAGTTTCCCAATATAGATTGTCAGTCTGACCAAGGTCTTGCACAAACTTGTGCAATCAGAGTGAACCTTGTTAAAGACTGGTTCTGCAATTACTGATACAGCTGCACCAGTATCAACCTCCATTAGAACTGGGTGATCATTCAACCTAGATATCTATTTTGACTGATTCTGATTTGGATATTGATAAGCAATTTAACTGTCCCAAACGTGTGCACATTCCAAGGTGTGCACTCTCCTGGATACCGGCCTATGATTCTCTTACTCAAGTCTGACCTCATAGGACCTGGAAAAAATAAAGCATTATTTCCATATTCTGGGCCCAGTCTTTGACAGCAGGATCAAATGAATCAACCGTCCAAAACAAAGGCATGTCAGAAATGCTTATCCCCAACTTGAAGATGACTGTGGCGAGTGAATATTCTTCAGGAGCATACTGTTTCTCTTGTCACCACTGAAACACCACCACGGAGGCCAGTATCCCATCACTAAGTCACCCTTCATTTACACAAGTTTAGTACATGCACTCTGACTAGCTAACTTAGAGCTAGTCCCAAGAGTAATCCCGGAGACTCCTGTTTACATTTCCTTTTCTTTTTGTCCAGCAGAAACACACTGACTGTGGCACTAGCCAGCTCAGAGTCAGTGACCTAAACTAAGGAGACGCTAAATCTCCTGGTTGTTTTTTTTTGAAGAAACAAACACAAACCATAAAGCAAACACAAAAAGGAAGCAAATATCTTCCCTAAACAAGGGGAAAAAGACAAAGAAACTCTTCTCCTCTGTACCAGTAGGAGCACACTAGCTGTAGCACTAACCAGCACAGTGTCAGTCCCCTACATTGAAGTGCCTCTAAATCTCTTGATTATACATTTTTTTCTTTTACCCCCACACTACCGCCTAACTGCGGTAGTGTGGGGGTAAAAGAAAAAAATGTATAACCAAGAGATTTAGAGCCTAACTGCGGTAGTGTTTATATTTTCCCCAGCATCCATGTGGTGTGTGTGCAGGTGTGAGACAGTGGGAAACTCCTCTTTACTTATGTCAGCCAGGACTCCCTGATTGGCTCAGGTTAATGGCCCCAATCAGGGAATTCATATTCAGTGAATTCTACGTGACCAACCTTGTTCCAATCATGTCCAAGAACTTCGAGTCATAGAGACATATAGCATGAAAACAGAACCTTCAATCCAACTTGTCCATGCCGACCAGATATCCCAACCCAATCTAGTCCCACCTGCCAGCACCTGGACAATATCCCTCCAAATCCTTCCTATTCATATACCCATCCAGATGCCTTTTAAATGTTACAATTGTACTAGCCTCTACCACTTCCTCTGGCAGCTCATTCCATACACGTACTACCCTCTGCGTGAAAAAGGTGCCCCTTAGGTCTCTTTTATATCTTTCCCCTCTCACCCTAAATCTATGCCCTCTAGTTCTGGACTTCCCCCCCCCCCCCCCCCCCTCCCCCCCCCACCCCACTCCAGGGAAAACACTTTGTCTATTTATCTTATCCATGCCCCTCAAGATTTTATAAACCTCTATAAGGTCACCCCTCAGCCTCTGACGCTCCACGGAAAACAGCCCCAGCCTATTCAACCTTTCCCTATAGCTCAAATCCTCCATCCCTGGCAACATCCTTGTAAAACTTTTCTAAATCCTTTCAAGTTTCACAACATCCTTCCCATAGGAAGGAGAGCAGAATCACTCGCAATATTCCAAAACTGGCCTAATCAATGTCCTGTACAGCCACAACGTGACCTCCGAACTCTCAACTGTTTCCCTTCCTATGTCATTGGTTCCAATGTGTGCAATGACCTCCTGCTGGCCCCTCCCCCTTGAGAACATTCTGCACCCTTTCTGAGACATGCTTCATCCTGGTACCAGGGAAGCAACACATCATTTTGATTTTTCGCTGCTGGCCACAAAAAAGTCTGTCTGTACCTCTGAGTAGAGAGTCCCCTAACGCAATCGATCTCTTGGTACCAGACATACCTCTCATTACATTAGAGCCAGTCTCAATACCAGAAACCTGGCTGTTCATGCTACATTCCCCTGAGAATCCATCACCCCCTACATTTTCCAAAACAGCATACTTGTTTAAAATGGGGATAGCCACAGAAGACTCCTGCACTACCTAAACCTTCATTCCTGATGAAGTGCTTTTGCCCAAAACATTGATTTTCCTGCTCCTCGGATGCTGCCTGACCTGCTGTGCTTTTCCAGCATCACTCTAATCTAAACTCCTGCATTATCTGCCTACCTCTCTTACCTTTCCTGGAGTTAAACCATCTTTTTGACTGTATTTGAGACCTTCCCCACTTCCTATAACTGCCATCCATCACACCCCTTGCTCTTGTAAATTCCTCAATGCCTCTCCAACCGATCAATTCAATCTGATAGGATTCGTAACCAGTGGCATTTATTGCAGGTATAATCCTCAGTAACCTGTCTCGCTGAAACTGCTCTCAACATTTGCAAGTTGAAACTCATTCGATTATTACCTGGACAAAGTACTTTTAAGATGATACCCTGCAAGAGTATTTTTCAGACATGGAGGTTATTACTTTTCAAGAAGGGTAGCTTGTTATATCTGCACATTTTAAACATATTGTCAATAATCTTTGATTGAGATAGCTTTTTGTCTTTTCAATAGAACAGTGTTTGTTTTGGTTCCCTTACGGCATCTGGCTGATTGGTTTCTGAAACTGAGCTAAATACCAGCTGATATGTAAGTAAGCGGCAATATCACCTTCCTTTTAACTTCGAACTTTGTTGTGGTCAGTAGCTGTGCGAGGTGAGATAAAGTAATCAATTCACCCCATCTTAAATCCCCCATTTCTGACTATAAGGGACACACATTCGTTTTGACCAATCTTTTCCTCCTTGCATATCTATCAAAACTTTTAGTTAGTTCTTATGTTCTCTGCAAACTCACTCTTGTATTTAATTTTCCCCTCCTTAATCAATCAATTGCTTCGTCCTCTTTTGCTGACTTCTAAAATGCTCACAATCCTCAAGTCTATTGTTTCTTCTCGCTTTCTTTGTGGCATCTAACACGATCATTAACTTCCCTCATAAGCCATTGTTTGGCCACTTATCTTTGCACTCTGGCACCAGACATGAATAAACAATTTTTGTAGTTCATCCATTCACTTTTGAATGTCTGCCATTAACAATCCATTGTCATTCCTTTCAGTAATATTTCCCAATCCAAAATAGCCAACTCATACCTCTCAGCATCATAGTTTCCCTTATTTAGATTCAAGACCCTGGGTCTCAGAATCAACCTTCTCTCTCTCTCCATCCTGATGAAGAATTTTATCATATTATGGTAGCTAACCCCAAGGAGTCTCTTACAACTACATTACCCATTATTCCTTTATCATTTTGTAACACTCATTCTAGGATGCCCTGTTCTCTGGTTAGTTCCTCAACATATTGGTCCAGAAAACCATCCTGTATACACTTTATGAATTCCTCCTCTTTGGTATTGTGGATAATTTGATTTGCGCATTCTATACACGGATTAAAGTCACCCATAATTACACATGTTCCTTTACCGCATGCATCTCTGACTTACTACTTGATGGCATTCGCAACATCACTGCTGCAGTTTGGCAATCTATATACCAGCCAGAGTAATTTTTTTTGCCCCTTGGTATTTCTTAATTCTGAGATTCTATATTGGCTGAGCTATTATCTTTCCTCAATATTGTTTATAACTTCTTCAACCAGTAATGCAACTTCACTGCCTTCTGCTTTTTGTTTATCCAAATTACCCAATATCCCTGGATGTTCAGTTTGTATCCCTAGTAATGTTGTAGCCATAATCTGCCTCCATAATCCCAACTGTACCATGTCTATTTGCATGATTAATCATTGATCTTTATTTCAAATGCTCCATGCGTTCAAGTAAAAAATCTTAAGGCTCATCTTTTTAACACTCCTGGTCCCGTCCCCACTATTTATTTTACTGTGTCCTTGTGAGAATCTGGCCTTTGACTCCTCTACCTAACAATTCCCTTATTCCCCTTTCTGCCTTTTGTTAGTGTCCTTGATTCCACTTCCTCTGACTCCTTGAATACGCACCTATATGCTGGAAATTTAGTTTAAACTTTCACCAAGGGCATCATTCTCAATCCTGCCCAGGTATAACCCGACCAGCTTGTTCTGGTCCCATCTCCCCCAGAAATGGAGCCAATACCCCAGGAATTTAAAATGCTTCTGCTCACACCATCTCTTTAGCCACTTGTTCATCTGTTTATGGGTCTGGGTGGGTTACTCTCCAGAGGGCTGGTGAGGACTCGCTGGGCCGAAGGGCCTGTTTCCACACTGTAGGGATTCTATGATTCAATCCTATTTCTAATCTGACCAGCATGTGGCATTGGGTGTAATCCTGAGACCACTATTTTTGAAGTCCTCCTTTTCAACTCACTTCCTGACTCATGTTCTGCTTTTCGGGCCTCATCCCTTTTTGTTTTACCCATGTTGTTGATACCAATATATATCACAACCACTGATTGCTCAATCACCACCTCTAGGATGCCCTGTAGCCACTGAGAGACATCGTTGACCCAAGCATCAGGAAGACAACATAATATCCTGGACACTCATTAGGTATTTCTGTGTCTGCCATTTATTGCCCTTAGAGTTGAATCCCCCATGAATATTGCATTTCCACACTTTCTGCTTTTTCCTTGTGGTGCTACAAATTTTGACATGGTTATTTTCCTTGGAGAGGGCATTCCCCTCACCCAAAGCAGCTCTGTTTTGCAGGGAAATGACCACTGGAGATTCCTGCACTGCCTGCCTCATCCTCTTACTCCAACTGGTGGTCAACCATTCCCTTTCTGCCTGTGGGTCTTGGCCTACTGTACGACCACCTTTGTTTATGTGCTATCCATAGTTTTCTCAGCTTTGCAGATGTGCTACAGTGTCACCTTGTGATGTGCATCTTGGAGACCTTTCAGGAGGTTTCAGGAGCTGCAGCTGGCGACAGAGCCTGTCACATGCTGTCTGAGGTACTGGAAATATACCTAGCTTCCCACATCGTGTAGGAGCAAAAACTGCCTGACTTACCTCTTTAAATTAAACCTTTTAGAAGATGGGACACTTCTCACTTCACTCTACACTTACTATCCAGTTATAGATTGAGCATTGTGACAGCATGCAGCTCTGCCTGATCTCAGTTCAGTTGATGCTTGAAACTTTCAGTAATACCTCCAGAATTAATTGTTTCCATCCTTCCTAGTACCTTCCTGTTCGCCATCCTCACAGCTTTATCCACACAAATGTTGCCACCAATTCCTATCACACTAGTCCCTGATGACCTGCTCTTGGGTCCTAAGTGGAGTTAAAATTCCATTCCTGGCGTTTATATTTCTTCATGGTCTTAACCCTTACCTACATTCAAAACCTCCACCAACATTACAAACTCTTTCATACTGTCCATTGGCTTGATTGTGCCTTTTGTTTATAAACTGAAATACTCAGTATTAGTGGCCATGCATTGGGTCGCCTATTTTTTGATTTATCACTCCAAACTCTTCAAATTTCCATCTTTAAGAATCTTCTTAAAACCCATCTTTAACCATTTTATTATCTCCTTATTTGGTTTTCCAATTTCCTTATACCTCTCTGATGTGTAACGAAAGTTTCATGCTAAAAGGTACTGTTTGCAGTTGATATGATCGTTGTTCACAGTCTTCTCAAATCAATACCATTAGCGAGTTTTGAGAAGATTTGTAGCTCACGTTGAGGTTCTAGATGTAAATTTGCTCACTTGAGCTGGAAGGTCCATTTGCAGACGTTTCATCACCATACTTAGGTAACACTATCAGTGAGCCTCCAGTGAAGCACTGTGTTATGTCCCACTTTCTATTTGTGCGTTTAGGTTTCCTGTGTTGGTGATGTCATTTTCTGTTTTATTTCCTCAGAGGGTGGTAGATGGCGTCCAAAACGTTGTGTTGTTGATAAAGTTCTAGTTGGAATGCCATGCTTCTAGGAATTCTTGTGTCTGCTTGGCTTGTCCGAGAGTGGATGTGTTGTCCCAGGCAAAATGGTGTCCTTCCTCATTTGTACATAAGGATAATAGTGATAGTGGGTCATGTCTTTTTGTAGCTAGTTTTCTGCCTGTTTGTCGAATGTAGTGTTTGTTACAGTTCTTGCAAGGTATTTTGTAAATTACATTTGCTTTACTTGTTGTCTGAATAGAGTATTTTAAGTTCATTGGCTGTTGTTTTAGTGTGTTGGTGGGTTTGTGAGTTACCATGATGCCAGGAGGTCGGAGTAATCTGACAGTCATTTCCAAGATGACTTTGATGTAGTGGAAGTGGCTAGGGTTTTTGGGTGCGTTTTGTCTGCTTGTTTGGGTTTGTTGCTGAAAAATCAGTAGATTCTGCTCATTGGGCCCCTGTTCTTTTTGAATATGCTCTTTCGGTGATGTTCCTCTGCTCTTCGTAGTTCCTCTGTGCTGCAGTGTGTGGTGACTCATTGAAAAATAACATTCTAATGCAGCTTTGTTTGTGGGTGTTGGGATGATTGATTCTGTAGTTCAGTTTTTGGTCCGTATGTATTGGTTTCCTGAAGATGCTGGTTTCAAGTTCCCCAATGACTGTTTGCTCTACTGTGACATCTAGGAATGGCAGTTAGTTGTTGTTTTACTCCTCTTTTGTGAATTTTTTGCCAGTAAGGATATATTTTTGATGGTCTTGAAGTTTCCTCTAAGTTGTTTCGTTTAGTGATTACAAAGATGTCATTCACATAGTGGACCCAAAGTTTGGGTTGGATAGTTGACAGAGCTGTTTGTTCATGTCTCTGCCTTACTGCTTCTGCTAGGAACCCTGATGTCGGAGATCCAACGGGTGTTCAGTTGGTTTATCTATAGGTTTTGTTACTGAAAGTGAAGTGGGTGGTAAGGCATAGATCCACTAGCTTGATGACGTTGTCCTTGCTGATGAAGTTGGTGGTGCTTGGTGCATGTGTCTTTGATTCTTCAAAACAGCATCTACAGGAAAACAACACATATGGACCGAAAACTGAACTACAGAAGCAATCATCCCAACAACCACAAATGAAGCTGCATTAGAACATATTTCAACGAGCCACCACACACTGCAGCATGGAGGAACTACGAAGAGCAGAGGAAAATCACCTAAACAGCATATTCAAAAAGAACAGGTACCCAAGGAAAAGTCTGCTGATGTCTCAGCAACAAACCCAAACAAGCAGACAAAATGTGCTCAGACACTTGAGCCACTCTCCCCTACATAAAAGGCATCTCGGAAATGACTGCCAGATTACTCAGACCTCTTGGTATGACCCTATACACACAAGCAAAGCAAACATCATTTAGAAAATACCTTGCAAGAACTGTAACAAACACTATATTGGACAAACAGGCAGAAAACTAGCTATCAGGATACCTGAACAGAAACTAGCCACAAAAAGACATGACCCACCATCACTAGTATCCTTATGTACAAATGAGGAAGGGCACCTCTTTAGGACAACACATCCCTCCTAGGACAAGCCAAACAAAGACACACACGAGAATTCCCAGAAGCATGGCATTCCAACTGGAACTCTATCAACAAACACATCGATTTGGACCCCATCTACCACTTTCTGAGAAAAAGGACAGGAAACGACATCACCAACACAGGAAAGACATGACCAACCCAAGGAAATCTAAACACATAAATAGAAAGTGGGACATAACACCAGCGCTTCACCGGAAGTTCACTGATGATGTTATCCAGTATGGTGACAAAGCTCCTGAAAACTAACCTCCTGAAAACTAACCTGCCAACTCAGCAAGCAAACTTACATTCAATACCATTGTCAAGAAATTGGTTAATTGGCCACTCTTTCTATTACTATTCTTGAGGTCATATTGCATGTAAGATGTCTTATGCATTTACCTATAACTAATTACGTTGAGTCTCTAACTGACAATTTGAGAAGTGTTAAGCTGTAATATTATATCAAGATCTACTACTGCTTATCCCCTCACCAGCAATATTTACTGGGCTATTTCGGGAACCTCTTTTCTTAGGTTTACAATACTTTTGACATATAAACCGTTTATTTTGAAACTGCAGGTAGCCTCATATAAAATTGGCTTTTCTTTTATGTGTGCTTTCTATTTATCACAAGTAATAACAAATTAGAAAGATAGCATGGTCTTTGAACAATACAAATTCTGGCAACCCAAGACTGAGTCCTCCTGTCCCCAAAAAGGCCTATTTTGGTGGCAATGGTCATGGGACTGGGATAGGGAGGGGGGCTTATTGACTGATTTATTATTACAGAACATGCAAAAGAGTGGAACACTGCACTCTGTAAAATCAATTGTTCTCATATCAAGTGCAGGAACGGTACTTTTTAAAAAAATAATTCATGTGATGATGGAGTTGATGGCTAGGCCAGCATTCATTGTCCATCCTAGAGGGCAGTTAACTATATTGCTTTGGCTCTGGAGTCACATGTAGGCCAGATCAGGTAAGGAAGGCAATTTCTTTCCCTAAAAGCGCATTAGAGAACCAGACGAGTCTTTCCTGACAGCAGACAATGGATTTATGGTTATCAATACACTCTTAATTCTAGATTTTTAATGAATTCAAATTCCATCATTTGCCTTGGTGGGATTCGAACCAGGGTACCTAGAATGCCCCCTAGGTGTCTGGATTAACAGTCCAGTGATAATACCACGAGGCCATCACCTCTCCCATAATGCACGTGGCACTGAATAGATCAAATTTGAGTCCTCTAACACAAAATGGTGTCCAGAAATTCACCAGGGTAATGGGCCTAAGCGCATTTTACACTAAGGGAAAGCTAAAGAAATCTCACACCCTATTTCGCTAATTCGAGATATTTGACTTTTTTAAAATTAGAACTGTTAGTTATGAGGTGGTTAACCTTATGGGTTAGTTTTCATTTATTTTTCAATTAACAACAAATTTTCTTCACAAGATCCTCACCTCCCAACAGTGAGCGTGAGGTAGAAGAACAAATATGTAAACAGATTATGAATAGATGTAAAGGCAATAGGGTAGTGGTGATGGGAGATTTTAATTTTCCCAACATTGAGTGGGACACACTTAGCGTCAGAGGTCTGGATGGCGTAGAATTTGTACAAAGCGTCCAGAAGAGTTTTCTAGAGCAGTATGTCAATACTCCGACGAGGGAAGGGGCCATATTGGACCTGGTACTGGGGAACGAGCCAGGACAAATGGTAGTTGTTGCGGTGGGAGATTTCTTTGGGAACAGTGATCACAATTCTGTAAGTTGTAGAACACTCGTAGATAAAGAAGAGAGTGGCCCTCAGGGAAGAGTACTAAATTGTGCCAAAGCCAATTATATCAAAATTAGGTACGAGCTAGGAAATGTGGAATGGACACAGCTATTTGAAGGGAAGTCCACATTTGAGATGTAGGAGGCTTTCAAAGATAGGTTAACGGTAGTCCAGGATAGGCATGTCCCGTTGAAGGCAAAGGATAGGAAGGGCAAGATTCGTGAACTGTGGTTGACAGGAGAAATTGTACGACTCGCCAAGAGGAAAAGGGAAGCGTACATAAGGTCTAGGCAGCTAAGAACAGAACGGGCCGTGGAGGAATATGGGAAGAGTAGAACAAATCTTAAACAAGGAATCAAGTAGGAGAAGAGGGGTCATGAAATAGCCTTAGCAAGCAGAATTAAGGAAAATCCCAAAGCATTTTATTCTTATATAAGAAGCAAGCGGGTAACTAGAGGAAGGATTGGTCCACTAAAAGACAATGAAAGAAGGCTATGTGCCAAACCTGAGAGAATGGGTGAGATTCTGAATGATAACTTTGCATCAGTGTTCACTGAGGAGAGGAACATGACGAATCTTGAGATTAGAGATAGAAGTTTGATTAGTCTGGATCACGTTGGCATAAGTGGGGAAGATGTGTTTGTTATGCTAGAGGTTATTAAAAGTGGACAATTCCCCAGGAGCGGATGGGATCTATCCCAGGTTGCTGAGGGAGGCGAGAGAGGAAATAGCTGGGGCCCTGACAGATATCTTTGTGGCATCCTTAAATACAGGTGAGGTGCCGGAGGACTGGAGGGTAGCTTATGTTATCTCCCTGTACAAGAAGGGTTGTAGGGATATTCCTGGTAACTACAGACCAGTGAGCCTGATGTGGGTGGTGGGGAAGTTGCTGGAGAGGGTACTAAGAGATAGGATCTATTTATATTTAGAAAAGAATGAGCATATCAGTGATAGGCAACATGGTTTTGTGCGGGGGAGATCGTGCCTTACCAACTTGATAGAGTTCTTTGAGGAAGTGACCAAGTTGTTAGATGAAAGAAGGGCTGTTGATGCCATATACATGGACTTTAGTAAGACTTTTGATAAGGTTCCCCATTGTAGACTAATGGAGAAATTGAAGTCACATGGTATGCAGGGTGTTCTAGCTAAGTGGATAAAGAACTGGTTGAGCAACAGGAGACAGAGAGTAATAGTTGAAGGGAGTTTCTCAAAATGGAGAAAGGTGACCAGTGGTGTTCCACAGGGATCAGTGCTGGGGCCACTGTTGTTTGTAATATACATAAATGAGGGCACTGTTGGTATGATCAGCAAGTTTGCAGGTGACACAAAGATTGGTGGAGTAGCAGAAAGCATAAGGGACTGTCAGAGAATACAGGAGGATATAGGTAGACTGGAGAGTTGGGCGGAAAAGTGGCAGATGGCTTTCAATTCAGACATTTGTGAGGTGATGCATTTAGGCAAGTCTAATTCTAGAGCAAATTATACAATGAATGGAAGAGCCATGGGAAAAGTTGATGGGCAGAGAGATCTGGGAGTGCAGGTCCCTTGTACCCTGAAGGTTGCTGCACAGATAGATAGTGGTCCAGAAAGCAGGTAAAATCAATGACTGCAGATGCTGGAAACGTTCAGGCAGCATCCGAGGAGCAGTAAAATCGACGTTTCGGGCAAAGGCCCTTCATCAGGAATACAGGCAGAGTGCCTGAAGGGTGGGGAATAGGTGGGATACAAATGCTTAGGAAATGATCGACAGGTTTAGACAGTATATCTTGATCGGCTCAGGCTTGAAGGGCCGAAGGGCCTATTCCTGGGCTGTAACTTTTTTTTGTTCTTTATTACCAAAAGGATGTGGACGCTTTGGATAAGGGTGCAGAGAAGGTTTCCAAGGATGTTGCCTGGTATGGAAGGTGCTAACTATAAAGAAAGGTTGAGTAGGTTTATTTTCATTAGAAAAAAGGAGATTAGGAGAGACCTGATTGAGGTTTACAAAATCATGAAGGTATAGACAGGGTGGATAGAGACAAGCTTTTTCCCAGGGTGAAGGATTCAATAACGAAAGGTCATGCATTCAAGGTGAGAAGTGGAAAGTTTAAGAGGGATATAAGCGGCAAGTACTTCACATAGAGGGTGGGTGTTTGGAACGCGTTGCCATCAAAGGTGGTAAAGGCAGGCACGGTAGATTCATTTAAGATGCGTCTGGATAAATGCATGAGTAGGTGGGGAATAGAAGGATACAGATGCTTAGGAATTGACCAAAAGGTTTAGACATTACATTTTGATCAGCTCAGGCTTGGAGGGCCAAAGGGCCTGTTCCTGGGCTGTAAACTTTCTTTGTTCTTTGTTTTTGAGAGCAAGAGGTTTTCACACTTAATTGTGAAAGTTTTAAAATCAAAGTATCATGAGTAAAACATTTTATAAGTTACCAGTGGTATTGTCTGATTAGCTCTAAGCAGACAAAATCCACTGTCCTCTATTTTAAATATTAATCTATATCATGTTTAATTGGTCAGTTTACTAAAATTCTGAACAGTAAAATAACAAGAATATTGTGGTGCTTGCTGCTGTTGTCACCAACATTAGCTTCTTGGTTCCTATGTACTAACCTACGGAAGCTCCCAAGCTCCATTACCTACATCTCATTGATCAAAAATCATATCCAATTACAGCACTTTGCTTCGCTTGCAGTTGGCGAATTCCACTGGAAAGGAAAGCCCTTGGATCATAAACAGCAACCTTTTTAGCAGTGTAGCTGAACTCGTCATGAAGTCATAGCTTTTTTGAAAAGGACACTAAATTCACACAGTGGCATAAAAAATACGAACAGCTGTGTTCCTACAAAAGGTTCTGTTGATTCATAACTGACGTGACGCTCTACACAGTCCAAGGACAAATCTAAAACATTAATTGGCTCCAGAGCAGAAGCGAATTGTTTACGAGGTGAAAAGGTAAAGAAAATTGCACTTGATAACCTTTGGTATAGCACTGCTGATGTTCAAATATGTACATGACACACAGGGCTCATCATGTGTTGATGAAGGCTCAACTTAGAAACAAACTTAAACAGTACTTTTTAAACCTGTAATAGGAAATACATGTGACCAAAGTGAGAAATTATTTTAAAAATGCATCCAAGTGGTAATGCAAAGAAACTGTTAACCGCCAAAACAGGTGTAGAGATTGTTGTAGGTAATCAATATGCACCCATTCATTGTGCTGCAGGCAACATTATAAATTTATGCTGCTTGCCATTTACATTAGTATCAATAGGGTTCTGATAATAATGTAAATGGAAAGGCAACTTGCATTTTTTAGAACTGGGGATATACTTTGGCTGCAGAAAGTGGAATCAGTTGGACTAATTCCAAATCGTAATTTACAAACCCAACACTGGCTCTGATAGTTAAAACACTGGCGGAACACAAGAGAACGTGCACTAATATTCTGGTGGAAAAGGTGGGGAAAAAGAGAGAAGTCATGGACCTGTAGCAGGCAGGAAGGAGACCCTTCCCCTACCCCCACACTAACTAATACTCAGGATGCAGAGAGAAGTAACAGTAGAAGTCTGTCCAGGAGTGTTGCCACAAGAATAAGAACGAACTAGAAGTCATCTGGTTAGCTCACGAGTTGTCACGGTGAATGACTTCTTCAAGTGGCATAACCTACTATTTGCATGATAAGCCATTCTCAAAATACTACAATCCTGTCACCCATCCACCACTGATTTCCATCCATCAGTACTCAACCCTTCAATTCGTATACTTTACCTCAGCACCACACATTTAACGCATGCACCCACAACTCTAGCACACTGGCAGCTTTTCAACTACGAAAATCACATCACGCAAGTGTCTCTCACAATTTGTAAGATCCACATTCTTTTTCCTTGAAGTGAAGGAGGCAACAAGCAACAGCAATGATCTGTAGGAGGATAAGTACACTTCTACACTTCAACTACCATTTTATTTAAGATTAGATTCCCCTACAGTGTGGAAACAGGCCTTTTGGCCCAACAAGTCGATACCGAACCTCCAAAGAGTAACTCACCCAGACCCATTTCCCTCTAATGCCCCTAACACTATGGACAATTTAGCATGGCCAATTCACCTGATTTGCACACCTTTGGACTGTGGGAGGAAACCGGAGCACCCGGAGGAAACCCACGCAGACACAGGAAGAATGTGCAAACTCCAAACAGTCGCCTGAGGCTGGAATCGAACCTGGGTCCCTGGTGCTGTGAGGCAGCACTGCTAATCACTGAGCCACCATACCGCTCCATATCATGGGCAAATAATGCAGGCCAGAAAGAGCGAGACAATGTTTGGGAGGTGGCCACCAACACCTAAAATAATGACAGAGAGGACTGCTTGCTTCTGACACTGTGCAAGAGAAAGCAGGAACCACAGCTTCATAAAGAGAAAAGAGTGGATTTGGGTGAGAATTGTAGTGGTGGACAAAAACTGAAGCAGAGAACCCCTTAAACCTTTTTCTAACTGTCAAAGCTAAAGTGCAACATCTCAGGAAATCAGATAAGTGATTAGTGGATATTTCTTTCACATATCTTTTGATTGGCCAAGTGGTGTAAATCAGGAGACATCGTTGCAGCTGAAGTGCAGAATGAAGACATTCACTTTTAAAATACTTAACATCTAAACCAACTGAGTAAATGGAAGTGATTGCTGGACAGGCATGTCTGCCATTGCTTGCTCACTCACTCATTTGCCCAACTCTAACTGTCCTCAAGTTGAGGATGCTGGTTTGAGACTGAGTTGCTCTCTCTCAAACCAAATTTGAAACTCTAACATGGCATGATCATTATACCAGTCACATCAGACCCCCCACAAGAACAGAACCTCCCTGGTCTTCACCTTCCACCCCACCAACCTCCAGATACTCTGCATCATCTTCCGTCATTTCCGCCACTACAAATAGACCCCACCAGAGATACATTTCCTCCTCACCCCATCTACATTTCAGGGAGGCCATACCCTCCATGACTCCCTTGTCAGGTCCATGCCCCCCACCAACCCACCCTCACATCCTGGCACCTTCCCCTGCTATCACAAGAAGTGCAAAACCTGCACCCACACCTCACCCCTCACCTCCATCTAAGGCCCCAAAGGATCCTTCCATATTCGACAAAAATTTACTTGTACTTCCACACAAGTGATCTACTGCATCTGTTGCACCTGATGTGGTCTTCTCTACATTGGGGAGACAGGACGGCAATTTGTGGATTGTTTCAGAGAACATCTCTGGGACACCTGCACTAACCAACCTCACCGCCCTGTGGCTCAACACTTTAACCCCACCTCCCACTCCCTCAAGGTCATGCAGGTCCTGGGCCTCCTCCATTGCCAAACCCTAACCACCTGACGCCTGGAGGAAGAACGTCTCATCTTCTGCCTTGGGACCCTCCAACTACATGGGATCAATGTGGATTTCACCAGATTCTCCATTTCCCCTTCCCCCACGTTATCTCAGTCCCAAACTTCAAACTCGGCACCTCCCTCTTGAACTGACCTACCTATCCAACTTCCTTCCCACTTATCTGCTACACCCTCCTCTTCAACCTATCACCTTCGACTCCACCTACATCTACCTATCGCATTCCAAGCTACCTTTCCGCCCAGCCCCAACCCCTCCCATTTATCTCTCAGCCCCCTTGGCCCAGAAGCCGCATTCTTGATAAAGGACATATGCCCGAAAGGTTGACTCTCCTGCTCCTCGGATGCTGCCTGACTGGTTGTGCTTTTCTAGCACTACACTCTTTGACTCCAGTGGTATGGATGATCACCCCCATCCTCCAAGAATGAAAGGTGACAAAAAGCAGGAAACTGTTAATGTAATGTTAACCTAACATTAACCTAACATTGATGATTGGGAAAATGCTACAGTCTACTATTGAGAAAGAAATAGCAGATCATTTAGAAAAGGTTAACGCAATCAGTCAACATGGCTTTGTGAAACTGTGAGACAAATTTGCTTGAGTGTTTTCTGAGAATATAACAAACAGTAAAGGGAAACTGGCAGATGTAGTGTATTTGGCTTTCAAGAACGCATTCGGTAAAATGCCACACAAAGATTTATTGAACAAGATAGGAGCTCGCAGCATCATGGTTATTATTTGCAAGGGTTGAGGACTTGTTAACACAGAAGACATATTTGGGATCAAAGGATCTTTTTCAGGATGGAAATACCTAACTAGTGAGTGCCACGAAGGTCGGTCCATTAGCCTCAGTTATCTATTTTACTGACTTAGAAGAGGCGGCAGAGAGTGTAATATATCCAAATTTGCTGATTATAGAAAAATAGCTGAGGACTCTACAAAAATGCAGTACAGAAGAATCTGGGTGTTCTGGGATATACCATAAGTTACTACAGGAAGCGAGGGGAGAGATTGCCATGCCTTTGGTGATGATTGTTGTGCCCTCACTGTCCTCTGGAGTACTGCCATATGATTGGAGGGTGCCAAATGTGATTCCCTTGTTCAAGAAAGGGAATAGTGAAAATCCTGGAAATTACAGACCAGTCAGTCTTATAACAGTGGTGAACAAAATATTAGAGAGGATTCTGAGAGACCAGATTTATGATTTCTTGGAAAACCATAGTTTGATTAGAGATAGTCAGCATGGCGTTGTGAGGGGCAGGTCATGCCTCACAAACCCTATTAAATTCTTTGAGGATGTGACAAACACATTGATGAAGGTAGAGCAGTGGATGTGGGGCACATGGATCTCAGCAAGACGTTTGATAAGGTTCCCCATGGTAGGATCATTCAGAAAGTAAGGAGGGATGGGATACAGGGAAACCTGTCTGCCTATATACAGAATTGGCTGACCCAGGATGACAGAGGATGGTGGTTGATGGAAAATATTCAGCCTGGAGCTCTGTGACCAGTGGTTATCTGCCGGGAACAGTTCTGGGACCTCTGCTCTTTGTGATTTTCATAAATGGCTTGGATGAGGAAGTGGAAGGGTGGGTTAGTAAGTTTGTCGATGACTGAAGGTTGGTTGAGTTGTAGATAGTGTGGAAGGCTGTTGTAGGTTGCAACGGAATATTGGCAGGATGCAGAACTGGGTTAATAAGTGGCAGATGGAGCTCAATCTGCACAAGTGTGAAGCCATTCACTTAGGAAGGTTGAAAATAAATGCAGAATACAGGATTAAAAGACAGGATTTTTGGCAGTGTAGAGCAACAGGAGAATCTTGAGGTCCATGCCAATAGATCCCTGTAGTGTTAGGTAAGGGGTAAATGTAGGGGTATGGGTGGGTTGCGCTTCGGCGGGTCGGTGTGGACTTGTTGAGCCGAAGGGCCTGTTTCCACACTAAGTAATCTAATCTAATCCCTGAAAGTTGCCATCCAGGTTGTTAGTGGTGTTAAGAAGGTGTATGGTGTGTTGGCTTTCATTAGCAGGGGGAATTGAGTTTAAGAGCCATAAGGTTAAGTTGCAATTCTATAGAGCCCTGGTTAGACCCACACTTGCAATACTGTGTTCAGTTCTGATCACCTCATCATAGAAAATCTCTGGAAACTTTCAAAGAGGGTGCAGAGGAGATTTACTAGGATGCTGCCTGGACTGAAGGCTATGTCTTATGAAGAAAGATTGAGGGAGCTAGGGCTTTTCTCAATGCAGTGCAGAAAGATGAGAAGTGACTTGATGGAGGTCTATAAGATGTTGCGAGACAATCGATAGAGTGGTTAGCCAGAGATGTTTTCTCATGGTGGAAATGTCTATCACAAGGGGCCATAGCTTTAAGGTAACTGGTGAGATAGGTTCTTTACTCAGAGCGGTGGGTGCATGGAATGCACTGCCAGCAGTGGTAGTAGATTCAGATACATTAGGGACATTTAAGTGACTCTTGGACAGGCACCATGAAAGATAATACAAAGAAGGATATGTAGGTTAGTCTGAACCGAGAACAGGATAAAAGGCTGACGCAACATTAAGGGCCAAAGGGTCTGCACTGTGCTGTACTGTTCGATGTTCTTGCGCATGAAACAGTAAAACGTCAGCTCGCAGGTGCAACAAGTCCCTAAGGCAACAAATGGAATCTTGGTCTTTGTTGTTAGAGGGCTGGAATTTAAAAAGAGGGCATTCTTGCTGCAACTGTACAGGATGTTGACTGGGTGAACATGGAATATAGTGTATAATGTTGGTCCCCATATTTTTAAAAATTGTTACACTGGATGCAGTTCAAGAGAGATTCATTAGGCTGATGACTGGGATAAAGGGGTTGATTTAGAAGGTACTGTATGCCTGGAATTTTCTATCAGAGAGTTGCGGAGGCCAGCTCACAAAGTATTTAATGATGAAGCTGATTTTTTTGTTTAAATAATCGGGGAATTGAGAGCCATCAGTAGCTAGCATAAAAGTGGAGCTGAGGCCTGGGGCAAATCAACCATCATGTTACTGAATGGTGAGACAAGCTTGAATGGCAAAATGGCCTATTTCTGCTAGTATTTCTTATCACCTAAAGATGCAATGTGACAGCACTGAGACAATTAGAGACAAGGGTATCAGCACATCTCATTTCCCTTCTCCCTCAATCTTTTCTGAAGGTATAGAAATTTATTTACACAGTTTTTAAATTTCTAGTTTGCTCTCATCAGAACCAATCTTGGTTACTATTCCATGTTTGGTAGTACAGAACTGTCTAGTTATTGTATCCTTTTGCAAGGGATACAATAGCGAAGGAGTCACAGATTTAAAAGAATCACTAAGACAACAAGTAAAAAGATATAGAGAATTGTTTCCTTGTAGAAAAATTAGTGGAGAATGGAATTCCTTGAATACAGTTTTGAATTAGTATATTAAGGGGAAATTATATTTGAAGCTGAGGAAGTGTCGTGGGAAAAGAAAGAGTGGGACAGTGGGATTAATCTTAGATTGCTCCAGCAAAGAGAGGTGTAGATACAGTGGGCTAAATGGCCTTTCCGCTTTAAACATTCATAGAAAAATATATAGCTCAAACATTTATCAGGTTAAGAGCAGACTGTATGCTTATCCTTACAACAATTCTATAATAGGTGTAACTTTGTTTAGGGAGAATACTCATGTAAAGGTAAATTAAAGGTTAGGTCTCATAGAATACAGGGAGAACTAGCCGTGTGGATGCATAACTGGCTCAAGGGTAGAAAACAGAATGTGGTGGTGGAGGGTTGTTTTCAGGCCAGAGGCCTGTGACCAGTGGAGTGCCACAAGGATCGGTGCTGGGTCCACTACTTTTCATCGTTTATATAAATTATTTGCATGTGAGCATAAGAGGTATAGTCAGTAAGTTTGCAGATGACACCAAAATTGGAGGTGTAGTGGACAGTGTAGAAGGTTACCTCAGATTACAACAGGATCTTGATCTGATGGGCCAATGGGCTGAGAATTGGCAGATGGAGTTTAATTCAGATACAGGGGAGGTGCTGCATTTTGGGAAAGCAAATCTTAGCAGGACTTATACACTTAATGGTAAGGTCCTAGGGAGTGTTGCTGAACAAACAGACCTTGGAGTGCAGGTTCATAGCTCCTTGAAAGTGGAGGAATCACATGTAGATATGATAGTGAAGGTGGCGTTTGGTATGCTTTCCTTTATTGGTCAGAGTGTTGAGTACAGGAGTTGGGGAATCATGTCGCAGCTGTACAGGACATTGGTTAGGCCACTGTTGGAATATTGCGTGCAATTCTGGTCTCTTTCCTATTGGAAAGATGTTGTGAAACTTGAAAGGGTTCAGAAAAGATTTACAAGGATGTTGCAAGGGTTGGAGGATTTGAGCTATAGGGGGAGGTTGAACAGACTGGGGCTGTTCTTCTTGGAGTGTTGGAGGCTGAAGGGTGACCTTACAGGGGTTTATAAATCATGAGGGTCATGGATAAGATAAATAGACAAAATCTTTTCCTTGGGATGGGAGAGTTCAGAACTAGAGGGCATAGGTTTAGGGTGAGAGGGGAAAGTTATAAAAGAGACCTAAGGAGCAACTTTTTCATGCAGAGGGTGGTGCGTGTACGGAATGAGCTGCCAGAGGAAGCGGTGAAGGCTGGTACAATTGCAACATTTAAAAGACATCTGGATGGGTATATGAATAGGAAGGGTTTGGAGGGATATGGGCCAGGTGCTGGCAGGTGGGACTAGATTGGGTTGGGATATCTGGTCGGCATGGACAGGTTGGACTGATGGATCTGTTTCCGTGCTGTACATCTCTATGACTCTAATCTAAATGTTTAGTTTACAAGTAGGGAGACTGACTGTTTACAAGTAATACCTTGGGAGGACTGGCAATCAATTGTCTCCACCCACCTTGCTATCACAGTTCCCATGCCAAAGACTGTTTCCCTCAAAAATGATTAAGTATTAAAAATGTTTATTTCTCAATCATAGTCTCCAAGGAGACAGGTATTAGTTTCTGAGGAACATGAGAGTCGACATTTTGGGCAGAAGCCCTTCATCAGGAATATGTCCAAAACATCAACTCTCCTGCTCCATGGATGCTGCCTGACCTGCTGTACTTTTCCAACCTTTTTGACTCTGATTCTCCAGCATCTGCATTCTTCACTTTCTCCCAGGCATTAATTTCTGTACATTAAATTCAAAAGCAAAATCTAAATGTTAAAATTCAAACAATTTTACTCTGCTTTTTCATGGTACAGAAAAGAATACTTAGCAGCAGAATGTTCATCAAACATGAAAACCACCCTCCCACTCTTAAACTTCAAAGTCAAATAGCTCATCCCTTTCTGCTTTTGGTGATCTTTTCTGATTTCATCAGAGACCTCTATAACCCACTCACAAAGTGTTGCTGATGCCAGAGCCCATATGTAGCATTTCTTGGTGAATTTTTTCTTTATTCATTTGTGGGATTTGGGCGTCGCTGGCTGGCCGCGTTAATAGTCCATCTCTATTTACCCTTGACAAGATGGTGGTGAGCTGCCTTCTTGAATTGCTGCGGTCCACTTGCCTTAGTTGACCCACAATGCCGGTACAGAGGGAATTCCAGGTTTTTGACCCATGACTGTGAAGGAACGGCGATATATTTCCAAATCAGGGTGGTGAGTGGCTTGGAGGGGAACTTGCAGATGGTGGTATTCCCAAGTACCTGCTGCCCTTTTCCTACTAGATGGAAGTGGTCGTGGGTTTGGAAGGTGCTGTGTAAGGATCTTTGGTGAATTTCTGCAGTGCATCTTGTAGATAGTACACACTGCTGTTACTGAGTGCCAGTGGTGGAGGGATTGAATGTTTGTTGATGCAATGCCAATCAAGCAGGTTGCTTTGTCCTGGATGGTGTCAAGCGTCTTGAGTGTTGTTCGAGCTGCACCCATCCAGGCAAACAGGGAGTATTCCATCACATTCCTGACTTGTGCCTTGTAGATGGTGGACAGACTTTAGGGTGTCAGGAGGTGAGTTACTCACAAAAATATCCTTAGTCTCTGACCTGCTCTTCTGGTGACTGTGTTTATGTGGTAAGTTTCTGGTCAATGGTAACCCCAAGGATATTGAGAGTGGGGGATTCAGTGATGGCAATACCACTGAATGTCAAAGGGGCAGTGGTTAGACTGCCTATTATTGGTGATGGTCATTGTCTGGCATTTGTGTGGTGCAAATGTTACTTGCCACTTCTTGGCCCAAGACTGGATATTGTGCAGATCTTGTTGCACTTGAACACGGACTGTTTCAGTATCTGAAGAGTCATGAATGGTGCTGAACACTGTGCAATCATTGGTGAACATCCCCACTTCTGACCTTATGACAGAGGGAAGGTCACTGATGAAGCAGCCGAAGATTGTTCTGCCTAGGACACTATCCTGAGGGACCACTGCAGAAATGTCTTGCAGCGGAGATGACTGACCCTCCACAACCACAACCATCTTCCTTTGTGCCAGGTATGACTCTAACCAGCGGAGTGTTTGCCCCCTGATACCCACTGATTCCAGTTTTGCCTGGGCTCCTTGATGGCACACTGTCAAATACAGCCTTGATGTCAAGGGCTGTCACTCTCACCTCATTTCTGGAATTCAGCTCTTTTGCCCATGCTTGAACCAAGGCTGTAATGAGTCAGGAGCTGAGTGACCCTGGCGAAATTCAAACTAGGCACAACTGAGCAGTTTGTTGCTGAGCAGGTGCTGCTTGATAGCATTGTTGATGATCCCCTCCGTCACTTTATTGATGATGGAGAGTAGACCAATGGAGCAGTAATTGGCCGGGTTGGATTTGTCCTGCTTTTTTGTGTACAGGATATACCTGGGCACATGGTTGGATAGATGCCAATGTTGTAATTGCACTGAAAGAGCTTGGCTAGGGGAGCGGCAAGCTCTGGAGCAAACATCTTTAGTACTATTGCCGAATGTTATCAGGGCCCATTGCCTTTGTTGTACCAGTGACTCCAGCTGTTTCTTGATAACACGTGGAGTGAATCAAATTGGCTGGAAACTAGTCTCTGTGACGCTGGGGACCACCGGAGCCCAAGATGGATCATCCACTCGGCACTTCTGACTGAAGCTGCTGCGAATGCATCAGCCTTATCTTTTGCACTGATGTGCGGGGCTGCTCCATCATTGAGGCTAGGCTCCTCCTCCAGTGAGTTGTTTAATTGTCCACCACCATTCATGACTGGCTGTGGAAGAACTGCAGAGTTTAGATCTGATCCGTTGGTTGTGGAATCGCTCAGCTTTGTCTATCACTTGCTGTTTATGCCATTTAGCACACAAGTAGTCCAGTTTGGTAGTTTCACCAGGTTGACACCTCATTTTTAGGTATGCCTGATGCTGCTCCTGGCATGCCCTCCTGCACTCTCCATTGATCCTGGGTGCATCCCTTGGCTTAATGGTAATGGTTGAGTTGGGGATTCGCCAGGCCAGGAGGTTGCAGATTGTGCTGGAGTACAGTTCTGCTGCTGCTGAATGCCTTCACTCCTCCAATCATCCAGTCAGTCCACTTTTTTCTGCATTCTTGGCTTTACAGATACCCAGTGGTTGAGCAAGGCTGGCGAGAACACTGGGAATCACTGCGATGTTACTATTCTACCACTTAACTTCAGATCATCAACAAGGTCTGATCTAAAACATCCCAGATGAAAAGACTTTTATCTTTATGTAGTCTTCCTGGTTGGAATCTCCAAACTTTTAAGTTACTTCCATCATGAATTAGAGCAACTACGCTTTTTGGAAACTGCTGTTAGGGAGGGCTTCTTTCCTGAATATCACGTTTGGCCTGTCAGATGTACAATACAACACAACACAATCTGCTGTTTTCATAGTCAAATGTCGTCAATGTTTTCTCTCCAACTCACAGGCATGACAAAATTCATGAGAATTTCAACCATGTTTAGGCTATTCTTTTCTGGTGTTTGATTACAAACTGCTGAAATGTGATCATCGAGTAGAGTTGCCAGTGTTGGACTGTGTTAGACAAAGTCAAAAATTACACAACACCAGGTTTTACTCCAATGGGTTTATTTGAAAACACAAGCACCCGCACATTCCATCCCACGAATCTCCCGATACAGCACATTATTTCCCTCCATCTTCATTACCTACAGTCAGCACCACCCCCCCCAACAAAAACAGATTTCCTTCCCCACCCCTATCTGCATTCTGCAGAGACCATTCCCTCCTCGACTCCTTCAATAGGTCCACACTCCCCACCAACCCACTGTCCATAACCGGCACCTTCCCCTGCTGCCCTATGAGGTGCAAAACCTGCACCTACATGTCCCCCCTCATCTCCATCCAAGGCCTGAAGGGATAATTTCAAATCTGGCAGAGACTTTCCTGCACAACCTCCCACTTCATTTACTGCATCCTTTGCTCTCCACGTGATCTCCTCGACATCGGGGAGACTGAGCACCAACTCGAGGACCAGTTCAGGGAACATCTCTTGTCTGCACACGCGAACCAACTCCACCACCCTCTGGCCAAACACTTCAATTTCCCCTCCCATTCCCCCAAGGGCATGAAAATCCAGTGCCTCCTCCACCACCAAATCAAAGCCACCCGCTGACTGTAGGAAGAACACTTCACCTTCTGCCTCGGGACCCTACAACCACACGACATCAACGGAGATTTCACCACTTTCCAAGTTTCCCCACCCCTCATCTCATCCCAGATCCAATTTTCCAGTTTGGCACCGCCTTCTTGAGCTGACCTACCTGTCCATCTTTGTTCCCACCTGTACACTCCATCCTCCACAATGAGCTATCACTTCCCACCTGCATCCACCTATCACCATCCCACCTACCTTTCCCTCCAGCCTCTTCCCCCACTACATTCCTAATTAAGCATTTATGCCCAAAACGTCGACTCTCTTGCTCCTCGGATGCTGCCTGACCTGCTGTGTTTTTTCCAGTGTCATGCTTTTCAACTGACTCGCCAACATCTACAGTTCTCACTTTCTCCTCGAGTTTTCAAATAAGTCTGTTCAATTATAACCTCACATTGTGAGTTTTTGACCTTGGAAATGTGATAAGACAGTCATCAGGCTTTGGTGGAAGATGCTGTGAAATATTGGACTTTTGATGTTGTAGAAAATTATTTTCCTTTACTAAAAAGGTACACCATCCAGGGCTGCATTTGAAATCTGCAATTCATAATTTCCTTGCTTGTTTCAGGGAATATATTTCTCAAGGATTTATCCAAATCATGCCTGTTGTGGCAATACTGACTGGCTTATTTTGCAACTTCATTTTCTCACTGCAACTACCTCTGTTTCTGCTCTTATTCTTCAGCCACCTATCTAAGTCACGTAGAAATCTTTCCAAATGTTCTTCTCTGACACCTCGAATTCTATAGCTCTGCACAATTATTTGTCAGCTCTACAATTTCATTGACTTTGAACTGAGCCCTGAGTCTCCTGCTCCTTTTTCACAATGTTTCCATTGTAGATGGGAGGATTCATGGGAACACAACATGCACCAATGAGGACATAGCCTTGACATCACATATTGATTTGCACAGACAAGAGAAGTTGAGCAGTCATCTGCAATGCTCTGTTATAATATGATTCTATCAAGTAGGTTTGCACTACAGCTGGTATGTATCAAGAGTTTTCATGGTTTGGGTTAAAAGGTCAGAGCTTGACTTGTACATGAGGTGGAAAAGGAAATCATGCTTTGGCTAAAAGTTATGGGGTGGGGGAGGCGAAGTCAACTTTTATAGAGGATCACCCATTACTTGCACCTGTACACTAGTCACTCAAATAATAAATAGTTATTTTTTTAATTGTGGCAAAATGGATAGAATAATGAATAAGTGATTTTGTATTTTTAATTTCCATTCACTCACCAGAAGATACAAGAAATTATCATGTGTTTAATTAAGTGGAGTTGACAGTATAAGGAATTCTATCTGTAGGGAATTATGAAAACAACGTTTGCTAGTTAACAGCATTAGATTCATCCAATAACACACAGTACATTAATAGCAACAAGTCTCTCAACACAGATACAGATGTGCAATAATTAGAAATTATAAAGCAATCATCATTTATAAACAGAGAAAAAAAATCCAATAAATTCAGTGTTTTTCATCATAAATGTACACTAAGCCAAAGAAAATTCTGTGAACTGCACTTACTTTCTAAATATTCCCAGGTACTTCTGTTTACCACAGAAACCTGCAAGACCATTTTATTTTTAAATTGCAGTCAATACCTATTCATTAAAACTAAAGAATTCCTTAATTTAGCTTTTGAAAAAAATCTTACCTCCCTCCACAAAAATTATCTTAAGAATTTCAAAACCATTTTTTCTTTAAAAAAGGATATACTGTCAACACCATGAAACACAATATTCAGGGACATGACCAATGCCAAGAAAACGGTTAGTCCAAAACACTTAGTGACAAAATGACAAACAACAGACAGGTGCTATTAACAGTAGAGAAATTTAAGGTTGTAATCTAACCTTACAGTTCAGAGACAATTATAAAAACTGATTTATCTTTGCTGTTTATGTTGTAACATGAACCCCAAGATTTGGTTAGATAAATCATCTAAATACACCACAGTGTCAATTCTATATTTATCCTCCAGACTTGTATTTAAAAATAAGTCACATCAGGAAAATCCATTATAGTGTCAAGTATTTTATGATGTCTTTAAAGTGATGCACTAATTGAAAGAAAGAATTAAGTTTGCAACATTAGAATTTCAACGAACACCAGAAGGACTTATCAATTAATTTACAGTGCCCATATTAATATTACTATATGAGACATGTTAACATATTAATGGCAGAAATTACATGCATACTCATTGAACTTCCTGACGCTAGAAACTGTACCACTGCCAAATGGTCTGGCCACTGCCCAACCAGTTTCCATAGACCAAACCCACTCATGAAATTGTTCTCACATTGCAAACTTTTTCTTTAATTTTACTTACTTCCTCCAGATAAAAAGCTGCTGCTAATGGAACATGCACAGAATGGGACAGAGTGGACCATCTGTGGTTTGGGACTGGAGAAGGCATTCGAGTACAAGGTGTGGACACTGACCGAGGTCAGGGATGGGGTGGCAGATTCGAAATGGGATAGGGTGGATTGACCACTGTCTGGGGACAGGGGGGTGAAAATTTCCATTTTAGGGCAGAACATTGCTGCCAAAACTAGAATGCGTTGACACTCCAGAAGTATTACTTCAGAGATATACTGCTCTGTACGTTTTAGAGCAACTCAAAAACTGAATAAATTCATGTAATTAGCAGAGTAATGTACAGTAATGGACTCCTGGCTAATCACATAACAATCTGGGCAGAGTAAAACCAGCAACTAAAAGTTCAAAATTCCCCTTGTAAGTACCATGGACGTTCTTTCGTCAAGACATCCTCAGATCCTGAGACACATCAGTAATGCAAGTTGAGTGGTTCTTGCTTATCGGAAGGTTTCATGTTGACCTTCCTTTTCGGAATGCCTCCACTGAGATGCTGGTAGCAAGCTGGCTGGTTCACTTCAAAAGTGGTCTCTGACGTATCAATTGAAAGTCACAGCTTACTGCAATTGCTGAAGAAAATATACTCTGGTTTTCTTCCTGTTCAAAGTGAAATTTGACTGCAGAGAACCAAGATATTGCTCCTGAATTCTTGAGAGATCGGATCATTTCTCTGGCCCTAGCCCAAACCCGCGAACCTGTCATATGGCATGGAAAAGACCTTTGTCATCAATAATTGGTCACTAGTCCACAGACCAATCAGATTTTTGTTACTAACCAAAGCTCCATCTGTAAACAACCTCTCATCTCCAGCCTATCTGTAGACACTGGTGTGACCCACAGACATACAAGCAGCATTAAGTAATAAATTCCTTGCTTTCAAGTCATGTTGCAAACCTTGATTTTTAAAACACTTTTCTCTCTAATTTTAAAAAGTACAATTTAAAAAGACATATCTTTACAAATAAAATGAAACTCTCTTGCATTTTGCCAGGCAGAAACAGAGAAAGGATTCTCGATCATAGGTGCGTGGGTGGATGTGTATATGAGTGGGTATATCTGTGATAACAGATAACTCAGATCCAAACTTAGACCTGGCTTGATAGACCACAAGTTTTATATTTACATTTGTTTAACACGGTGGTCAGTCATTGAACATGTTCACAAAGTCTAGCAGTGTACTTTTAGCAAGCTGTAAAAGTTAATTACACATAATATAAAAAGTATAACTAAGTTACACGATACAAGTATTTGAAATCATCTTAAAACAAGCATTAGAAAGAAAGATTCAACTGCCAACAATAACTTCACAGACAATCAAACCTCAGTGAACGGTCATCTCTAACACTACTTTAAAAGCTTGTTGCTCAGCTGCCACAATTGTAATTGGTTTCAATTGGCATATTTGACAAATTTCTTCAGTCAATATTTCTTACAGTGACCCTTAAACAATCTACTAACTCAGATCTTTTGCTCCTCAATGTGTCTTCCTTAAAATTTACATTTCAACAGCTTTGGAGGGTGTCTTCCACGTATGGAGTCAGCTATTACGAGGGGGCATAGCTTTAAATTAAGGGGTGGTAGGTATAGGACAGATGTTCGGGGTAGATTCTTTACTCAGCGAGTCCTGAGTTCATGGAATGCCCTGCCAGTAGCAGTGGTGGACTCTCCCTCATTATGGGCATTTAAACTGGGATTGGATAGGCATATGGAGGGTAGTGGGCTAGTGTAGGTTAGGTGGGCTTGGATCGGCGCAACATCGAGGGCCAAAGGGGCTGTACTGCACTGTATTTTTCTATGTTCTATGTTCCTCCATGACTTGCCCATTGCCTCCTGTCTCTTACACTTGTATCATACTGACTTCTAAGTCAATCTGAAGTCCTTTTGTTCTGCCCCGATTGTGGAGACTATAAAACATCTGGCATATCTGTTATTGAATGAACAGTCACCTGACGAAGCAGCAGTGCTTCGAAAGCTTGTGATTCCAAATAAACCTATTGGACAATAACCTGGTGTCGCGTGACTTCTGACCCTACAACTGTACAAAGTGTTAGTGAGACCACATCTGCAATACTCTGAGCATTTTTGGTTCCTTTATTTAAGGAAAGATACATCATTTATTTGAAGGCAGTTCAGAGGAAGTTCATTAGAATGACCATGGTGTACAGGCATTGTCTTATGGAGCAAAGGCTAAGCAGATTATGACTTTACTCACTGGAGTTCAGAAGAATGATAAGTGGTCTCTTTTAAACATATAAGATTATGAAGGGGCTTTACAAAGTAAATGTTGAAAGGATGCTTCCCCCATTGGGAGAGTCTGGGATCAGAGGGCATAGTCTCAGAATACATTTAAGACTGAGGTCAGAAGGAATTTGTTCTCTGAACATTGAGCATCTTTGGAACTCCTTGCCACAGAAAGCTGTGGGGAAAGAGTCCTTGTGTATATTTAAGGCTGAGATAGACAGATTCCTAATCCGTAGGGGAATCAAGGGTTACAGGGAAAGCACCAGAAAGTGGACATGAGGAATGTTTGATCAGCCATTGTCCTAGTGAATGGTGGAACAGGCTCTCGGGGCTGTTTGTTCTCTTCCTGCTTCTATTTCCTACATCTTATATGAATAACTTTTATCACTCTATAGATAAGTGTGTAATATAAAACAATTCTTAAAGAGAGGCTTGATAATTAGGAGCGTGGGAATAAAAGCAACAAGGAGCAGGCCGTTAGGGCCGATTACCTGCCCCTCTTCCGTGGTTACGTCAGAGCCCAGGTGTCTCTGGAGAAGGAGCACGCGGAGTCCACCAACACCCTTGAGCTGTTCAGGGAGAAGTGGGCACCGCAGGGAGTGGAGTGTATTATTTCCCCCTCCAACTCTATTTTCATTTAATCCCTGCCCTCCTCTTCATTGTTTCATCATGCAGCATTGCCCTCTAAAAAGGGCATTGCTCGTCACTGGCCCCTTGGGTGTTTTCTTTCTTCCTGGCGGTGAAAACGGAATAAAGATTTGTCTACCTTGTGTCTTTCACTGCGTCCCACACCTGCACACTCACAACATGGGTGCAGGGGAAAATATAAGCACTACCGCAGCTAAGTGGTAGTGTGGGAAAAAAGAAAAAAAAGCAACAAGGAACAGAATTCCTTTCTTGTAATTAGGAAAGCAAAAACTGTTCGACGAGCATTTATATTCACAAAAGGTGTTGTGTCAGAAGATTTCCGTTTGTAAGAAAGACTCTGGATATTTGGAAAATACAGTAAAATGATCACTGGTGAAAGAGTGATTTAAAAGATAACAAAAACCTTCAATAAAAATCTGATTCCTCCGCCCACTTTTCATAAAATAGTTACAGCACAGAAGGCAGCTATTTGACTCACCTCATCTAAGGCATCTCCCTGTAACAGCAACTCGTTTATTTCCACTTTCCAACTCTTTTTAAAAAAAATTTACTCATGGGACATGAGCATCGCTTTGGCAAACATTTATGGCCACTAAAGTGCTGGTGAACTGCTTTCTTGAACTGCTGCAGACCACATGTTGTAGTTTGACTTACAATGATATGAGGAGGAAATCCAGCATTTTGACCCAGTGACAAAGGATGAACGACAGTACATTTCCAAATCAGGACAGTGAATGGCTTGAAGGGGAGAGCTTGCAGATGGTGGTGTACCCATGTGTCTACTGCCCTTGGCCTTCTAGATGGCAGTGCTCATGGTTTGAAAGATGGTGTTCTTCAGTCTTCCAGCACCACCTGAATAGAAAGGAGTATTGGAAGAGTATGGGTAGCCCCTCTACAATTTCCATTCTTACTTCCTTCCTTGGCCAACCTTTTCAATATCTCCTTATAATCTGTCAACCAATGTCTCAACTACCTCCACTTTCAGTATGAATTAACTGCACTTTCCCAAGAAACGAGATGCTAAGTACTAATCTAATACCTCAGTCAAATGCTCTGCCTTCCTGCACAAATCCACTTTATTTATGCAAAGTGCACAACTTTTGTCTTTATAGCTATATATGTGCCAGGATAATAAACAAGGCAGGGAGAAAGATTAGCAAACTTTGCTTCATCAACCAAATCATCAGGAAACAAATGGGAAAAATATGAAATTAGTGAGCATAAGACAGACCTGCTAACAACTAGCACTGGCGAGGTTGTGGTAGAAGCGGAAAGGCTGTGCATAAAGCTCTCTGCAAAGAATCTGATGCCTAGCATATTTGAATTCCACTACCAATCCAAACACATAAGCTCTTAACTCTGTAAGCATCCCTGTGAAACAGATACGTAGCTTATAAACATGAAACCATGAAGAAATTATACTTCCATACGTATCAAGTTGTCAAATGTCCCTTTTAACCTTAGATTTATTACTTTTTCAGTTCCTTACTAATTATCTTAAAAGAATATTATTCTCAATATGACACTATCTTCCAGATCCGTATCAAATTTATTACTATATAAACTTTATGTAAGTTTTGTTTGTCAGCTATATAAATAATTTGGAAAAAGAATATAGGAGGCGTGGTTATGACTTTGTGGATGACACCAAAATTAGTGATTATAGTGGACACTGAAAGAGGTTATCTAAAATTACAAAACGATTTTGATCAATTGGGTCAATGGGCTGAGGAGTGGCAGATGGAGTTTAATTTGGATAAATGTGAGGTATTACATTTTGGACCTTTACAATTAATGGCCCTGGGTAGTGTCATAGAACAGAGAACCCAGGGGTTCAGGTATATAATTCTTTGAAATTTGTTTCACAACTAGACAGAGTGGTTAAGAAGGTGTTTAGCACACTTGCCTTCATTATTCAGACCTTTGTGTATAGGATTGGGGTGACATTTTAAGGTTGCATAGGACCTTCGTGAGGCCTCACATGGAGTACTGTGCGCAGTTTTGGTTGCCCTGTTGCAGAAAAGATGTTATTAACTGGAGAGGGTTCAGAAATAATTAACCAGGATGCTGACCAGAATAGAGGGTTTGAGTTATAAAAATAGGTTGGAAAGGCTGGGACTTTTTTCAACGGAGCATAGGAAGTAGAGTGGTGACCTTATTTAGGTTTATAAAATCATGAGGAGTATAGATAAGATGAATAGCAAAGGTCTATTGCCAAGGCGGGTGAGTTCAAAACTAGGGGCATATTTTTAAGGTGAAAGGAGCAAGATTTAAAAAGAACGAGGAGCAAATTATTTTTAAATGAAGCATGGTTAGTGTACAGAATGAACTGCCAGAGGAAGTGTGGATGCAGGTACAGTTACAATGTTTACAAATTTGAATAAGTACATGAACAGGAAAGGTTTGGAGGGATACATTCCAAATGCAGGCAAGTGAGACTAATTTAGTTTGGGAACATGTTTGGCGTGGACTGGCTGCACTGAAGGGTCTGTTTTCATGCTGTGTGACTCTATGATTCTATAAGTTAATTACTCCATGCTACACCAAAGCTTTCATTAACAAAGTTGCAACTTTTTCCTTTTTCAGCTATCAACCCAAAATTTCTCAGAAAGCCAAGTTTTCTTAATTTAACCTATTCACAAATGTATAGGTTTTAACTTTGTTAGTCACCAAGTTGCTCAAAATGTAAACTCATTGCTGCTTAGTCATAGTAACAGCAGATTTAAATAACTTTGCAGCTTGACAGTTTCACAGATCCTGTCTCCTTTAATAATTTACATGTCTCTTCTTTTTTCAAAGAAAAATCTGAAGTCACGTGCTGGGGTAAGGTCTTCAATGCACCCAAAATGGCATTTGTTTTCACTCAGCACTAAATTCTAAGGACCCTGCTGTGCACTGGTTTCCTCAGATCGGAGGCATATCCCACAGTTCATCATCACCATTTACCTGACATCAGAAATATAATCTGTTTGAAATGGGGCAGGACTTCTGGATTCATGATCCTGGTGCAATTTTTGATAAGGTATAGAATCTGAGTCCTCAAAAATGCAAACTAGAATTTTCTTTTCCCTCGTTGGGAGATCAAACCAGTGATAATATAATAGTCACCATGAAATCAAATAAAGGAATTAAGAAGAAACGTCTTTACCTAGAGGGTGGTGAGAATGTGGAATAAAAGCAAACAATATTAATGAATTTAAGGGGAGACTTGACAAGCATGTGAAGAGGAGAAAAGATTTCGATGCTGACAAGTTGGAGAAAATGCAGATGGAGCATAAATGACAGCCTGGCTGGTTGGATCAAATGGACAACTTCTGTTCTGTAGATTTGATTTCACTGTTTATTTTCTTCCCTTTTTGATTTCTCTTTGTGCACCAGCTTGGACATTGAATTCACCCACTTTAGTACAACCTCTTACTCATTCCTCCCTCTGAGTGGCTCTCAAGCCTTTAATCTCCTTGTAAAGATGATGTACTACTAGGTCTGTCCTGTCCTTGCAATTTTATCTAATACATGCCCATGTCTCCAAGGTGAAAAACTGGTGCTTGCATTCAGTTCAAGTGCTGTTTGTTAACACAACACCAAGTCCTACCACACATTATAATTGCTGCTTGACTATTTGCACAACCTACAATTATCAGAATGGGTAGCATCTTGATGAAGGGCTTTTGCCCGAAATGTCGATTTTCCTGCTCCTCGGATGCTGCCTGACCTGCTGTGCTTTTTCAGCACCACTCTAATCTAACTCCGGTTTCCAGCATCTGCAGTCCTCACTTTTGCCTTAGAAGGTGTATGAACTACCATAGGTTGACACGAAGTTAGGAAAGGAGCAATTGGGGTAGGTGGAGGTCTCAGTTGGTGTAAATAAAGTTACAGGGAGGAGATGAGGAGTTGCGAGAATGAGCTCCTAAAATTGAATGACATAAGTGGGTTGAAGCCCCAAAGAACTAAGGCAGGCCCTTTCACCAGCTCACTCAGCAGCTTCTGCATCTGCTTTCAAGAGTACCCATTTGCAGAAGTGGCTGCACAATTAAAATCCTACAGTTGGAGCTCTTTTTTGCCTGAGACAGATCTGAAAATCTTCAGTGAGTTTGAAAATTTCTCTACTCTATACATCTCTCTTCAGAGTGAGCAGTGCAATTCTATTGAAACTGTGTATAATTTTGATAACCTTTATTTGACCATTAACCTTCTCTTCTCAGGAAGAAAAAAAAATCAAAATCTGCCATCCTCAAAACATTCAACAATAATTTATAACCTGAAAGAAAGTAAACCCACACTTTCAGGTCAAGGAGTTGATTGGATGCCCCTTACATTGCTAAAAGGATACTATCACTGTTAATTAACAGATATAACAAAATGAAATGTTTAATGAACAAGTATTGTGAAAAAGCATTAATTTCATAACAATTATGGTAAGGTTCAGGGCGAAGTTTGTTTTGTGAAGCAAACAGTATATAACTGTCAGCAACTTGCAGAGATTAGCAATTCACAGGCAATCTCTTCCTTGTCACAAGCAGCTAGCTGACTGGCAGATTAATAAAACTGCACATCTTTTAAGGATTTATTTCTTCAGCAAAATCTGTGGCATCATATTTAACATACCATCAAAATTTCACCTGTAAATGTACCTTAGTTTGGACAACAATAGGAAAAAAAAGTCATGAGCTGGTAAATAGGAGCAAATCAATTTTTTTCACTAGATAATAACTAATTCTAGAAAAGTATAATGTTGCAAAATACAGTTACTTAGCATATAAACTTGTTAAAAAGAGAAAATAAAATAAGCAATTTTCCTGTTTTGTGAGTAAAACGAGGGAATTCCTCCAGAATGTGTTTCGTATATAGTTGGTTCTAACACTCGATGTTAATTAACCTAAGCTTTGTAAAGTCTGTCATTGAACTAAATGTTTTTTCCAGTATGACTTGTAATTAACAATCAACCAAAGCAATCAACACTTTTGAATCTTCTAGTGAACAATAACCTTTGAAGGAGCATTAGTAGCTTGGATTACAAGTAGTATCTTTATCGAGTAGGTGGCAATCTATAAACAAAACATTCAGTGAGTCAATCCATAGTCAAAATATCATACAGTCCTCAGTCCATTTTAGTGCCATTTTTCATACTTGGAATCCCAGTTTTGCTGTTATCTACTTATACAATATTTACAGTAGTTTCCTACTGGCGCCCAGCCACCAGAGTCAGGACATTCTGTTTTTACAAGTTATGTTTGAAAGCAACTTACTCAGACTCTTTACTGCCATCCACAGAGCTGGCTTCTTTATCCTGTCCTAGTATACTGATCCCAAGAGAGTTTAAAGCACGCAGCAGAATAGTTTCCATAGCTTCTACTGACAGCTTCTCAAGAACGATGACACGGCAGCGACTCAGTAATGCTGAATTGATCTGAAAGGAAGGGTTCTCTGTTGTCGCACCAATCAGTGTAATTGTTCCACACTCGACGTGAGGCAGCAATGTGTTCTGAGTATTGGAGAAAGAGAAAGTTGTTATCACAAAACAGACTGAAAATGTAAGTTTTTGTTTCCAATTACTTCATCCATAGTGGTAGGAAACAGCTTAAATAAAAATGATTAGGAGAAAATGTTAATTGATTCATGTGAGAACATGGCTTGCCAGCTTATGCCAAAATTATCCCCCAAAATATGTTTGAGTGAAATATTCAATTTGTATTGATTGTTTAAATGGAATGTTTTGACAGGAGATCAACATTTTTAATTCAGGTTTCAAATTAATCTTTCATAATTCAATATAAAACATGTGATTTAAAACATTTGTGTTCCCAAAGTTTCAGATAGCAAACATATGTTTACCTGTTGTGTTTTATTGAAGTGGTGAATTTCATCAAAAAATACAATTGTTCTTCTTTTGAATAGCTTTAGTTCATTTTGAGCTTGTTTTACAACCTCTCGAATCACATCTGTGGCTGCATTCGTGGCAGAAAGACTTACGAATCTTGAACTGTTCTGTTTCTTACTGTTGCTTGCTAAAACGTGGGCTAATGATGTCTGAAAAAAAGTTCATTTTTTTAAAAAAAACTGTACTATTCTGGCACTTCTAAAAAAAATTTAGCAGGAGTTTTGCATTTATCAGATATACACAATTAAGTCCATATTTCTATAATCAATGTGCTGACATTAATGGGCTGGCATGCGGGTGGTGGTGTGGTGCAGGAAACCCAACAAGGCTGAAGATGTCGAAACCCTCCCAAACATAACAACTGGGCCTTATTTAAATAAAATATTGCAGTTTCCAACCCGACGGATTAAAACCCGGGCCTCATTCCTGATGAAGGACTTTTGCCAAAAGGTCAATTCTCCTGCTCCTCGTGTTGTTCATTTCCCCTCCTCAGTGGAAGCAAAACACTCAGAGACACAGTATAGTTTTACCTCCATCATCTTTATTCCGGGCCCTGGATGGAGAGAGAACAATTGCCCATGTGCACAGAGACATAAGTTCTCGGTCTTCTCTCGAACAGCAATTTCTTAATGAATTATATAGTCATTTTACATGGAGGAGTGTCCAGATAAGGCAACATACATATTAATTTGGTTACCATTATAATCAGCAAATGTCAATAGTGAAGATTAAGCCTTCTGCTGTTACACAATGAATGTTCATAACCATTATATGGCTTCACATAATGGATACTTTTCCCCTTGTTAACTGACTTTACATACTAAATTCTTCCAATATTGTTAAATGGCTCTACATAATGAATGCTTTTCCACCTTGTTAACCCGTGACCCTTGCCTCCAGCATTGTTAACTGCAAGTTCTTATCTCATCTGAGTCATGCTCAGCTGTATCACATTTCACAAAAATCAAAACTTAACTCTTTCCTTATCTGCTCATACCATATACACTTTCACACTTGGATGCTGCCTGACCTGCTGTGCTTTTCCAGTACCACACTCTCGACTCTAATCTCCAGCAACTGCAGGCCTCACTTTTGCCTAGATTCAAAGCCATGTTGACAAGTGTGGGCATGAACAAGGAGTAACAGGCATGATTTGGACATGGGTTTTGCTGATCAAGGGAACAATCTGGTTTGGGGAGGCCCAGCATTTCTTTGAGAAATTAGGATGAGTATTCATGTCTCTGAGGAAAAGGAGAAAAAAAATTTGATCTTCTCCTCCACTTCTGGCAGGTTTTGGCTGACGACTCAAATCAATACCAGTTGACATCATTAGCCTCATTTTCCCTAAAATAGCACTCTCTCCATCTAGGTTCTGGTCTGTGTCCCGTTCACCTTCTCAAAACAAGTTAGTATGGTGGGATCAATGATGTAACTGACATTGTAATTGTACCCCTGAATCTCAATCTGTGCTATACAATTCTACATAGTCTGAAAGGACACAGAGGAATTCTGATTCAGGGTTTGTCTGGCTCTACAGAAGTTTTCTCCAATTTTATAAGGTAAGGAACTTCAGGTGAGAAAGATTAGAATGATGTCAGTAGATAAAAAGTATTGTGGAAATTTGTAATCCTCTCCTGCAAATAGCTGTTGAAACCAGGTCATTAAGTATTTCTAAACTGAGATTAATGACTAGATTTTTGCAGTGCAAGGTTTATAAGACAAAGGTAGGTATCACAATAGCACAGCACAGAAGGAGACTATTTGGGCAACTGAATCAGGGGGCTCATTCAAACTTAATTGTTGTTGTTATTTTGTCATCCCACTTCCTACTGTGCTAGCTCTCGAAGAGGTACCCAGTTAGCTCCAATATGATGCTGGGACTAAAGGTACCAATCATCCACTTGATTGAATATACTCAAGGACTGAAATGATCTACTTTTGTTCTCATGATGGATTACTGAGTCCATCACTGAACTGAGTATAGCTTCTAACACTATGTCCTACCACCTAACATCTGAACTGAAAGAAAAATCTCCACTTGAGTGTGGGTTTCATCATCCAACGAATTAAAAGGAAAAGTGTTTTCTGTAGGACTATCAACCAAACACACAAGATACTAACTGGAGTAGGAAGATAGTGGGGGTGTGGGAGAACAGGTAACAGAAATAGTCACAGCCTGTTTAACTTTTCTGAGATAGCATTTTTTAAGGAAGTATATAGAATATCATGTTTTTAAAATAAGAAACAACCAGAGTGAAATTGCAATCAGGTCCATCACTGACCAAGTATGGAGCTTATCAGCATCATGAACATTAGAGAATACCAAAAGCCATTGCAGGAAGCCTTCATTATTTTCAATACAGTTTTTGACTTCGTACACAGGAATTCAAGTTAATTGCTCCTAAATCTGGTGCTTCAGATAAACTGGCTCATTTCTTTAACTCATATGCAAGGATGTAACCAGTTGTCTGCACAGGAGGAATGTAAAGTACAGTTAGTGTGCTCTGCCAAACTGAATCACTAGTTCAACAATGAAGCATCAGCCTTGATCTGATTTGCGACCAAGGGTCTTGATTTTGCAGTATTCTATTGGTGACCTCTGACTACGTATTGGCAAACAGAGTAGATAAAACATCGTATTCTAAAAGATGAGGCCAATTCATTGGGCCCCAATCTAAAGTCGTTCATTTTTGTGTTTCAAACCTTCAAACTTTTACCACCGTGAACAACAAAACCATAGACATGGTCGACAATTTAAACTACTTTCAGAGTTTAATAGTCAGCATAGGCACCTCTGATGGAGGCAAACGTCAATGCACAAAATCCTACATCTATTACACAATTTCTCAACAAGACAACAAGTAAGTCATGTCCTAAAATAGCAATCAAGCTCAAATAATCTTGGTATCCTGTCACAGAAGAACAAACACTATATTACGAATTGAGATGCCTTTGACTATTGGCAGATCCCATAAACACAATTAAGAATCTGTTGTTACAATACAAGATTGTTGAACGGTGTGGACTATAATGCACCAAATCAGATGAGAACTCAGTTGAAGAAAGTCCAGCGACAAGCACTTTAGTGAAGGTTCTTTTCAGATGTGACAATCAAGAACCATTTGGATCTACAAATCATGTAGGACTTTCAATGATGACATCCCTACAGATAACAATGAAGGCTGAAAAAGTCATTCGCGCAACACTACACTGCAGTAGCAACTCCAAAATTTAGAGTCTGAAGAAAACTTTGAATGGCAAATTGTGTATAACAAGCCTTGCTGGCAGCATATTGCAGTTGTAAAGGGGTATAAATCAGATTCTCCACAGTATGGAAACAGGCCCTTCTGCGCAACAAGTCCAGACCGACCCTCCGAAGAGTAATCCACCCAGACCCATTCCCCATATTTACCCCTGATTATTACACCTAACACAATGGCAATCTAGTATGGCCAATTCACCTGATCTGCACATCTTCGATTTGTGGGATGAAACCCATGCAGACACGAGGAACATGTGCAAACTCCATACAGTCAGTCACTCAAGGCGGGAATTGAACCCAGGTCCCTGGTGCTGAGATAGCAGTGCTAACCACTGAGCCACTGTGCCACCCCCCCCCCCCAAGCTTTTGAAATGTAATGTTTTACTGGTAAATAAACAAGCTGTAACCAAAGACACTATCACCAAATGCTACATTTTTCCATGGTTTAATATCAATAGCACGAATAATCATTTAAATACAAGTGGCAGACACTGGGACTAATTATGTGGAAAACATGAACATAGATCAATTCTAGACAGTAAAGTACAATAAAACAGTGAGACTATATTCATTTCTAGAGTTCTCTAAAATAAATTTTGCCGGACTTAGAACGTTACAGAACAGTACAGGCCCTTCGGCCCTCGATGTTGCGCCAACCTGTGAAATTAATATGATGCCCATTTAACCTACACCATTCCATATGTATGTCCAATGCCCATTTAAATGTCCTTAACATCGGCGAGTTGCAGGCAGGCCGTTTCACGCCCCTACTACTGAGTAAAGCAACTACCCCGATATCTGTCCTAAATCTATCACCTCTCAATTTAAAGCTATATCCCCTCGTGTTAGCCTTCACCATCCGAGGAAAAAGGCACTCACTGACCACACTATCTAACCCTCTGATTATCTTATGCATCTCGATTAAGTCACCTCTGAACCTTCTTCTCTCCAACAAAAACAGCCTCAATTCCCTCAGCCTTTCCTCATAAGACCTTCCTTCCATACCAGGCAACATCCTAGTAAATCTCCTCTGAAGCATTTCCAAAGCTTCCATATCCTTCTTATAATGCGGTGGACCAGAACAGTATGCAATACTCCAGGTGCAGCCTTCCAGTGTCTTGTACAACTGAAGCATGACCTTGTGGCTCCAAAACTCAATCCCCCTACCAATAAATGCCAACACACCATATGCCTTCTTAACAACCCTATCAACCTGGGTGGCAACCTACAGGGATTTATGCACCAGGACACCGAGATCTCTCTGTTCATCTACACTGCCAAGAATTTCACCATTTGCCCAGTACTCTGCATTCCTGTTACTTCTTCCGAAATTAACTACCTCACACCTTTCCACATTAAACTTCACTTGTCACTTCTCAGTCCAGCTCTGCATCTTATCTATGTCCCTCTGTAACTCATAACATCCTTTGGCACTATCCACAACTCTGCCTACCTTAGTGTCATCCACAAATTTACTAACCCATCCTTCTATGCACACATCCAGATCATTTATACAAATGACAAACAGCAGTGGCCCCAAAACAGATATTTGCAGCACACCACTGGTAATGGAGCTCCAGGATGAACATTTCCCATCAACCACCAGCCTCTCTTCTTTCAGCTAGCCAATTTCTGATCCAAACTGCTACATCACCTTCAATCCTGAAGCTCTGTATTTTGTGCAATAGCCTACCATGTGGAACCTTATCAAATACCTTACTGAAACCTTACTGAAGTCCAAAAACACCACATCAACCATTTTACTGTCATCCATCTGTTTTGTCACCTTCTCGAAGAACTCAATAAGGTTAGTGAGGCACGACTTACCCTTCACAAAACCGTGTTGACTATCCCTAATCAAATTATTTCTTTCCAGAAGATTATAAATCCTATCTCTTATAACCTTACCCACAACCAAAGTAAGGCTCACTGGTCTATAATTACCAGGGTTGTCCCGACTCCCCTTCTTAAACAAGAGAGCAACATTTGCTATCCTCCAGTCTTCTGGCACTACTCCTGTCGACAATGATGGCATAAAGATCAAAGCCAAAGGCTCTGAAATCTCCTCCCTGGCTTCCCAGAGAATCCAAGGATAAATCCCATCCGGTCCACGGGTCTTATGTAGTTTCAGATTTTCCAAAATTGCTAAAACCTCCACTTTGTCAACCGCAATCCCATCTAATCTAGTAGCCTGTATGTCTGTACTCTCACTAACATTGCCTTTTTCCAATGTGAATACTGATGAAAAGCATTCATTCAGTGCTTCCCCTATGTCTTCAGATTCCACACATAACTTTCCATTACTATCTTTGATTGGACATAATCTTATTCTAGTCATTATTTTTTTCATGATATACCGAGAGAAGGCCTTAGGGTTTTCCTTGATCCTATCTACCAACATGAGCCTCCTGGCTCTTCTTAGCCCTCTCTTTAGATCTTTCCTGGCTAACTTATAATTCTCAAGCCCCCTAACTGAGCCTTCACACCTAATCCTCATTTAAGCCTTCTTCTTCCTCTTGAGAAGAGCTTCAACTTCTTTAGTTAACCACGGCTACCTATCTCGACAACTACCTCCCTGTCTGATAGGTATATACTTATCAAGAACTCACAGCAGCTGTTCCTTGCATAAGCTCCGCAGTTCAAGTGTGTCCCTCCCCTGCAGTTTCCTTCCACATCCTATGCATCCTAAATCTTGCTTAGTTGCATCATAATTGCCTTTCCCCCAGTTATACCCCTTTCCATGGGGTATATATCTATCCTTGCCCATTGCATTTGTAAACATGGTCACTATCGCCAATGTGCTCACCTACCTCCAAATCTAACACCTGGCCAGGTTCATTCTCCAGTACCAAATCCAATATGGCTTCACCTCTTGTTGGCCTATCTACATACTGTGTCGGAAAACAGTCCTGCACGCATTGAACAAAAACTGACTCATCTAAACTACTTGAACCATAGTATTCCCAGTCAATATTGGGGAAGCTAAAGTCCCCCATAACAACTACTCTGTTACTCTCGCTCCTGTTCAGAACCATCTTTGCTATCCTTTCTTCTACATTCTTGGAGCAATTTGGAGGCCTATAGAAAACACCCAACTGGGTGACCTCTCCTTTCCTGTTTCTAACCCCAGCCCAAACTACCTCAATGGAGTCCTCAAACAATATCTCAGCTGCTGTAATACTATCCTTGATTATCAATGCCAAACCCCCTCCGCTTTTACCATCTTCTCTGTTCTTACTGAAACATCTAAATCCCAGAATCTGCAACAACCATTCCTGTCCCTCCTCTAGCCATGTCTCTGAAACGGCCACAACATCAAATTCCAGGTACCAACCCATGTTGTAAGTTCACCCACCTTATTCCGGATGCTCCTGGTATTGAAGTACACACATTCAAACCAACATCCTGATTGCCTGTGCCCTCTCATGACTTTGTATGTCTATCCCTGACCTCACTACCGTCAACCTCCTGTACACTTATATTTTTTAAAAAAAGAACATTTACAATTTAACAATAATTTTGAAATACGTGAAGGAATCTGAAGACTTCTGTATTCTTTGCTGGCAGAAGTGGATTGAGCCTATGTAGTTTAACAAAGTACATAAATCCATCATAAACACCTATTAAAATGATAAAAATAAGCCACATGAAACACAATACTACTGCAAGGCCAAGGTGTCATATTTTGATAACATTCCATCAAAAACCCATAAAATCTAGCTAAGTAAAAGACCAAACTTAAAAGATTGACTGCAAGTACATTTAAAATATTCCTCAAATCATTTGTGCTTAATACATTAAATACAGACACATCAATATTTCAGGATGGAAATTCTATATACAGAAAGAAAAACCAAGCTTCATTATAACTGTTAGACAAATTGCAAAATTAGATTTCTACTTCAGTCACTACAAGGTTTCCTGCAGTAATTTATATTGTTGATTTTAGTAGACAGGACCTATCACCTTGGTCCATTTTATTACTTCAGTTTTGACATCAACTACCACCTTCAGTAACTGATGACCTCGTGCGCTTGCTAAATTCCTCTACACTTTTTACATAAACTTTACAGCATCCAACTCAATTGGTACAAGCCAGTGTTAATCTACACACAAGCTGCCTCCCACCTTATCTTATCTATCCCCATCAAGATATACATCCATTCCATTATCCTTCATCTACTTATCTAGCTTTGCCTTAATTACCACGTAACAAAGTTCCAGATTCTAATTATTCAATCAGTGAAAAAAATTCCCTGTAATTTCTTCTTGGATTTATTGGTAACTACCTTTCTACGTATGGCCTCTTTTTGAATTCACCCGAGAAGCAGAAACATTTTGTCTCTCTCTCTCCACTCGATCCCCAAAATTTTAAAGACTTATCAGGCTATTTTTCAGCTAAGGTTGGCATTAAATCTATTCCCAGAAGTTTCTTCTCATGACTTGGCAACATGCTACAGCTATCAAGTCAGCCAAAACACACACCCTTATGATCAGAGCCTTCCTACTCCAACTGGGAAAATAAAGACTCACTTCATTAGCCAATTGGATGATGCTGGACAGTCAGGCAAACCACGTTTTTCCTCCCACCACCATTTTCAATACTTTTTTATATCAGGTAAAAAGAAACCTTCAAAGAAAATAACAAAAAAAATCTTATTATTATCACTTGGATTTTTTCTGATTTGTACATCAATATCCCTCAGTCTCACTGTGCATCTACCCTGTTTGACCATATTTTTCAAGGATTGCATTCTCTCTTTACGCCCATATAAAACACTGAACCAGCTCATGTCAATCTATTTTGAAATTAATTTGTCATTTATAAATTTATTCTGCAATGATCATATTCAAGAAAAGCATGATTCCTCCATCATAAAAGGAACAATTCAGACCTGGTATTATGAGCTTTGAGTGGCAACATAGCTGGGGCTTTAGTGGAATGGGCAAAAGAGTGATGTGAAATATTTCCATAGAATGGTACGGACTCACTTAACATAAACTTTACTTTTGAAACAAAAATAATTAGCCAACAACTATCTAAAATAATATTATGTAAATACACAAATGGAAGCTGTATCAGTTGTATGCTGCACTGATTACTTACATAGTCTAATGTGGGCAGCATGGTGGCACAGTGGTTAGCACTGCTGTCTCACAACGCCAGAGAACTGGGTTCAATTCCCGCCTCAGGCAACTGTCTGTGTGGAGTTTGCACATTCTCCCCAAGTCTGCCCGGGTTTCCTCGGGTTGCTCTGGTTTCTTCCCAAAGTCCAAAGATGTGCAGGTTAGGTGAATTGGCCATGCTAAATTGCCCGTACTGTTAGGTGAAGGGGTAAATGTGGGGGAATGGATCTGTGGGTTGCTCTTCGGAGGATCGGTGTGGACTAGTTGGGCCGAAGGTCTGTTTCCACATTGTAAGTAATCTAATCACAGAAACTAGTCTCGAGGGCTCTTGTAATCAGTGGAAGTGTCCCTATGTCTGAACCAGGAAGATGAAGAATACAGAGAATGTTTGTAACCTCAGGATGTTTCAAAATGCTTTTACAGCCCCAAATGACTTACTTTAAAAAATGTGGTTACAGTTATACTGTAGGCAAATGCACGAAGTACGTTTTCACAAACAGCAATAATCAGGCAATGAAATGAGAATTGATGTATTGTCCAGCTGAGCTGTCGTTAGTGTGCATGGAATAATAAAATCAAAAATGTGTAAACTTAATCTGTGCTTATTTATAATTGTCCATTTTACAGTACAGGTAAATCACAAGACTTAGAGAAAGTTGACACATAGACAAAAAGAACTATTTAAAATCTAGGTGTTTTGTTAGAGCGCAGACTGATATGAGACAGTGAGACAGGGCGACGCAGCGAAGAAAATCAGAGAGACAATGAGAGAAGAGATCAGTCTGAGGCTGGTGCATTGAGAAAAGAGCAAGCCAAACAGCCAAGGAGGGTATGAGCAAGGCTGACAATAAGGTAGGACTTATAAATTAAGATGCATTCATTTCAATGCAAAGCACTGACAAGTAAGATAGATGAACTCAGGGCATGATTGGGAACATGGGTCTAGGATATCATGATGATTATAGAAACATAGCTCAGTGATGGACAGGACTGGCAGCTTGATGTTCCAGGGTATAGATGCTATAGGAAGGGTGGAAAGAGAGGAGGGTGGGTGATGTTCTTGGCTGGAATAATATTACAGCTGTACTTATTCTGCGGAGTATGTCTAGTGCAGTTAATTGGGTGGAACTGAGAAATAAGAAAGGGATGGTCACCTTATTGGGAATGTACTACAAATCCCACAATAGTCAGCTGGAAATTGAGAAACACATTTGTAAGGAGATCTCAGTTACCTTTAAGAATAATGGGTCTGTAATTGTAGGGGATCTTAACTTTCCAAACATAGATTGGGGAGTGCAATAGTATTAAGGGCCTGAAATGGACAGGAATTTTTTTAAGTGTGTACAAATTTTCTGATTCGGTATGTGAATGTACGTACTAGTGAAGGAGCAAAAATTGACCTTCGCTTGGGAAATAATGTAAGGCAAGTGACTGAGGGGTCAGTGTACATTATTCTAATAGTTTTAAAATAGTGATGGAAAAGGATATACCTGATCGAAAAGCTAAAGTTCTAACTTGGAGGAAGGACAATTTTGTCAGAATTAGGCAAGAAATTTCAAAAGTTGATTGAGAGAGGATATTTGAAAGTAAAGAGATGCCTGGAAAATTGGAAGCCTTCAAAAATGAGAAAACAAGAGCCCAGAAACTGTATGTTCCTGTTAGTGTGAAAGGCAAAGCTGGTAGCTGTAGGGAATGTTGGACAACTAAAGAAATTGAGAGTCTGGTCAAGAAAAGGAAGGAAGCATATGTTAGGCATATACAGCAGGGATCGAGCCAATCCCTAGAAGAGTATATAAGGGCAGCAGGAGTATATTTAAGAGGGAAATCAAGACTGCAAAAAGGGGACAGGAGGTAGTTTGGCAAGTAGGGTTAAGGAGAATCCAAAAAGATTTTAGAAATGCATTAAGGACAAAAAAAAAAGAGTAACTGGGAAGAGAATAGTGCCCCCTTGAATATCTGCAAGGCCACCTATGTGAGAAACCACAGGAGCTGGGGAATATACTAAATGAGCAAGAGTTTAGTCTTGGAAAAGCACAGCAGGTCAGGCAGCATCCGAGGAGCAGGAGAATCGACATTTTGGGCATAAGCTCTTCATCAGGAATGAAGGGCTTATACCCAAAACATCGATTCTCCTGCTCCTCAGATGCTGCCTGACCTGCTGTGCTTTTCCTGCACCACGCTCGCAACTCTGATCTCCAGTATCTGCAGTCTTCACTTTCTACCAATATACTAAATTAGTATTTCACATCATTGTTTACTGTGGAGAATGATATGGAAGCTAGAGAACTTGGGTAAATAAATAGTGATATCCTGAAAAAAAGTGTTCATATTACAGAGGAAGAGATGCTGCAAGTCTTAAAAAGTTTAAAGTGGATAAAACCGTGGGACTTGATCAGGTGCACCCCAGAACTTTGTGGGAAGCTAGGGAAGTGATTGTTGGGTCCCTTGCTGAGATATTTGTATCGCTGATAGCCACAGTGCCAGAAATCTGGATGGTGGCTAATGTGATGCCATTATTTAAGAAACGTGATCAGGAAAGGTCAGGGAAATATAGACTGGTAAGCCTGACATCAATGGTGAGTTAGTTGTTGGAGGAGATTCTGAGGGACAGGATTTACATGTATTTGGAAAGGCAAGGACTGATTACGGACAAAAAGTAAGGACTACAGATGCTGGAGAATCAGGGTCAAAAAGTGTGGCTCTGGAAAAGCACAGCAGGTCAGGCAGTGTTCGAGGAACAGGAGAGTCAATGTTTCAGGCATAAGTCCTTCATTCTTGATGAAGGGCATATGCCCGAAACATCAACTCTCCTGATCCTCGGATGCTGCCTACCTGCTGTGCTTTTCCAGCACCACACTGTTCGACTCTGATTAGGATAGTTAACATAGCTTTGCATGTAGGAAATCATTCTCACTAACTTGATTGAATTTTTTGAAGTGACGAAGATGATTGATGAAGGCAGAGCTGTGAACATTGTCTATATGGACTTCAGTAAGGCGTTTGATAAGGTCCTGCACAGTAGACTGGTTAACAAGGTTAGATCATATGGAATACATGGAAAACTATCCTTTTGGATAGAAAATTGGCTTGAAGGTAGAAGACAGAGGGTGATGGTGGAGGGTTGCTTTTCAGACTGGAGGCCTGTTACCAGCGGTGTGCCACAAGGATCAGTGCTGGGTCCACTGCTTTTTATCATTTATATAAATGAGTTGGATATGAATATAGGAGACATGGTGAGCAATTTTGCAGATGACACTAAAATTGGTGGTGTAGTGAACAGTAAGAAGGTTACCTCAGAATACAACGGGATCTTCATCATATGGGGAAATGTGAGGTGCTGCATTTTGGAAAGGCAAATCAGAGCAGGACTTATACACTTAATGGTATGGTCCTGAGGAGTGTTGCCAAACAAAGAGACCTTGGAATGCAGGTTCATAATTCCTTGAAAGAAGAGTTGCAAGTAGATAGGATGGTGAAGGAGGAGTTTGGCATGAATGCTTTTATTGGTCAGTGCATTGAGTATAGGAGTTTGGAGGTCATGTTGCAGTTGTACAGGACATTGGTTAGGCCACATTTGGATTATTGCATTCAATTCTCATCTCCCTGCTATGGGAAAGATGTGAAACTTGAAAGGGTTCAGAAAAGATTTACAAGGATGTTGCCAGGATTGGAGGGTTTGAGCTATAGAAAGAGGATAAATAGGCTGGGGCTATTTCTCCTGAAGTGTCAGAGGCTGAGGGGTGACCTTATAGAAGTTTTTAAAATCATGAAGGGTATGGATAAGATGAATAGCCAAGGTCTTTTGCCCAGGGTAGTGGAGTCCAAAACTAGAGGGCATAGGTTAAAGTGAGAGGAGAAAGATTTAAAAGGGACCTAAGGGACAACTTTTTCATGCAGAGTGGTGTGTCTATGGAAATGAGCTGCCAGAGGGAGTGATGGAGGCTGTTATAATTACAACATTTAAAAGGTATTTGGATGGATACATGAATAGGAACAATTTAGTGGTATGAACTAAATGCTGGCAAAAGGTACTAGTTTAAATCAGGATATCTGTTTGGTATGGATGAGTTGGACCAAAGAGTCTGTTGCTGTGTTCTATGACTCAAAATCATGTTGCCATTGAGTTGTGCATGCGTATTTAAAGTATTTCCTTCAACATTCAAGGCTGAAATAGATAGACTTTTAATCAATATGGGAATCAAATGTTATGAGGAAAAGCACAAAAGTGGAGTTGGGGATTACTAGATCAACTATGATCTCACTGAATAGTGGAGCAAAATTAATGGGACAATTGGACAGCTGTAGTTCCTATGCCTTATAGTCATTCAGTTCAAATATTTCAAACTGCTAGATTGCTAGAAGTGTGGGATTCATGGAGCATCTTGGACCTTAGTAGGCAGTGGAATCAACAGATTATTCTCCTTAATCAATATAATTTAAAAGATTAAGCAGAATTTTCAGCAGAGGGAGGGCAGAATTGGAATGGATGTCTTAGAGTCAAATTAGGTACAAAGTAAAGAGTGGGAAGTAAAATGTTGGATTGAGAAAGAAATAGCACATTGGAAGAAATAAAACAAACTTAAAAACATCTTTCAGAATAATTTATACATACAGGGATGACTCTCCAGTTGAAATTGTTCCCTTTCTCAGTTGAGGAAATCGATTGGCATTGTATTAACACATGATTTAAGGTGTGTTTTACCTATTCAGCACAAACACCAACTTGTTTGCGGAGACTGTAATATGGAAATCCAGCAAATATAAAAACATCAGGTAGCTTGACAGCATGTTGCAAGTCAACCAGCTCGATGTGATGACTTGCGACGTATCGCTTCTTTGCTCAAACCCACTGACCACATCGATAACAGTGCTAAACTCAAAATTCTTCTGTGGCAAGATTGAGCTCATTTCATATTTCTGCAAACAGAGAGGTGCAAATTAATGAACCTCTGATTCTGACTTGGACACATTCAAGTGAAACGAAAGTAGGCAAAAATGCTGGGATACTCCTGTTACAAAGTGAAACGAGACACTTGTACTGTGGGGAATAAAGTACATCCACAGGGTTTACCCTATCATACTTAATTATTGTGAAGAAGAAAATGTGACATTTTGTTGGTTTTCAACCTGCAGTCATCAGGACAATTCACAAGAAATACAAATTTAAAGGATAACAATGTTGGTTTCCCCTTACATTAGTATTTCTTGTGAATTGTCCTGATAAGGGTAAAAATGAACTTTCAATAAAATGTGTCATCTTTCAGCCATAGTGAAATATAATGCCAAACGTACTTACTTTGCCACATCCCGGTGGGCCCCACAATATGATGGACGGAATCTCATGTGATTCCAACAGAGTCCGCAGCAGAGTATTTTCACCCAAAACCTTATTCTGCCCAATAAGTTCGGCCAGGACAGTGGGCCTCATGATCTCCGCCAGGGGTTTCGCCTCCAGCTGCTGCAGCAGCGACACAGTCGCCCCTTGGGGACTGGGGGTCGAGGCGGCCGGTCGCTGTAAGAACTCAGAGAGCGAGGCGGCGGTTGCTGGGGTCTGCCTGGGCAGCGAGGCGCTGCACCTGCTCTTGCCATCGTTAACGGTCGAGCTCGCTGCTGCCTCGCGCTCGCTCTGCCCGGGCAGCGTTCCATCGCCGCGCGCTAGGCCCGGCGGGGTTCTGGCTGCAGCCTCGCGCCCGCTCTGCAGGAAAGACGTTTCATCGCCGAACGTTGCTCCTGGGGACAGGCGCGGCCTCTTGCTGCCCGGTTCCCCATCACTCTCGCCGTCGCCTTTCCTCACACCCAGACAGTGGTCCAGATGAGCATTGATCCTGAAACTCTGCATCTGCTGCGAGCAGACAGGGCATTGCACTATTGACGTCCTATCCCCCTGCATCTGCGCCATTTCTCCGCCCTAAACATTGATCCGAATGCATACTTCCTTCCTATTCCTCCACCCCTTTTGTTTTCACTATGGAAGGACTTACATCCTGAGTTTATGGATATGCTTCTTTCATCCCTCCCCTCTATGCGCTCCTTGATTTTTATTGCTCCTAATATTAACTTTGGACATAGCAAAGTCATAAGGAACTCGAAACATTAACTCACCTTCCCCCCCTCCCCCGCAGTTGCTGCTCAACCTGCTGAGTTTCTCCTGCATTTTCTGTGTTTGTTTCAGATTTCAGGTACTCACAGTATTTTGCTTTTAATGCCTAGAGATGAGTTGATCTGACCTCACTACATTCTACAGTTACGACCAAGACATTTGAGATGTACGTCGCATTGCTTGATCAGAGCCTGTTGTGAATATTTTCTAATCAACCTGTTTAGAGACGTTGTAACACAGCTATGGAAAAGGTGGGATTTTAACCCAGGCCTTCCAACTCACTGGGAGGGACATAACTGCACGTTGTAAGAATATTCAGTGCTGGGGACGTTTGCAGACAGATTATCCGTCAATAAGTACATGGCAAATTCTTTGATAAAACTGAGCAATTGGAAAATCAGAAATGGACTTTGAGATTCAAGTTCCATAAGAAATAGGAAAAGGAGTAAGCCATTCAGCTACTTGAGCTTGCACCGCCATTTAGTAGAATCATGGCTGATCCAGTATTTTTCTTGTCCACTCTTCTACATTTTCCCTGAAACTGTTGATTCCTGTACTGATAAGAATATAATCTATCATAGTCATAAATATGCACAAAGACTCTAGCCTGTATGGCTGTCGATGGAAAGGAGTTCCAAAGATGCTCAAGCCTCTGAGAGAAGAAATTCCTCATCTCAAATTTATGTCCCTTTATTCTGAGACTATGGCCTCTGATTCTAGACTCTCCCAAAAGAGGAAACATCCTGTCAGCATTTACCCTGTCGAGCCCTTAAGAATCCCATATGTTTCAATAAGATCACCTCTCATTCTTATAAACTCCATTGAGAAAAGTCTCAAACTGTTTAGTCTTTGCTCAATGCTTCCATACCAGGAACTATCCTAGTGACTTATGAACTGCTCCCAATGAAACAGTATCTTTCCTTTAAATAAGGGGACCAAAACTGTTCACAGTACTCCAGACGTGGTCTCACCAGCACCTTGTATATCTGCAATAAGATTTGCCTACTCTAAGGCTCCAACCCCCTTGAAATAAGGGCCAATTTTATATTAGTCTTCCTGATAATCTGCTGCATCTGTATGTTAACTTACTGTGTTTCATGCACAAGTAACCCCATGTCCCTTTGTGTTACAGCTTCTTGCCGTTTTTCTTCATTTGACTAATACCCAGTTCATTTGCTCTCTGTCCCAAAATGAACAACTTCACATTTTGCTACATTATACTCCATTTGCCTTCTTTTTGGCCACTTACTTAACCTATCAATATCTGTCTGCAAACTATTCATTTTCCTCTCGCAATCTGCCTTTCCACCTATTTTTGTCTGCAAATTTGGCTATAGTGCATTCACCATGATACCATAAGATGTTGGAGCAGGGTTAGGCCATTCAGCCCACCAACTCGGCTCTGCCATTCAATCTTGGCTGATAGGTTTCTCAACCCCACTTTTCCTGCCTCCTTCCTGTAATCCTTGATCCCATTACTAATCAAGAACCCATCTATCTCAGTCTTAAATACACTCAATGACTTGGCACTCACAGCCCGCTGCAACAATGAGTTCAACAGAGTTACCATCTCTGGCTGAAGAAATTCCTCCACATCTTGGTTCTAAAGGGTCATCTCTTCACTCTGAGGCTGTATCCATGGGTCCTAGTCTCTCCTAATCTTCTCCATACCCTTGTATCCAGGCCTCTCAGTATCCTGTAATTTTCAATCAGATCACCCTCATCTTTCTAAATTCCATCAAGTACAGACCAAGATTCCTTATAACAGGTCCTTCATCCCCAGGATCATTCTTGTAAACCTCTTCTGAACTTTAGAAGAATGAGGGGAAATCAAATTGAGGTATTCAAGATGATAAAATAGAAATGCAGCGGATGCTTCCTCTTGTGGGGCATTCTAGGACAAGAGGTCTTAGGGTACTGGGTAGCGAATTTAAAACAGAGTTGAGGAGAATCTACTTCCACCAAAGGGTTGCGAATCTGTAGAGTTTGCTCCCCCAAAGTGCAGTGGATGTAAATTTAGGGAGGAGTTAGACAGATTTTTAATTGGTAATGGGTTGAAGGGTTATGGGGAGAAGGCAGGAAAATGGGGGCGAGGAGCATATCAGCCATGATTGAATTGTGGAGCAGACTCGATGGGATGAATGGCCTAATATTGGTCCTACATCTTATGAACGTATGACCCAAGTTTCTCACTCTTGAACTGCCTATTAAATTCTATAATGCTATGATCAGGGCTTCCTAGAGGCTGCTTTACTCTGAGAACATTTATGAAATCTGTCTCATTACCAAATCCAAGATGGCATGCTCCCTGGTTGATTTCATGACATATTTCTCTAGGACATTATCCTTAATGTACTCTCTGAATTTGTTGTCATAGTCACCCTTTCCAATTGATTAGCCCCATCAACAGGAAGATTAAAGTTATCCATAATTGTTAAATGGAGAAATGGCAGATGGATTTTAATCTGGACAAGTGTGAGATGATGCATTTTGGGAAGTCAAATGCACAAAAGTGTATAGTAAATGGCAGGACCCTTAGGAGTATTGATGTACAGAGGAATTTTGGGGTGCAAGTTCATAGCTCCTTGAAAGTGGCAAAAGAGAACAAAGAAAATTACAGCACAGGAACAGGATATTTGGCCCTCCAAGCCTGTGCCTATCCACATCCTCTATCTAAACCTACCGCCTATTTCCTAAAGATCTGTATTCCTTTGCTCGCTGCCCATTTATGTATCTGTCTAGTTACTAAATGATGCTATCGTGCCCACCTCTACTACCTCTAATGAGTGGGGGATGGGGCTGGGGTAAGGTAGATGGGAATGTGATACCTATTTATCTCTCAGCGCTCTTGGACCACTCCCTCAATCCTGAAGAAGAGCTTATGTTTGAAACGTCGACTCTTCTGCTCCTCAAATGCTGCCTGACTAGCTATGCTTTTCCAGCACTACACTCTTCAAGCCTGTAGGATGAAAACAGTTTGGGTTAGCAAATCCTTTTAAGCTTGACTGTACAAATGGAGTGCATTGATAGCAAGAGGCCCTCCTGTATATCAGGGCAGTTATCAAGAAGACTTTATACGACAGTGTACAGGATACCCGAGACAAATTACTATCTCTCATTGACCTGACAAAGGCAATTGGGTCTTTTGAAATGAGTAAAAACCCTGGAAATAACTAATGACCAGCTGAGTTATATTCGAGTCTGTGGGCTAGATTGATCCAAACCTGTTGGGATTGTACCAGCGTATTCTTCTGGCTAGCAGCCTGTTAGAATCCATGAGGAAATGCATCATCACAATCTGGGAGAATGTGGAGAGTCAGATCATAGTTGCGTGCTTATTTCGCTACTTAAAGTAGTGCAACAAAATTCATCATCCATCTCAATCTGGACTGTACTGTACCTGAGAGGAAGATTGTACTATATTATTTAGGGATATGATTGCCTAGGCGTGGGATAGGATACAGGGGTGGACTTCTGATCTTAGACCAGGAAATGGCCTTTGATAGGATAATGACACCGACATGATGGATATGCTCTCCAAATTGGGATTTAAGATATTTTCTAATCAACCTGGTCAGAATGTTTCTCTACTACTCTAGAGGAGGTGGGATTTGAACCCAGGCTTCCCAGGGACACTGCCACTGTAGCACAGGGCCTCCCAAGCTTGGAGTTTGAGGAGTGATTTTGCAATTGCATTAAATCAGCCATGATCGAATGGTGAAGCAGACCAAGTGGACCGAATGGTCTAATTCTATTCCAGAGGCATCAGGGGTTCCTGTGGTGTTGTGGGACTGTCCCCACCTCTGGACCAGAACTTTTGGGTTCAAGTCCCATCGACCTCAGACATCTGTCATAACATGTCTGTGCAGGTTGATTTAATAAGATCTCATTCAGATGAGCCCATGCATGCATCGTAGCTGAAAGAAGCAAATATTTACAGAAACTGACCATATGGGAGCAAAATGTTCTATGGTGGGCAAAAGCTTACTCTTCAAGTGCTATTCTTGCCGTTGGCTGAATTTGGTACAGTTCTAATCCATACCTATTCCAAGGAAGTCACTATAGCTATCTTCCACTTAATCTGGTGATCAAACATGGAGCATGTAACAAGGTCAGCCGGGTGGTCCTTGTAAAATATGAGTCCCCTGAACTGGAGTTGTTAATCTGGTCCAATCAGGGAGTACTGGCTGGCTAAAAAAAAACAGGGATGTCATAAGCACTACCACTGTTAAGAGGCAGTGTAGGGGATACAAAAGAAAAATAAAGAAAAAAAAAAGAAATGTCAGAAAGAAAACAGCAGTGTCAGACATTCTGTTTCCTCTGAGAGCTGGCTCTGAGGGAGCTAGATCAGTGTTAAAGACTCTTCACATGTAAATAAAGAGTGACTTGCTAACAGGATACCCAGCCTCTGTGGAGACATTTCAGTGGCATCGAGAGAAAAGCATGTTCCTGAAGAAATTCACCCGCAACAGTTGAGTTTGAGTTGGGGTAAATATTTCTGGTATCATGCAGCTATGTGGGAAGCTTGATTTATTTGATCTTGCTGTCTAAGACTGGGCCCAGTGTGTAGAAAGAATGCATTATTTTTTCCAGGCAAATAACATTGGCACGGATGAAAAGCAACAAATAATTCTCCTTACAGCTCATGGACCCACAGCTTTTTTGGTAATTAGGAGCCTAACATTCCCTGAGGCAACAGATACTAAAATCGCTCAAGAGTTGATGGATTTAGTTAAGGAATATTATGACCCCAAGTCTCCTTTAATTCTGAGATGCTATCATTTTTATGTGGCAATTCGAGAACCAGGTGAATCCATATCGGGATTTTTGACTAGGTTAAAACGACTGGCAGAGATGTGTGATTTTGGTTTAACACTTAATGAGATGCTGAGGCACTATTTGGTATTTTAAACATAATGTAAAGGTGCAATGTTCCTGATGCAATTCAATCCGTCAAACTACTCAACATTAGGCAAATTTAAATGTGGTTAAAATACAACAAAAGAGAGAATAAAGAAAAGAATTGGCTTAACTGTAACTCTGTTGAAACACTTAACTAAATAATTGATACTGTAACTATTGCCAATTAACTGTTCCAATATCGCAACATCCCATAAACATACCGTTAGAAAAGGCAAATTCAGAATTTCGATTATCTCACATGCAACTCCAGCCACTCTGGAGGAAAAGCATCCAGAGAAAAGTCAGAGAGAGAGTGTAGCAGCCAGCAGAGATTCACTGCCTTCCAACCCTGCTGAGACCCCAGCAACAACTGCTGAAAAAAGTAAAAAATCTGGCTCTGTGAGATCTTGACCCCACCAATTCATGCTGCTTTTATTGTTCCAAATTTAAAAAAATTGTTTATTTTCTCATAGGCTGTTCAGCACATGTCCCCCAATCTCTCTCTAAAAGAAACCAAGACAAAACACATCTCTTAAAGCCACGGTATTGTCACAAAAACAAGTTTGTAAAAGTGGCAGCTGGAAAGATATCAGATGGAGATTCTAATGAATGATGTTACACCATGCAATAGGTTGGCATTGTCCAGTTTAAAAGATGATAAATAGTTTGTGACTTTTAGAATGATGACTGCTGCAGGAGAACATCAGGTGAATGTAAAGTGTCACATAGATGCCTATGTTTAATGCAAATTGTGAGCTTGATAGACCTGTGCAAAGTGGCTAAGATGATAATGCAAAAGTCAATGGTGGGGTCAAGATCTCACAAAGCCAGATTTTTTACTTTTTTCAGCAGTTGTTGCTGGGGTCTCAGCAGGGTTGGAAGGCAGTGAATCTCTGCTGGCTGCTAAGATGATAATGCCTTTGAAGGCAAAATTGAGACTGTGTAATCAAATGGTATTCATCCCAAGAGGACAAATTATGCTCAGAGTCCAATGTAATGTAAAGAATGATGATTTGGAGTTCCAAATATAAACAGTAGCAAAATCCATACATGGCTGAAGCAAATTTAAAACTTGAACTGGTAACTCTAGAGCTAGAGGAGCAACGGAGCATTTCACAGGTCAATATTCTATTGACTGAAGTGTGAATTCTAGAAGATTACAAAGATGTTCTTACAGGTCTTGAATGTGTTCCCAATGAATATCATCTTGAAATAGATGAGAGTATGAGACCAAGTCAGCAATTACCGAGGAGAGTTCCAACTGCCCTCTCATCCAACCTAGAAAATAAAACAGAAGAACTGGAAAAGAAGCAAAACTAATATAGGAAGTGACAACTCTTAGAGACTGCATTAGTAACACGGTGACAGTGAAAACACCCGTAAAACTCAACATATGCATAGATCCAATAGATCTTAATAAAGTTTTGAAGAAACCTCACAACTTTATGCCAACCTTGGAAGAAATTTTGCCTCAATTTGCCAAGGTATGATACTCTGTCTTGATATGAAGGATGGTTACTGGCAAGCAAATATGGACAAAAACAGCAGTTTTCTGATTGCATTCTGGGTATCATTTGGGAGATACAGATGGCTGCTTGTAGCTTTTCACATTTCCCCTTGCCAGAAGAACATGGTTCAGACAGTCATAGAATCATACAACACAGGTCCTTCAGCCCAACTTATCCATGCTGACCAGGCTTCCTAAACTAAACTAATCCCATTTGCCTGAATTTGGCCCATATCCCTCTAAACTTTTCCTAGCAGTGTATCTGTCCAAATGTCATTTAAACATTTTAATTGTACCTAACTCTAATTCATCTGGCAGCTTGTTCCATATATGCAGCAACCTCTGTGCAAAAAGGTTGTCCTTCAAGTCCATTTTAAATCTTTCCCCTTTCATTTTAAACCTATGCCCTCTAGTGTTGGATTCCCCTACCCTGGGGAAAAGACTTGGCTATTCACTTATCTATGACCCTCATGATTTCATAAACCTCCATAAGGATACCTCCCATCCTACATGCCAGGAAAAAAAATCTTCCAGTCATGGCAACATCCCTGGAAACTTTTTCTGAACCCTTTCTAGTTTAAAAACAACCTTTCAATAGAGCAATCAGAATACTATGTCGTACTCCAAATGTGACCTTACCTATGTCTTGTACAGCTGCCACATGACATCACACTCGGTGCTCTGACCGATGAAGACAAAGATGCCAAATGCTTTCTTCACCACCCTGTCTAACAGTGATGCCACTTTCAAGGAACTACATACCCCTCAGTCTCTCTTTTTTTTTTAATTTCAAAAATATACTTTATTCATAAAATAATTTGATGGTCTGTACAGTTGGTCATGCCATACATATGTAAACATGTACATACAGAGATCAGAATTTATCATTTTTATACAGGTCCGTACATTTTGAGGCGTCAGCAGAGCCCAAATGACTGCATGGGCCCCCTGTTCTTCGTTAGGCAGGCAGGCTTTACACAGTGGTCTTTCCCCACCGCGCCTTGGCGGCAGCTGCCCCAAGCTTCAGCGCGTCCCTCAACATGGAATGTGCCAGTCTGCAACACTCAGTCGGGGTCAACTCCTTCAGCTGGAAGATCAGCAGGTTTCGGACCACCCAGAGAGCGTCCTTCACCGAGTTGATGATCCTCCAGGCACAGTTGATGTTCGCCTCGGTGTGTGTCCCGGGGAACAGACCGCAGAGCACGGAGTCCCGCATCACGGCGCTGCTCGGGACGAACCTCGACAAACACCACTGCATTCCTCTCCAGACTTCCTCTGCATAGGCACATTCCAGAAGGAGGTGTGTGACAGTCTCGTCCCCCCCGCAGCCGCTTCGAGGCCAGCGTGCGGTGCGGCTGAGAGTCCGGGCGTGATTAAAGGATCTCACAGGCAGAGCCCTTCTCACCACCAGCCAAGCCATGTCTTGGTGCTTGTTGGAAAGTTCTGGCGATGAGGCATTCTGCCAAATGGCTTTAACAGTCTGCTCAGGGAACCGCTCGATAGGATCCGCCCTCTCCTTTTCCCGAAGGGTCTCAAGGACACTACGTGCTGACCACTTCCTAATGGACTTGTGGTCAAAGGTGTTTTTCTTCATAAATTTCTCCACGAAGGACACGTGATACGGAACGGTCCAACTACTCGGAGCGTTCCGCGGCAGCAAGGCCAGGCCCATCCTTCGCAACACCGGGGACAGGTAGAACCTCAGTACGTAGTGACACTTGGTGTTTGCGTACCGGGGATCCACGCACAGCTTGATGCAGCCACACACAAAGGTGGCCATCAGGGTGAGGGTGGCATTGGGTGTATTTTTTCCCCCGTTGCCCAGATCTTTATACAGTGAGTCCCTTCGGACCCGGTCCATCTTTGACCTCCATATAAACTGGAAGATGGCCCGGGTGACTGCAGCGGCACAGGTTCTGGGAATAGGCCAGACCTGTGCCACGTATAATAGCAATGACAGTGCCTCACACCTGATGACCAGGTTTTTTCCTGCGATGGAGAGCGACCGTAGCTTCCATCTGCACAGTTTCTGCCTCACTTCGCTGATACACTCCTCCCAAGACTTGGCGCACACCCCAGCCCCTCCAAACCAAATACCCAGCACCTTCAGGTGGTCGGTCCTGACGGTGAAGGGGATCGAGGATTGGTCGGCCCAGTTCCCGAAGAGCATGGCCTCGCTCTTGCCTCGGTTTACCTTGACCCCCGAGGCCCGTTCGAACTGGTCACAAATGCACATGAGTCTGCGCACGGACAGCGGATCCGAGCAGAAAACGGCGACGTCATCCATGTACAGGGAGGCCTTAACCTGCAGGCCCCCGCTGCCAGGAATAGTCACCCCTCTCAGGCTCGCATCCTTCCTGATGGACTCGGCAAATGGCTCTATGCAGCACACAAACAAGGCATACCCCTCAGTCTCTCTGTTCAACAACACTCCCCTAGGCCCTACCATTAATTATGTAAGTCCTGCTCTGGTATGTCTTACCAAAATGCAACACCTCACATTTATCTGCATTAAACTCCATCTGCCATTCCTCAGCCCACTGGCCCAGTTGATCAGGATCCACTTGTACTCTTAGATAACCTTCTTCACTGTCCACTATACCACCAATGTTAGTGTCATTTGCAAACTCATCAAACTCAAATATATGCCTCCTATATTCTCATCCAAATTGTTTATGTTAATGATGAACAACAGTGGATCCAGCACAGATCCTTGCAGCACACTACTGGTCACAGACTCCAATCTGAACAACACAACATGATCTTCCTGGAGTGGAAGCTATTTGGGTGACCTGCTAGTCTTTGCATGTTAAGATATGCTGGAAGAAGCTAAGGCAGACCATGCTCACAGTCAAGTGCAACTGTTGGAGACAGATGAGTCTGAAACTGAACAAAAAAAGTACAATTGAAAAAGTCATGTACATAGGTTATATACTAATGGGAAAAAAAGACTTTGCCTGCATCCTGACGTGATGAAATCTGAGCAGACATGCAGCAACAAAAAGATGCCAAAGTAGTGCACCAATTTGTTGGATCCATGACCTGGCTGGCAAAGTTCTTGCCTCATTTGTCAAAGAGCATGAACCACTATGCAAGCTCACTGCTAAGGATGTAGTGGTTTTGGAGCACGGTATAAGAAGCAGTTTTCAATATAATCAAACAGTTAGTGATAAGTTCAGTGCTGAGATACTCTGATATAAATGATGAAGTCACCTTGCAGTGTGATGCCAGTGAGACAATATGCGGAGCAACCCTTAGGTAACAAGGACAACCAGTTGTATTTGCATCCACAGTGTTAACTTGAACTGAATGGTGCCATGTTCAGGCTGAGAAAGAAGGCCTAATTATTGTCTTTGCTTGTGAACAGTTTAACAAATACTGCTTGGGGAGAGACATAACTACAAGGTAGACAAGTAGCTTGTCTGTCTTGAATCTACAGTATTTCTTTGTCTCGAATCCAACCACAAGGCATTTCAAAGCATCTTCGTCGAACCATTTCTGCGTGCTTCATACTGTCATCAAAGAATGTTGCTCTGTTATTAGAGATTTCATCTGAACGTGATCTACAAGGAAAGGAAACAGATGTACATTTTGTCATGCTGAAAGTTGAGGCTGCTGAGATGGAGTGTCAAATCTTCCCAATTCAATAAAAAACAACAGCTTGACAGGTTCTGCTAGTTATTAACTCAACAGTCTAATTGAATCTGAAAGACAAGCCCTTGCTCAAATCAAGCAAACTATGTAATAAGATGCAACTCTTCAATTGCTGCAGCAAGTAGTGATGAAAAAGGTCCTAGAAACATCAAAGACATGTCGTTATAGAAGAGTATTGGGCATAGAGAAATGAAGTGGCAATTCAGGATAGCATTTCTTCCACAAAAGAAATTGTCATCATTAAGGAAATTAGTTAAGAAATGCTAAAGTGCATTTATGCAAACAGTTAAAGAATTGAGTCTAGTCTTTGGAAGGTAAGACTAGTGCTTCACTGGCCAAATATGAACAACAAGATTAAAGGCCACATCAGCGAGTGCAGTGCTTGTAGTGATCACCAAGTCAAGAAACTAAAGGGCCGTTTATAATGCGTGGTATTCCAGATAGCGAGGGATGAAGCTTGGAGTAGATATCTTTACTCTTGCAGGAGTTGACTATCTTGACACTGACAGCTTCATTCTGATTAATATGTGTTAGGCTAGCTGCTGTCAATGACTTACCAATGAGATTGCAGAATGCCTGAAAGCACATTTCAGTCATTATGCATTCCTAACATTGTGATAAGTGGCAATGGCCCTCAATTCACAAGTGAAGAATTCTGGCACTTCATAAATGATTATCTCCATACCATTCCCAGTCAAATGGGGGAACAAAAACTGATTGGCATTGGAAATCATCAAAAGGATCCTAAAGGAATCAATCAAATCCAGCACAGACTTGAACACGGCAAAATAAAATGGACAATTACACCTACTGAAGGCATAAAATGTATTCCATTACACCACAATTAAACTATACCTCCAATAGTGAAAAAGGAGCAAGTGACAAAATCAATCTAAAAGCTCAGAAAGCCAAATTTTTGTTTAATATTTCTGGCAATGACTTGGCAGTTTTGAGTTTTGGCAAGACAGTCAGAATGAAAATGTTCAACATTCTCAATAAGAGTCAGCTCTTGTCGCTATTTAGGACCTGTGAAGGGCAGTTCTCATCTTGATTATCTTTGGTGAACATAAATAGCCAGCCATGCTGCTGCATCCACAGACATATATGTACAACTAGAGACATGTTCCTTCACTGCAGACAGCTCATCAGGAAGATATGATCTCACCATTTGATACATCATGATCATCTGTCTCAGAGTTTCACATGTTGCCCAACAAGGACAATGGATCAGCACAACAGTTACCACATTGTAGGAAGTCACCCTAGGAAGAAACAGGTACCAGATGGGCAGCAAATGATAACATACATACATATCATTAGAGAACCTGCACAATTTAAAGATTATGTATGCAATGCACGTGAGAAATTGACAAAAGTAGGACTGATAGAAATAATTTCCCTCCCCTCCCCTATCAGCATTCCGTAAAGACCACTCCCTCCGTGACTCCCTCGTCAGATCCACACCCCCCACCAACCCAACCTCCACTCCCGGCACCTTCCCCTGCAACCGCAGGAGGTGCAAGACTTGCACCCACACCTCCCCCCTCACCTCCCTCCAAGGCCCCAAAGGAAACTTCCATATCCGCCACAGATTCACCTGCACCTCCACACATATCATCTATTGCACCCGATGTGGCCTCCTCTATATTGGGGAGACAGGCCGGCTACTTGCGGAGCGTTTCAGAGATCACCTCTGGGACACCCGGACCAACCAACCCAATCACCCTGTAGCTCAACATTTCAATTCCCCCTCCCACTCCACCAAGGATATGCAGGTCTTTGGACTCCTCCATCGTCAGACCACAACAAAACGACGGTTGGAGGAAGAACGCCTAATCTTCCGGCTAGGAACCCTCCAACCACAAGGGATGAACTCGGATTTCACCAGTTTCCTCATTTCCCCTCCCCCCACCCTGTCTCAGTCAAATCCATCAAATTCAGCACCGCCTTCCTAACCTGCAATCTTCTTCCCGACCTCTCCGCCCCCACCCCAGTCTGACCTATCACCCTCACCTTGACCTCTTTCCACCTATCACATTTCCGACGCCCCTCCCCCAAGTCCCTCCTCCCTACCTTTTATCTTAGCCTGCTGGACAAACTTTCCTCATTCCTGAAGAAGGGCTTATGCCCGAAACGTCGATTCTCCTGTTCCCTGGATGCTGCCTGACCTGCTGCGCCTTTCCAGCAACACATTTCCAGCTCTGATCTCCAGCATCTGCAGACCTCACTTTCTCCTCCTGATAGAAATAACACTAGATTTATAACCAAATTATCGTTTTCTTTGCTGATCATGGATTTGTTGGGCAACTTGGTTAACTTGTAGCAACAAATGGTCATGCATGCACCATATTTTAATGAAGTGGTGAAAAATTGGAGAAATGCAATTGTGCATAGTGTATTAGCTGGCTTCCAACAGTCATCAGACCTTTATTTCTGCTATCACAAATGCTGAATTACATTTCCTTTATCAATAAGCCAGAGCCTGGTACTTTCTACCAGTAGTTTTGAATTGAATTTAAAAGTTAAGAATGACCAGTTTTAAACAGCCTTGACTGGTTTCAAGATGGTTATTCATTCTTGACACTGGGCAATCAGCTCAAATGCAAGCCATTGTCTATTAATTCTTAATCTGATTCCAAAATTATTAAATAATCAAGAGGCAAACGGAAGAGAGCAAATATAGACAACAAAATGAGAGAAAAAGCCAAAGAGTAATAGTTCCCCTGCATGTGATAGGACGCATCCTAGAATATTAAAAGTAGTACCTATTGAGGTAATAGATGTACTGGCAGTAATCTTCCAAGAAACCTGAGGATTGGGTAACTGGCAATATAACACCTTTACTGAGAAAGGGAAGGAGATATAGGTAACTGTATAGCTCAATGTCTTATTGAGAAAATGTTAGATTCTGTTAAAAAGGATGTAATGGCAGATCATGCAGATGATTAAGTAGAGTCAGCAATGAATCACGAAGGATAAATCATGCCTGACAAATTTGTGTTTTTGAACCTGTAACTTATGGTGTGCCACAGGAATCAGCACTGGGTCACAATTATTTATAACATATATTAAAGACTTGGCTGAGGAAAATGACTGTACTATATCCAAGTTTGCAGACGACACAAAAATTGCTAGAAAGGTAAGTGGTGAGGATGCCATAAAGCGTCTGCAGAAAGATACAGTCAGATTAAGCAAGGGCACAAAGATATGATATGTGGAATATAATGTGAGAAAATGTCAGGTTATGCACTTTAGCCAAAAGCATAGAAGAGCTGAGTATTATTTAAATGGAGAAAGACTGCAGGAAGCTGCAGAGCAGAGGGATTTAGAAGTCCTTGTACATAAATCACAAAAAGCATATATAAAAGGGAAGGCCAATTTCAAAGGGAATGGAGAATGGAATATATAAACATGAAAATCTTACTAACTCGGCACAAGGCACTATTCAGACCACAGTTGGAATACTGTGAATGGTTCTGGTTCCCTTATCTAAGCAAAGATATGCTGGCATTGAGACAGTCCAGAAAAGCTTCGCGAGGTTAATCCCAGGTAAGGAGGAACTGTCTTATGAGTTGAAGTTGAGGAAGTTAGAACTTTACTCGTTGGAGTTTAGAAGAATAAGAGGCGACCTTATTGAAACATACGAGATGCTTAGACAATTTAACAGGATTGATGCGGAATGGTTACTTCCCCTTGTGGGTGAGCCCAGGATTAGACGGCATGATCTCAAAATAAGGGGTCATCCATTTAGAAAGAGATGCAAAGACTTTCATCTCTTAGAGAGTAGTGACTGTAGAATTCTTTACCACCAAGGGGCCATAGAGGTTGAGTCGTCAAATACGTTCAAAGCTGAGACAGACAGATCTTAAGCTATAAGTGGTCATGTAGAAAAGGCACAAGAGTGGAGTTGAAGTTTATCTGATGATTGTGATTTCATTGAATGGTAGAACATGCTTGATAGCCTACTTCAGCTTCTTCGTCTTATGATTTTATTTACAAGTATCAAGAGGTTTCATTTTGGACTAACATTTAATCTGTAACAAGAAGAAGTTTTGAAATGGTATTTAACTGCTTAAGCTAGTCAAATCTCACAGCCCTTTCTGTTAATGTTATTCTTTTCCCTTACTTTGTTGACTTGTACCATTTAATTTCTTTTGCAAAGTTTAAATAAATGTGTAAATCCTTTATTGGACTAAATACTTTTAAAATATATATATTATAGATTTAATTTGTAGAAGTACATTATATAGCATTTCCGATTTGACGTTACATAAAGTACATTATTGTTGAATTTAGGTCAAAACAATACATGTATTGCCTCACAAACCTTCAAAAAGAAATCCAGGGGACATGGACATCACTAGCTGAACTGTCATTTATCTCTCCACCCTTCAGTCACTCTGCCTGTATTCCTGATGAAGGGCTTTTGCCCGAAACGTTGATTTTACTGCTCCTCGGATGCTGCCTGAACTGCTGTGCTTTTCCAACCCCTCTAATCCAGAATGTAATTTATTGTGCATTGCTCATATATCTTCAATTGCCCTTGAGAAGATGGTGATCAGTTACTTTCTTGAAAAGCCTCAGGTCATTTAGTGTACGTAAACCAACTGTACTGGACGGGAAGGATTCCATTATTTACACGTACATTTAAATTTCATGCCAAACATTTATAGGATATTCAGCCTGAAGGGTTTTTACATAGTTTCCTGTCCCTTGATATACTTTGTGTGGGTGTACAGGGTGAGAGCTTTGACGGTGGCTTATGCCCATTGAACCTCAGTGGTACCTACCCAAGCTTCAGTGCGTCCATCATAGAATGTAATTCTTGACCTTGAAATGTGTCAAATGGCAACATTGGAAGATCAGCAAATTTTGACAAACTAAGCACATTGTCTCACTGAGTTAAATATCCAAGGAATGGGATGTTGAGCATTGAGTCCTCTAAATGCGTTTTCAAGTATCTCCCACTGTTTGTTGTATTATCCAGTGCCCAATTTATAAGGCCAGCTATTGACTGTTATTGGGGGGAGGCTGGATAGGCTGGCACCTTTTTCACTGGACTGTAGGAGATGGAGGGGTAACCTTATTGAGATTTATAAAATCGTGAGAGGTCTAGATAAAATGAAAGGGAGGTTTCTTTTCCCGAGGATTGGAGATTTCAAGATTAGGGAGCATATTTTTAAGGTGAGAGGAGAAAGAGTTTAGAAAGGTATGAGCGGCAATTTTTAAAACTCTGATTTGTGTGTGGAATGACCTTCCAGAGGAAGTGGTGGATGCGGGTACAGTTACAACATTTAAAAGACATTTAGATAGGTACAGGAATAAGAAATGTTTGGAGCGATATGGACAAGTGCAGACAGATAGGACTAGTTTATTTTGGGATTATGGGTCAGCATGGACTAATTGGACCTAATGATCTCTTTCCATACTATATGACTCCGTGACTCTATGATTCATTCCTCCAAATCAGTGTTGCCAAATTTAAAACCTTGTTGGTGATTCACCCATCATTGAAACCCAATATTTAATTCTATCATCGTATGCCCATTGCTATAAAGGCTGGACATTCAAAATAGCTGGGGTGTTCCCTTACCACTATACTATTGACTAGTTCAAACTTATTATTTGTTGCACAAGCTGAGATGTTCCTATTCTGTTTTAGTTTACAAATGTTAGGGGAATTTTAATTTCCAAATGTAGTTTATAAGGGGGAGAGTAGGATTAATGAGATAAAATCAGCGAGGTAAAAACAATGACTGCAGATGCTGGAAACCAGATTCTGGATCAGTGGTGCTGGAAGAGCACAGCAATTCAGGCAGCATGCTGCTCGTTGGATGCTGCCTGAATTGCTGTGCTCTTCCAGCACCACTGATCCTTAATGAGATAAAAGTCTGACTCCAAACCACATAATGTAGCCCCATCCAGTTTCAACATGGTGGGAAATGGTGTATGAGTATGATTCCATAAGGAATCAGATCACTGTTTCAAACATTATAATAAGGTTATGTAATTTGTAATCGGGATTTGAAATATAACCTTGGCCGTTGCGTTTCTTAGGAGATGCTGTAGATCAGAGTCGAAAAGTGTGTGCTTGAAAAGCACAGCACACACATTGCAACATCAAAATTTTCTTCCACTGCCTCCGCCTTTGTGCTTACTTCTTCATTCAGGACTCCTTCCCATCCTCCGAGGACCCTTTTTCTTGCCTCCAACGTATTCCATCCACTTGGACACCATATGCTGGTCTGTCACCTATCCGTGACCTCTTCATCTCCAACTGCTGTTATGACATTGTCTGCCTCAACCTGTCCACCCCTCTCACCCACTCAGATCAAAGGGATAGCCATGGGCACCTGCATCGGCCGCAGCTATGCCTGTCTCTTCATTGGACACATGGAACAGTCCATCTTCCTTAGTTGCATTGGCACCATTCTCCACTTTTTCCTCTGCTACATTGATGACTGTATCAGCTCCCACAAGGAAGTTAAACAGTTCATCAATTTCACAAACACCTTCCACCCGATCTCAAGTTCATCTTGGACTCCTCCCTCCCCTTTCCAGACCTCTCTGTCTCCATTTCTAGTGACTGACTCAACGCGCGTATCTACTTCAAACCCGCAGACTCCAACAGCTATTTTAACTACACCTGCTCCCACCCTCCCTCCTGTAAAAATACCATCCCTTACGCCCAATTCCTCTGCCTCCGCTGTATCTGTTCACGGGAGGAGTAATTCCATTCCAGAAAATCCCAGATGGCCTCTTACTTCAAGGACCTCAATTTTCCCTCCCATGTGATCAACAATGACCTCCAACTCATCTCCTCCACTTCCTGCACCTCTGCCCTTGAACTGAACCCCTCCAACAGCAAAAAGGATAAAAGCTCTCTGTCCTCATCTTCCACCCTATCAGTCTCTGGATACAGCACATCATCCTCTGGCATTTCCACCATCTACAGTCAGACCCCACCACCAGAGATGTATTTCCCTTCCCATCCCTATCAGCATTCCACAGAAACCATTCCGTCCGCAATTCCCTCGTTAGGTCCACGCCTCTCACCAACCCACCCTCCATTCCTAGCACCTTCCCTTGCTGCCGCAAGAAATGTAAAACCTGCACTCACACCTTCCCTCCCCCCTCCCCCCTCCATCCAAGTCCCCAAAGGATCCTTCCTTGTCTGGCAGAGATTTTCCTGCACATCCAAACACCTCATCTACAGTTGCTCTCGATATGGTCTCTTTTTACGGACCCCAGCACCAGGGATATATTTCCCTCCCCACACCTTTCCGCCTTCCGCAAAGACCGTTCCCTCCGTGACTACCTGGTCAAGTCCACGCCCCCCTACAACCCACCCTCCCGTCCTGGCACCTTCCCCTGCCACCGCAGGAATTGCAAAACCTGCGCCCACACCTCCTCCCTCACCTCCATCCAAGGCCCTAGAGGAGCCTTCCATATCCATCAAAGTTTTACCTGCACATCCACCAATATAATTTATTGTATCCGTTGCTCCCGATGCAGTCTCCTCTACATTGGGGAGACTGGACGCCTCCTAGCAGAGCGCTTTAGGGAACATCTCTGGGACGTCCGCACCATTCAACCACACCACCCTGTGGCCCAACATTTCAACTCCCCCTCCCACTCTGCTGAGGACATGGAGGTCCTAGGCCTCCTTCACCGCCGCTCCCTCACCACCCGACGCCTGGAGGAAGATTGCCTCATCTTCCGCCTCGGAACACTTCAACCCCAGGGCATCGATGTGGACTTCAACAGTTTCCTCATTTCCCCTTCCCCCACCTCACCCCAGTTCCAAACTTCCAGCTCAGTCCTGTCCCCATGACTTGTCCTACCTGCCCATCTTCTTTTCCGCCTATCCACTCCACCCTCCTCCCTGACCTATCACCTTCATCCCCTCCCCCACTCACCTATTGTACTCTATGCTACTTTCTCCCCACCTCCACACTCCTCTCATTGATCTCTCCACCCTGCCTGTATTCCTGATTAAGGGCTTTTGCCCGAAACGTCGACTTTACTGCTCCTCGGATGCTGCCTGAACTGCTGTGCTCTTCCAGCACCACTAATCCAGAATAACACAAATGATAGCACAGTCTAAGTAAATCTTTACATCATATATTTTAATGAAATAATGCAGTAAATTTAATGCTGTAACACTAAAATCACTGACTACAGCACTGTAGCTTTCATTAAGCTCTTCACCGGACAGCGCCTGAGCCGACCGACTATGAGATGCCGACATGGAAGTTCAGTCCTCCTCAAGATTCTCCCCGGTGTGAAGTAAAGTTCCTTCTAAATGTAGACTATAATTCCCAGTTTTATGCTAGCTTTCAAGGTATGCAGAGTTGATTGCATTCCTGTTTTACCTGAGTAAACTGTATTTGCATTTTGCGGACAGAGGATCCGGAGACTGGGATTTGCTGTTCAGCTAATGCCGAGGATGTAATCGTCTGACTTTGCTTTATAAAAAAAGGTCTATAATTCACAAATCACATTACAACAAAAACATGTTTATTAAACACGTGTTATAGGAGAGCTGCCAGTACCTAGATTCTGATACTTAAAATGTTGTTACTAAATTGAAATAGTAAAAAAGAGATTAGCATGAGAGTTTAAAAGTCCAGAATGAGAGAATAAGAAGTACCTTTGAAGTTCTCAAGTTATATCCTTTTCCACTGAGTCCATGCCTGCTGGTCTTCAGAACATGAGGCATCGTTGGCCTCTGTCCCAGATTTGCCTCCAGCACTCTTGCTCCCTGCTCCTGCCCTGGGCTCTGGCTCGCGACTTGGCTCCAAACACGACCCGTTCTCCGATTCACAACTCGGGTCCAAGCTCAGCCCATGCTAACTCTCCTCCCGCTCCTGGTTCTAGCCCATGACTCAGTTCCCAGCTCAGCCTGTGCTCACTCTGCTCCTCCATCCAGTTCTAGCCCATGACTCATCTCCCAGCTGAGCCCACGCTCGCTCTGTTCTGGCCTGCAACTCGCTTCCAGGACTTGCCTCATAGGTTGGTACAGGCTCCAGCCACGACTCAACTCCCATGCCTTGGAGTTCCCTCCAGGTAAGGTAGTTTCAAAATTGGTGATTGGGGAAGATAAACTGCAGTGGAGGGAAAAAGAGAAAATGGAAAAGGAACTGGTGAGCAGTGGAGCTCTGTCTAGAGCATCCTATTCTGCTGCTATCTTGACAACTTGGAAAGGAGATTGCCCCCACTGCATAGGCCTCTCTCCACTCTTTTGAGTATCTGATCTTGTTTCCTGGAGGTGTTTGAACACCTTCTCTGAGGCCTCTGGTTACCCTTTCAAGGCCTCTAAATGTGCCTCCCACTAAAGCTCCTCAATTTCCTCCTCAGAATTCTAATCACACGATCCTTCATCCCTTGCTTAGTTCTCTTCTGACCTCTACCACCCCATAACTCTGATGTTATCTCTTTGTCTTGTCCTCTGATCCCTTAGGTGTCTAGTTTCTGTCCCCACTGAAATTGGCCCCTCATCACTGAATGGATCCTTCTCACCTGATTTGGGGATCTAACCCCCACCCCTCATTCCAAGATCTGACTTCACCTTCAGAATTTCAAGCCACACCATTTCAGATTGGATTGCTAGCTAGTTGGGACACAGATAGTTGGTCCAGCAGTCTCCTGCAGAGTGCCCTCTGCCTGATTGGAAACCAAGTCTTTCAATCAGGCTGGCCTCTTTGCATCATAAATGTTGACAAGATAATCTAAACACTGTGCAATCAGCTAGTTTTTCACATTCTACTCATCTGTCCATTTCCAAAGGGTAAATAAAGTAACATTTCTCCAATGTTGAGATTGGGCTGGGTTGATGTCCAAAGGGACATGTCTTTGTTCATAGTCACTGAAAGCTAAATGTAGAAACACCAAACAATTTAAAGACAAATGATATGTTGATCTTTTATTGTAAAAGGATTTAAGTGTAGGAATAAAAAAGTCAATGCAATTGGAGAGAAGCTTGGTAAGATTACATCTGAAGTATTTTATATTGTTTGCTACAGAGGAACTGCAATAATGCTTAACTAACTGGGTGATCTAATTGAAGTATACAACACTTTTTACAGGACTTGACAAGGTAGATGCAGGAAGGACATTTACTGTAGTAGGAGCTGGAGGTCTAGAACCAGGGGACACAGCCTCAGAACAAAAGGAAGCTATTTAGGACTGCAATGAGGAGAAATCATTTTCACTTAGAGTGGTGAATCTTTAGAACATTCTCTACCCAGGAGTCTACTGAGACTAAATGATTGAGTGTAATCTGAACAGAGATTGATAGATTGCTAGGTATTAAAAACATTATGCAAGATAGGAATAGAGCACAAAAGTTATGTCGGGGTAGAAGATATGCCATGGTCTCTCTGAATTTCAGAGCAGGCTCAAGGGGCTGAATGTCCTATTCCTACTCCTATTTCCTGCATTCCAGAAACCGTCCAGATTATGTTTCAGAGATTTACTCCCTATGGGACAAATGCTGTTTTGCTTCCTTCAGCTAGAATAAATCACTCATTCAAATCATGCTGCTTTTGAAACAAGCTTCTTTGAAGTTCATGTTCATGTAGTTAAACAACCTGCTCAGATATATTATAAAACATCTCTAGACCCATTGGGACTTGATTCCAGGCCTTCTGGCCCAGAGATGGGGACATTACCGCTACAACAGAATCCACCTTTGTGTATCCCGCTAATTTATCCCTGCTATTTGGAGCTCTAAAAATAGCATTCAAAGTATTGCACACTCTACTATTACACCCTTAGCACTTCACTGCCTGCTAGCCTTTATTGATTACCTCTTTTTCCATGCAAATTACCAATATTGCTGCTTTCAATTTCCTTGACCTTTCTAAAGACCTTATAGTTGTATTACATGCCCATCACACCTAGCTTGCAGCTAGATCTAAGTGATGAGAGCCATGGTCACAATTTTCGCATTTTACTTTAATATGTTTTGTCAAATGAAACTCTTGGGGCCTGGTTCATCATGGCTCAGGACGGCTTTTCTCTTGTAGCCATCCACCCTTCGTCTCATTAATTGCACAACTGGGTTTTTGGGTGCCGTTCTTATGGAATAGCACAATCGGAGAGATAGAAGTGCTTTCCACTGCTGGGATCTTCCAGCACACGAGTGGTGTCATATTTAAATCTAACTGGACATCATCTCTGATGTTGGAAGTCAGGAAAAAATGCTTCCCTCTGTAGTCTCAACATTCAGGACATAGTCCAGAAAAAGGAAAACTCTTTCCCCACTTTGAGGGCAATGACCTGGAGGTCTGGGTGCACAGGAGGAGAAAGTGAGGTCTGCAGATGCTGGAGATCAAAGTTGAAACTTTATTGCTGGAACAGCACAGCAGGTCAGGCAGCATCCAGGGAGCAGGAGATTCGACGTTTCGGGCACAGGCCCTTCCTGAAGAAGGGCCTGTGCCCGAAACGTCGAATCTCCTGCTCCCTGGATGCTGCCTGACCTGCTGTGCTGTTCCAGCAATAAAGTTTCAACTGGGTGCACAGGAGGGCAGTCCATTTCCCTGTGGATCACCACAGGACATCACACTACCAGATTATGCCAGCCTGTCACAAATTACAGTCTGGGTCAGTGTTATGGCTGGATGAAACAGCGTGCCTAGCAATGCAGGAAAGAAGATCAATTATCTTCTCTCTGCAAAGGTAAGTGCCACAATCTTCTCTTTGTTACTTCACGCTCACACTAACTCCGCCACTGCACATGCATCTCCCAAGGCTCATGATTTACAATTCTCACTATTGCATGCATCATGTTCACTCAATGACTCTCATCCAACTTTTCCTCCCAAAGTACTCACTTTCCGGCCCTCTGCGCTTCCTCCTCACTTACTGGTGACACCTCATAGTAGTGTTATTGCATAGAATTGTCATTTGGGAAAGAGGCTCTGTCCCACTTGTGTGCTCTGATGTTTTAAACATAGGTTTTAATTTATTACACCTCTTGAGTTGAATTGTGTGTGTCCATGATGGTAAGTGTGGTTGGAGGGGTGATCTGCAAAGCCATGGTTCAATGATTACCTGCCCACCCGCTGTGTAATTCTCTGCACTGCAAGAGAGCGGTGGCCTGCACATGGGCTAATAATGACCACTTGAACTTCATGATTTTTCCTGCAGTGGGTGGAGTGTTTTTTTCCTGGGCTGTGGGCAGTATCTCCTTTCATTTCATTGTCTAGGAGCTCTTTGACTTTCTCCCCACATGAGGGGGAAGGCTTGGCTTGAGCCAATTAACAGTCTGCTGATTTTTAAATAGTGACTGGACAAGTCACTGTTTTGGAGTTGGGCTTGGCATTGACACCTCGGCATGGGGTTAGCAAGCCAGAGCGGAGAAGGGTCCCCAGAGAAATATAAAATTCCACACCATGTTTTTGCTTTATGACTTTTAATACAGTGATCATTTATTTTATAATTATTTTCTGCATATTTCCTGATCCTGAAGTATTCATATTGAATTTAACAATGTTGATGACCTTTGACAGTATTGATGATCACTCTTGAAACCTACCAGCTATTACTTACGTTTCTGTATGAGCTCTGGTTCCTCTTTACCAAGACAAGAATAGAATACAGATTGAACACTAAGAAACAGACACAAAATTTGAAGTTTCAAGAATGCATTCCTCGTGTCTTTGTGCCTCAGTGCAACAATATTTAACTTGTTGTTTTAGTGCATTATGCCTGCAGGAGTATGAAGTATATCAGAAACTTCTTCAATGAATGGGGACATCTAGTGGAACAATCATTGATATTCAGTTGCTTGTGTTCAATATGGTTTGTTAAATTATAACATAATACAGAATAATAACACTTATTTTACCTTTTTAATATGCTTAATTGGGGTTTTGTCACGTAAAGTTTGGCAATTTTGAGGTATTAGGAATTGCAGACTCTCTGGTTCCTAAAACAACACCACCACATGGCAACCTTTAATTTTGTTTAAACAAAATTGCTATAATTGCATCAATGATTGAAACATTTATAGGTATTAGCATATGTGCACTGCATCACATGGATAATGCTATTGAAATGAATAGTGTAACTTTGAACACTAAATATATCAAATCTTTTAGTTACAAGGGGAAAGTAGACAAGTTAGAGTTTATCTCCTTAGAGCAGAGAATACTGAAAGGGGATTTAGTATTAATGTTCAAAATCAGAAACTGTTATGGAATAAATGGGGAACAATAGTTTTTAGAGGCCAAATAGTCAAGCTGAAAAGGTACAGAATTAAGATAATTGATTTAAAAACACAGGTGTCAGGAAAGAAGACATTACATGACAATGCTATTGACAATCTGGAATCCTGTGCCTTTTCTAAGTACCAACTTCAAATCAGGTATGTTGTTCACAATTGGTTTCAGGTAAAAAGCCTTGTATTGAGTTGGAACACCAATATTTGGATACCAGGTGCTGTTATTGTGGCTTGCTGGATCACCAGCAACTATTGTTGTTACACCCATCAGCAACACACCACAGTGGACTCCACAAGAATTAAAATGATAATCTTTATTTTTGAATGTTATAAGTGGAAGTCAGTAAAATAGACTTGTGGTTCTGTTTTATTTTGCATTTTCTGTGCTGATGTAAGTTTTCAAGAAAATTTTTAATTTAATAAATGTTTTTCAATAATAGAAACAATAATAGATCAAGGAATTAATGTGGGAGGTTTAATCATGAGTTTTTTTAGGTCTTGGTAAAATATGAGACATGTGATGAATAATTGCCAACTGTAAGTAAAACCAGTATTAAATGGTTGCCAGATTCTTCTTCTAACACCTAATTGACAAATGACCTTTCAAATGAATACTTGAAAATCTGCTCTAAACCATCTGTAAAACATGTCTTTGGTATGCATGTCATGGTGGATGTATTTCGGAGCAACTGCTTAAAGTTTGATGATTGATTAGATGTCCAGATGGAGGTCATTAAATAGGCCTTTACTCTGTAATCATTTAATTGCACATCCAAATTTTTTAAAAAATGAGACAGAACATTTTTGGCCAACTTTGTGTCTATTTGAAATAAGGAAGAAGTTAAGCCTGTGGTTATGATTCCAAAGGTTTCCATGTCTGCAAATTTGACACAAAATTGACTTTTACATAGAAACCTGCCATGAAATAATACTGAAAGCAATGGTTTTTACATAATGGTACGATTTGTGATTTCAGGAGTTTGCACTTGTTTGCAGAAATCAAACAATTTTTATTAGGAGTAATAAAACCAAAATGACCACATTTGATTCCACATGTATGTTATGCATAGTCCAAGTGAGAAATTCCAATGAACCAAATCATTTCCCAATCTCTCCTATTATACCGCAATGCTCGTCTAAGCATAACAGTTAAATGTATTATCCAGATTTAAACATGAAATGGTTTCCAATTATTGATGTTTTCATTGCTCAGCACGCAGGGCGGCATCGGTTGAGCCCATCACTCATTATTCACACAGTAACAAGTCCTTTTAATGATCACATTTTATAACAGCACACATTTTTTTTCCCTGTGATGATCCATATGTGAAACAGATCCTATAAGCAACACAGATGAAGCTGAATACTCTAGACACTCAGACTTATAACTGTTAAAACATGTACCCAAAACTAAAGAAAAATATTTTTATCCTCCAGGTTACTTGATTGTTGCCACTATTTATTGCCAATAACATTATATTATTTGTTATTCACCTGGCTCTTGAACACTGGATTTGATAAATCTTAGTCAATGAGGGGAACACTAATTGGAATATAATGGAACTATCCTTACATATTAACTTGATCATTTTATTGCACAGAAATAATATAAAAAGTGGAAAACCACTGAAAAAGTAGATTACGGTTAGGGTTAGGGTTAACATAAACTTAATTTGATTATGAGGTCCAGAGGTTAAAATTTCAGTTTTCATGAGCAGTTGCACTATTTTGACTGGTACCATCTAAACCATCACTGCATACCATTGCATGCAACCACTGACATAAAAATTTACACAAATACATTTCTTTCTCAACTTTCTTTCCTCAAAGTATTGGAACATAAAGCCCATGATTAAGTTGCTTCAATATTGGGCACCCTCTCCAACCACCAAATCAATTCATTGTTTTTGGAAATGGCAATACATCTGTCGCAAATTTCCATGGAAAGTGGATCAGAGAGTTAGGGTTTAAAATTTTTAAGTCATTCATTAACAGTTGGGCTGAATGGTCTGTTTCCATGTTGTGGGGATTCTATAAAAAAGCACAGGACTGCTGGCTCGACACTTCATGTCTAATGCTGATAAGGTAGAGCATAGACAGTGCATGCTCCATTTGTTGATACTTGAAAGTAAAATTTGGAGAACTACATGAGGGCCCTGAGATTAAATATTGACTGCATAGTGAACATACTTTTTGACTGCTCGCCTCCCCCTATTTCTCAGTAAGACAGATGGTAGGCCGGCGCAAATCACAGTCTTGCCCCACAATAAACCTATATGTTCTTTGCAGAGGATGGTGACTGATCTATTAAGTCTTTTCAGAATTTGCTGCTGTTGTTTCAGATTCACTGTATCTTCCATTTCTGCTCTTTGCTTTTGGTCAAAGACCAGATGATTGCCCAACTTGGAGGGACAGTGGCTCCCGAGGAATCAGCTCAAAAAAGACAGACTTAGTTGTTTAGGAGGTGTCAGTAGGCGAACACCGGCAGATCAAATTTGATACAGAAACAAACACTGCTGAAAAATCTCAGCAAGTCTGGCAGCATCTGTGGAGAGAAAACATTTCAGGTCCAGTGACCCATCATCAGAACTGATGGTAGTGAGAAAAAGGTTGTTTCTATTGTAAAAGAGAGGTTGGGGGAGGGGGTAAAGAGTAAACAATAGGTGAAGTTGGAGTCCAAAGAGTGAAAACAGTTGGACAGACAAAGGAATGGATAACAGTCTAGATTAGAGTGGTACTGGAAAAGCACAGCAGGTCAGGCAGCATCTGAGGAGCAGGAAAATCGACGTTTCGAGCAATGCCCGAAGTGTCGATTTACCTGCTCCTCGGATACTGCCTGACTTGCTGTGCTTTTCCAGCACCACTCTCATCTAGACTCTGATTTCCAGCATCTGCAGTCCTCACTTTTGCCCAAAGGAATGGATAACAGTCACCTGCGAGAATGAATGGCTGCTAATGGGAGCAATTAGTGGCTAACAATGGAAGTGCATAATAGCAGACCTTGTGATATCAAGACCTGTTGTATGGGGCTTGGGGTAAGTACATGGGGGAAAGTGCCTCAAACCCTAAAATTGTTGAACTCGATATTACATCCAGAAAGCTATACAGTTCCCAAGTGGAAAATGAGGTGCTGTTATTCCCGCTTGCGCTGAGCTGCGTTGGAATACTGCAGCAAGCGTGAGACAGAGATGTTGGCCCGGGAGCAAGATGGTGTGTTGAAGTGGCAGGCAACTAGCAGCTCAGGGTCTTTTTGCGGACAGAACCTAAATGTTCTGAGAAGTGTTTACCTAATCTATGCTTCGTTTCCCCATTGTAGAGGAGACTACATTGTGAGGAGGGAATACTATAGACTATATTGAGTAAAGTGCAGGTAAGTGCTGCTTCACCTGGAAGGTGTGCTTGGCCCCTTGGATGCTGAGCAGGCAGGAAATAAAAGGGCAGGTTTTACACCTTCTGTGGTTGTAAGGGGAAGTGCCATGGGACTGTGGGGAGTTTTTGGGAGTTGAACCAGGGTGTCCCAGAGGGAACAGTTCTTGCGGAAGGCTGTGACAAGGGATGGGAGCAGAATGTGTCTCGTAGTGGTATCCTGCTGGAGATGGCAGAAACGGTAGCTAATGATCCTCCGGATGTGGATGCTGTTGGGATGGTAGGTGAGGAAAATTGCTGTGATGGGAATGAAGAAAGGAGGTCAGGGCTGAAGTGCAGGAGAAGGGTTGGACCCGGCTGAGGGTCCTGTCAACTAAGGTGCTGGGGAATCCTTGGTTGAGAAAGAAGATGCACATTTTGAAGGCCTTCTTGTCAAATCTGGCATCATCAGAACAGATGAATGGAGACAGAAACTGGGAGAATGGAATAAAATCTTTGCAGGAAGTGGAGTGTGAGGATATATAGTCAAAGTAACTGTGGGAGTAGGTTGGTTTGTAGTGAATATTGGTGGCTATCATGTCCCCAGAAATAGAAACAAAAATGTTGAGGAAGGGAAGGGAGGAGTCAGAGATGGAGATGAGAGCAGGGTGGAGATTGGAAGCAAAATTGACAAACATTTCCAATTCCAGACGAGAGAGGGAAGCAGCACTGATATACCGGAGAAAGAGTTGTGGGTAGGGGCTGGAATAGAACTGAAACAAGGAATGTTCCATATACCCCACAAAGAGACAGGAATACTGGAACCTGTGTGGGTATCCGTGGCTGCCTGTTTGACCTGAAGAAAGTGAGAGGCGTTAAAAGAGAAGTTGTTTAGAATGAGAATGAGCTCGGCCAGGCGGAGGAGGGTGGTGGTGGATTGGGATTGTTCAGGCCTTTTTTCCAGGAATGAGCAGAGAATCCTGAGACCATCGGGATGGGGGATTGGCATGTAAAGAGCCCGAATGTTCATGGTAAAGTGGAGGGGGCGGGGGGAGTGGGACATTCTTGCAAAGGTACATACTTAATGGCTAACCATCTCTATAATAATAAATGATAATGGAATATATAAACAGCATAGAAAAAGTAAAGGTTAACTTCTGCAAATTGTGTGACTCCTGACTCAACTCATTTAAGACCAAATAGGGTAACAACATAGAACTAGGACTGATTCCATAACAAACAGCCAACTGTGTGCATGGAAAGGTCATCACAGTGGCAAGGCAAATGTTCTATATTGAATATGGCAATGCAAGTGCAGGTTAATAATAATACATTTCTTTGCTAATTTTATTAAAGGTTAAAGTAAAACCAGGGGTGAGTTGAGGCCATTGATGGACAATGTTATCCAAGATACCAAATTGTAAAAGGTACTATAATGCCCCAATTTTTATGAAACATATAAAGGGGACAAAGGAATAGAGATCTTACAACTCAATCTGCAAAAAGCCCAGTAAGGAATGGCTCACTATTGGATCGTTTGATGGAGAATGAACCTGAGCAGATGCAAGGAGTAAAAATAGGGGAACATTAATTTAAGATGATGACAAGAGAAGGACATAAGCATTTCAAAAATCAAGATAATAGGTTGGAAGATAACTGATTTTGAAGGGCTGAGGGAAAATAAAATGGGGAACTATAGTGGCAAAAAACACTGCTGAACTAAAATAAGAATAATTTAAAACAGGGATCAACAAAGTGTGGGAAAAATCCATTCAGCTAAGATGAAAGCGTAATGTAAACACTAGTGAGTTCGAGGGATGAATAAAAGCTAAAGTGAACAATTAAGGGTTCAGAAGAAGATATACATTAAGTCCATATACAACAAAGAAATGAATTTTAAGAAAGAATACAAATAGATAAGAAGAAAAGTAAAAAGAGGAACACGAAACATAAAACAAAATTATAAGATATTTTATAGTCATATCGGATAAAGAACACTGTAATCAGAATAGAATCATTAAGGGATAGACGTGATATTAACACAAAAAACAACATAAGTTGCCAAAAATATTAAATCATTTGCTTTATTATTCACCAAAGAAATATAAAGATAGATATGATATTGAATGATAAGATCAGTGATGAACAAAACAAATCAAAGAAGACAAAACCCTTGGTCCAGATGAATATTGCATCAGAGTATTTTTTATAGAATCTACGGAAGAGATACAGAGGCATTTCCACTTCTATTTGATGATTCAGTAGAAGGTGTAGTGCCAGAAGATTGATGGATAGAAAATGTATTTTTTGTATTAAAGAAATAGTACTGAACATGTCCAATGAATTATGGACCAGTTAGCTGCACATTAGAAATAGAACAAGCAATGGAATTCTTGAAAGAGAGAATAGAAGAAAATCTAGAAATGAGAAATGTAATAAGGAGTAGCCAGCATAGGTTTTAAAAGAGAAATTGTTGCTTAACCAAAAATATTATACCTTTTGATGAGGGAACAGAGAGAAAAGAAAATGGTAATGGACGAGATGTAATTTATCAGAATTTTCAAAATGCCTCTATGAGGTCCCTATAATAGACTAATGAATAAGGCCACAGAATGTAAAGTCACGGGACAAATGGAAGAATGGATTACTAGCTGACTTCAAGTCAGAAAGTGGAAATCATCAATTGTTCTTTGAACTGATAAAAGGTGGGAAATAGTGTTCCTCATGGATCAGTTGTGGGGTCAATGATGTTCACAGTTTAGATTACCAATTTGAACTTAGGAATTAAAAACATAATTCCTAAATATGTTGATAACATCTGTTTTGTGCATGTGTGTAGAGAAAAAAAGGGGCAGTGAATAATCAGTAGTAATGCAGTAATAGAAGAACGGCAATAAATTATGTGAGGATGTTAATAAATTTACAGATTAGGCAAACAATTAGCACATGAAGTTCAAGATAAATAAATATATTATGTATTTGGTAGAAAAATAGGGAATACATTTATTACCTAGAATGTGCAAGTCCAAGTGAGGTATGAAAACAAAGGGATCTTGGGGTACCTATATTCCAATTACTGAACATTAAGACACAAGTTAGTGGAGATATACAAAATAATCAAACTAAACACTAGGCTTTATTTCTAGTGAAAAAACGAAAAGCAGTGAAGTTATGCTAAACCTCTGTCAAAATATTGATTAGATCATTCTTTGAGTAAAGCATGAAGTTCTGCTTGGCATATTGGAAAAAGGATATAGATGTCCAAAGATAATTTACAAGCACAATACCAGGAATCCATGAGTGTGCATATCAGGGAACGATTGACTGGCCTTTCTCCTGAAGGAAGTTTGAAAGTCTCTGAAATTATAGAAGATTTTGATATAATGGTTACATAGAGAATGTGTCTTCTTGTGAGGTAAAGAACACTTGTAGGCTTGTCAATTTAAGATAATTATCAAGAAATCTATCAGGGAATTCAGAAGTAATCTCCTTACCCAAAGAGTGTTAAGTATTTGGAATTTCCTGCCACAGGGAGTGGTTGAAGCAAATAGCAGTAATACGTTTAAGGTGAGGCTGGATGACAATTTAAGAGAGAAGGAAATAGATGGTTATGATGGCAGATTTAGATGAGAAAAGATGAGAGAAAGCTCAAATGGAGCATAAACACTGATGAGGATTGATTTGGCCGAATGGCTTGCTTCTGGATCAGAAAACTATATGATCCTATGGAAATAAAAACAGAAAAATTAGTCAATAATAAAAGTTTATGAAGGGGAGGTCTTGCCAAACTAATTTGCTGCTGTTTTAGAGAGTGTGACAAAGGAGCTGGTTAAAAAACATGTAGTGTTTGGGGAATGTTTGGATTTTGTAGACTTTTTTTGCCTGGAAAGGCTGGTACTGAAGTAGGAATTAGTGTAAATATTTCACAGTGGATACATTATGTGTTGCTGAGAATGGTAGTGCAAGGATTGTCAGAGTGTGCCTGTTTGTGTTGAGAGCAAGAGGTTGGGGAGCAAGAGAATTTTCCAGTTAGAATGAGTCAGACAACGATGAGTCAGAATATGGGAAGGAGATTGAGAGTTTGATGATATGATGCAATGATAACAACCTCTCCCTCAATATCGGCAAAGCTAAAGAACTGATCATTGACTTTAGAAAGAAAGGAGGAGAACACGCCCTCATTTACATAAATGGAATGTTGCAGAGGTTGAGAGGGCTGACAGCGTCAAGTTCCTGGGCGTAACAATAACTGACGACCTTGTCCTAGACTTCCCACGTAGGTATAACAGTCAATAAGGCACAACAACACCTCTTCTTCCTCGGGCAGCTCAGGAAATTTGGCTTTTAAAGATGCATCATGGAAAGCATACTGTACATAATGGCCTGGTATGACAACTGCTCTGCCCAGGATCATGAGAAACTACAGAAAGTTGTGTGCAGAGCCCAGACCATCACAGAAGCAAACTCCCATCCATGGACTCCATTTACACATCTTGTTGCAGCGGAAAGTTTGCTGACATCATCAAAGACCTAACACACCCCAATAATACTCTCTCACAACCTCTTCCATAAGGCAAAAGATACAGAAGCCTGAACACAAGCACTTGCAGGTTCAAGAACAGCTTTTTCCCTGCTGTTGTTACACCGATGAATGGACTCTCTAATTTCAAATAATGCTGATCTTGTTAATGTGATCTTGCCTAGCGCACAGTGTAACCTGTATGCTTGCTCTGTCCAATTTTCTTTTCACCCTATGATCTGTATACCTTGCCTCCTATGATCTGCCAGTACTGCTCACAAACAAAGCTTTTCACTGTATTTGGGTACATGTGATAATAAATCAAATCAATCAGACATTGATTGTTTGTTGGTTGCTGGTGTAGCATCATCGAGAGGTTCTTAAAGATCAGCTGAAGTCACCTTGCAATGTATATTAGGTCCAGAAGAAAATATCCTGATTGATTTTTAGAGAGATAAGATTTAGTTCATTCATATCCTAATTCAATTTCACAAAATCATTTAACAATGATCAATGTTAAGTGAAATTGTTGGTTGTATCAATGAATCTTTTCAGATTTATAATGACCAGTTAATTAAATATCTACACAAAAAGAATCTTTTACATCTTTGCAAGTGCTAGTCATTAAGCAAGCTTGTGTATAATTGTACTTGTTTTGGTTGATAAACAGCAAAACTGCCACTTTCCTTTTATTTTTAGCCAGCAGTATTTTGAGTGCAATTCTGGAAATTAAAAGTACCAAAACAGCAGGTAAATGTTTCTTCTAAAGGATTTTTAAATATAAAAAGAATGGTTTGATCCCTGTCCACTTTGAACCGAATTGAAACATATTTGAAAAATATCTTTATGGAAGGCACTACAGAATGGTCAGGAATGGAATAAAAAGAAGGAAAGACTTACAGTTATTCAGTGCCCTTCATGACCTCAGGATATCCAAACACTCTTTAAAGTTAATATTTTTGAAGTGTTATAAGGTAGGAAGTGTGCCATTCATTGTGCACAGCAAGCTCCCAAATAAAAACAGCCAAGTCATATTGATCAGATAATCTGCTTCAGTGATGTCAATTGAAGGGTAACTATTTGCCAGCAATAACTTACAGTTACATTGTATATTTGAAGTAGCGGGGTATCCCAGTGTGCCTAACATGACCAATATCAATCAGAACACCAAGTCAAGGGAGGATATAATGGGAAAGATGACCAAATATTTAATCAGAGAGGTAGATTTTAAGGAGCATCTTAAAGTTGGAGAAAGAGATGCAGAGGTTTAAGGAAGGTGTTCCAGAGCTTCTGAACAGGGCAGATGAACATAAAGTCAGCAACAATGAAGCAATTTAAATCAGTGATGCAGAAGAGAGCAGAATTGGAAGAGTACAGATATCTCTACGCATTGTAAGGCTGAAGGAATGAAGTCTTGAAATCAAGGAAGAAGGTTTTAAAATTGAGGTATTGTTGGACTGGAAACCAGTGACAGAGGTGGACAAGGGCGAACAAGAATTGACGAGTTACGGAATTCAAACAGCACCACTAGAATGAGCTTAGTTTACATATGGTGGAAGATGAGAGACCAAGAAAGTACAGTAATGTCTGGTGATAACAAAGTGTTGGATGAAGATTTTAGTAACATAAACTGAGGAAGTAGCAGGGTCAAATAACATTACCCAGGTAAGAGTATGCTGATGTGGTGCAGATGTGTGGCTGGCAACACATCTCAATGCCAAAGACAACACCAAGGTTATGAATGGTCTTATGAAAGGGAGAAAGTATTCCTGGTCATAAAAAGAGCAAGAAAAAGAGAGCACAGAATTGAGTGAACTGCAAAAGAAACAAGGGTGAAGTGAGGAAAAATGTTTTCACTCTGCAAGTGATATGTAATGCATTGTCTGAAAATATGGTAGAAGCAAGTTCAATTAAGGCATTCGAGACCGCTTTGGATAATTATTTGAATAAAAATAATGTTGGACGTATATAGGGGAAAAGCAGGAGATTGGCACTAAGTAATGATGCTCTTTTAATGAGCAAGTGCAGGCATGATGGACCGAATGGCTTCTTTCCATGACATAACACTTATATGATTCTGCATTCCCAATCACTTGTTGTATCTCAACACTAACTTTTTCTGATTTATGAATCAGGTCATCCAGATTCCTGTGTACCTGTGAGTTCTGCAATCACTCTCCATTTAAGGAATATGCTGCTTTTCTTTATTATTCCTCCCCAGTAGACAAGTTCACATTTTCTCACATTGTACTCCATTTGCCATTTTTTAATCCACACAGCTAACTTGGTTACATCTTCTGGCAGACTCTCTATCTCCTCTGATAGCATACATTCCTACTTATCTTGATGCATTCAGTAAATTTAGCAACCATTTAGCAGTCTTTTCATCCAAGTCATTGATGTAGATCGGTATAGTTTGATATAGATTGTTAGAGGTTCAATACATTCATAACATGTGCTGGAGAGTTTGGACGGGAAGAATTAGGCATATGCTGGTTTCGATTTCCTAATTTTGTTTTTGGTTGCTCGCCTTTCATGTCTTTTGCATTGACATTCCATACTGTTTGCCAAGAAACATATTGAATATTAGAAAACAGAGCCCTTGGCTTGCTCTTTTGGAATTGCTAATGAACAGACACCGTCATCTTAGAGGGAAAACATTCTGGATCTGATTTACTGCAATATAAACAATATTTCTGGATTTTTGATTTCAGTAGGTTAACATGATTTTTGTATTGACCTGATCAATTCTAAACTGGAATTATAAATTTATGGTTGGTTTGACATCTTACCGAAAAAGAAAATGAACTGTGCAAGTCCAAATTCAGCTAATTTTGGAAGAACCTAAATGTAAATGCATATTGGTTTATTTACTATTCTTTAAAATAATAACAGAATGGAATTAGCATTAATTAAAAGTTCTATGTGTATGAAAATATATCTCTATTTGTAGATTGATTCCAGCTTTGCTAATTACACTAAATGATCACGTAGTCATTGCAAATCAGTAACTCTTTAACAATGAATTTCACAATGATGCTAAGGCCACAATTTTTAAACTGTTATATTTTTAATTACTTGCCCAGGATTTCCATTTTTGCACCACTTCCCTATTTTTAAATTATTGCTTAACTTTTAATTTTAGTTTTCTATTTTGAAAGTATTTATAAGCTTTTTACAATTATTTTCAAGTTATTTTTGTGTTCTGTGCTGTGATTTTTAAATATTTAATCTGACATGCCCCAGTCCTGATTTATTCAGCTTCTCCAATCTATGGGACCAGAATCTCTATCCTTACATGGCCACACACTAAGATCACTAAACATAGGGTTTATCTGTATAGGTTCAGAGCCAGACTTGGGAAATTGGATACAAAAGCCAAATTAAAATAGCATATTATAGAACTGGATCAAGAAGACAATAGGAGTGAGGGTCAAATGAAAAATGATCTGTTAAAAAAGAGCACATTCATTAAGTTAGAAAGACTACAGAATAATAAAAGGTGAAGAAAGGATATAACAAAGTCGAGAGTGTGGTGCCAGAAAAGCACAGCAGTTCAGGTAGCATCCGAAGAGCAGAAGGTCGATATTTCTGGCAAAAGCCCTTCGTCAGGAATCGCCTCATCTCTTTCACCTATAACAATGATGCAGACTGTTGAGCAATAGAAATATAAAGAAAAACATGAGGAGATCCTTAAAGTGAATGACAAACTGTATGATAGATATATTTAGGTAATGGGGATATAACATCAGGAACAGAAGACAGAGAGAAGGACACAATTACTGAGAAAGCATACAAAGACGAACAACTTAAAAACTGAAATATTGGTGTCACTTTTATCTGTACTTCCTGGGGTCTAACCTAGCAGGACAGATTGTGCATCCTTTGTAAAACATGTCTGACTTATATTCCATTGTTTTACAATTAAAGAAAAAAATTGGTCTACAACAAGTTCATGATCTGCTCCCTCAAAAGCAGAAAAGCTGACAATTACACCACTGTCTCAATGCATTGGGGAGAATCAGATAGAAATGAAACAGAAAGTGCAAGTTAGAAGAGAAAAAGAGAGAGGGGGGGAAATGCAAATCTGAATATGTGAAAAGAAAGAAAGACATAAGTGTTTTTTCCTTTTATCTAATTAATGCAATAGAAGGAAAGCGTTTATTAAAAAAAAAACAAGAAAACATGAAAATTACTTTTATATTCTTTCCAAAGACTGTAGAGATAGGGTTTATGAAAGATATAAATGAACTTCTGAAGTATACAGTGATGTGACCATGACCTCAGTGGTCATGCATTAGTATTCTGCGAGGTGGTCACACTTGTACAGCTTAGAGCATGCTGCTCAGAAACCTTACCGTTATGTAAAGGTTGTTACTAAACTTTATTTAAAAGTAACCCTAAAACTCTAGCTGGAGCTTGTATGAAGAACTCATATTGAACCAAAGACCTGTTCGAACTTTGACGACAATAGATTCATTTAAACTAAAATGTCCCATCAGATGAAATTTACTTCCAGGCTTTGTGTAATTTCAACAACAGCCCAAGCTATCAATCAAACAACCCTTCAGAAACTTTGGATCAATCTATTTTGTCTATGAGTACAAAAAGACGGAGAGAATTTTAATTTGAACCTCCTGACAGAAACCTGAATGGATCTAATTGAACACTGGGTTTACACTCTGCATGATTTTACACTTTGCTAGTCAATTGAGTGAAAACTTGGGTGATGCATTGATTCAGTTGACATGACCTGGTGAGTTTCCTTCTAATTGCATTCATAAAATTCATGTCAATATCTTTGAGACTAATGTTGGTGCACTTGTGACCAAACATTCACATGGTATGTATTTATGAACTCTTTATTCTGCATTGATTAATGCCTTAAAAAAAACGGACTCAAACACAATTTTCAGATGTTCTTTGGATACAACTTGGACTTTTAACGTGGACCTGAACTACTTGGGCACATGGACAGGGCTTCCTTTGATGTCTCCTCTGAAGGATGTTAACTCTGACCGTATAGAATTTACTCAGTGTCATACAGAGGTACCAGCCTGTGTAACAAACCCAAAGGTGTGAAAATTGAACTCAACTTTCTGATTGAGAAGTGGGGATCACCAACCGAGTTCAGTTGATGAAAAAATGTACACACCTTGCAAATTGCCAAGGTGGAGAAGATTGAAGTATCTAAGTAAGATGCTCTTTGGTTCATTACAGCAGCAAGTATCGTTAGAATGGTTTGAAAGCAACTTGGGTGATGTTACTCATGGTAAGTCACAAAACATATAACCAAATTTATTTTAAATTTAGGTAAGACATTTTTAGGACAATTGGATGCCTGGGCGACAGGAGTGAACAGTTTCAGGACATAAAATTGCTTTGGATAAATAATTGGACCAGCGTGCCAAACAGAATTGCCTACAGCACAGAAGCAGAAATGAACCTCAGACTGAATAGGCAGTCTGCATCTCCTAACTGCAATACAGACAATTACTGGAATGAACTTTGCTGAGGCTGTTATCAGTATCTAGGTACTGAAGATAGCCAAATCCTTGTGCCTATTCCCCCTCCTTACATTGCATCTTCCCTTTACCTAATGTCACATCTTCCCTTTTACCTTACATTGTTGTCTGATTGATAAGCTGCAGATAGTGTAAGCATTATACCACATAGTTTCCTCACTTCTCTGCATCACAATAAAATAAAACAAAGAAACACAGATGCTGGTGTTCTGAAACAAAAACCAAAATTGCTGGAGAAATTCAACAGGTCTGGCAGCATCTGCCCCTGCCACCGCAGGAACTGTAAAACCTGTGCTCACACCTCCTCCCTCACCTCCATCCAAGGCCCTAAAGGAGCCTTCCACATCCATCAAAATTTTACCTGCACATCCACTAATATCATTTATTGTATCCGTTGCTCCCGATGCGGTCTCCTCTACATTGGGGAGACTGGGCGCCTCCTAGCAGAGCGCTTTAGGGAACATCTCCGAGACACCCACACCAATCAACCAAACCGCCCCGTGGCTCAACATTTCAACTCCCCCTCCCACTCTGCCGAGGATAGGGAGGTGCTGGGCCTCCTCCACCGCCGCTCCCTCACCACCAGACGCATGGAAGAAGAACGCCTCATCTTCCGCCTCGGGCATCAATGTGGATTTCAACAGCTTCCTCATTTCCCCTTCCCCCACCTCATCCTAGTTTCTAACCTCCAGCAACACGATCCCCTTGACTTGTCCGACCTGCCCAGCTCCTTTTCCACCTATCCACTCCACCCTCTCCTCCCTGACCTATCACCTTCATCTCCTCCCCCACTGACCTATTGTACTCTATGTTACTCTATCCCCACCCCCACCCTCCTCTAGCTTATCTCTCCATGCTTCAGGCTTTCTGCCTTTATTCCTGATGAAGGGCTTTTGTTCGAAATGTCGATTTTGCCTGTCCTCGGATGCTGCCTGAATTGCTGTGCTCTTCCAGCACCACTGATCCAGAATCTGTGGGAAGAAAGCAGAGTTAACATTTTGAATCCAGTGACTTGTCATCAGAAATGTTAATTCTACTTTCTTCCGACAGGTGCTACCTGACCTGCTGAGTTTCTCCAGCAATTACTGTTTTTGTCCCTGCACCACAATCCCAACCTTATGACTCTCTCATTTTGAATACCTGGTGCATATGGCCAGGCAGCTGAGGAACAGCAACAAAACAGTGATGATGAAGATACATTGTCAGATAATTTCATACTCCCAGAGCTGACTCTGTGTGATTTTAGAGAATGGCAGAAAGTTGGAATCTGCACATGATGAGGTAAAGTGGCTGATAGCCAGGGAAGAGAGGGCAAGGATAATGCTCATTCCTAGATAAGGTCACATACCAGTACCACTAAAGGAACTCAGTCAAGGATTTTATGATGCAGGCTGCACAAGAAGGTTCAGGATTATGCAAATTAGAATGCTAAGCATATTGGGAAGCCTTCCAGAAAACAAGTTCAATGACAAGAAGTAGAGATGAGCCCAGCGGCAATCCAGCACAGGGATTTGCACAGGTTTGGAGCTCACCTTTTCAATTTGACCAGGTGAGGTGGGAGTGACAGCCCATTACATCAAGGCCACATTTGACTGAGCGTAGTACCAAGGAGTCCTAACAAAACTGGAATCAATAGGTATCAAGAGGCAAACTCTCACATTTGGAGTTATACCTGGCACAAAACAAGATGGTTTTGGTTATTAGACATCAATTATCTCAATTCCAGAATATCTCTGCAGGAGTTTTTCAGGCAAGTGTCTTAGCCCCAACCATCTTCAGCTGTTTCATCAATGACCTTCCCTCCATCAAAAGGTCAGAAGTAAAGAAATTCATCTGAATGCACAATGTTCAGCACCATTCGTAACTCCTCAGATACTGATGCAGTCCACGTTCAAATGCAATGAGATCTGGACAACATTCAGGCTTGACCTGACAAGTGGCAATTAGCATTTGCTCCAAACAAATGCCAGCCAATGACTATCTCCAGTAAAAGACAATCTAACCACGACCACATGATATTCAATAGTGTTACTGTCACTGAATACCCCACTGTCACATCCAGAGGGTTACCATTGACAAGAAACTCAAAGGGAGCACATACAGTAACTACAAGGGCAGGTCAAAGGCTAGGAATACTGTGGTGAGTAACTTATTTCCTGGCTCCTCAAAATCTGTTCACCATCTACAATGGCCAAGTCAGGAATGTGATGGAATACTCCCCACTTGCCTGCATGGATGCAGCTCCAACAATACTCAAAAGGTTTGACACCATCCAAGATAAAGCAAACCACTTGATTGGTACCACATCCACAAGCAGCCAATCCCTCCACTTACTGACACTCAGTAGTGGCAGTGTGTACTATTTACAAGTTTCAGAAATTCACTAAGTCTCCTTGGAGACCACCTTCCAAACCCATGACCATTTCCATCTAGAAGAACAAGGGCAGCAGATATATGGGAATTCCACCATCTGCAATTTCCCCTCCAAGACACTCACCATCCTAACTTGGAAATATATTGCCGTTCCTTCACTGTTGTTGGATCAAAATCCCAGAATTCCCTCATTAAGGGCATTGTGGGTCAACCTACAGCATGTGGATTGCAGCAGCTCAAGAAGGCAGTTTGCCACCACCTTTTCAAGGGAAACTAGGGTTGGGGCAATAAATGCTGGTTAGCTAACGGTGCCCACATCAAATGATTTCATTTTAAAAAATTTTTAAAAACTATATTTGCACACTTGTGGACCCAACAATGATGCCGTTTCTGATGGCCAATGATGCAGCTTCCATTGCAGCACACGCCGCAACCATTCAACACCTGAGGTCTGTGGTGGTAGCTCATGATTATTCATTACTGTGAACAGAAGGGGTCTTTAGGTTACCACAGCAGTCTAGCAATCTCTCTGCCAAGATTACAAGGGATGTTGAGGTGCCATCACAAGGGCCCCATGGAGCAAAAACTTGCTGCCCTCTCTCTGAAAATAGCATTTTGTTCCCAACTTCCCCCCACTGCAAAGGCACCCACAAGATAGGCACTAAAAATGCATAAGGATGATTCTATTTGTGTGCAATATAGCATGCTTTCACTTAGAAATTCCGTTTGTTGTGATGACCTTTCATTTTGTATTTGTGGCCAAACAGACACAGCAATAGTCAGTGGGTTCTTCCCTTTCCCTTCCTCCTCCTCTAGTTCCTTTCTCACCAACCTCCTGCTCTACCTCCTATTCATCTTCCCCCTCTTCAGCTACACAGAGTATAGCTAATGGCTAAGGTTATCTCTTTACAATGCGCAGCAGACCAATAGAAATCCTGACATAGCGATTCCACAACCAACAGATCAGATCTAAGCTTTTCAGTCCTTCCACAGCCAGTCGTGAATGGTGGTGGACAATTAAACAACTCACTGGAGGAGGAGTGTCCACAAATATCCCCAGCCTCAATGATGGAGGAGCCCAGCATATCACTGCAAAAGATAAGGAAGTGCATTCACAGCAACTTCAGTCAGAAAGGACGGCACAGTGGTTAGCACCGTTGCCTCACAGTGCCAGAGACCCAGGTTCAATTCCCGTCTCAGGCGACTGTCTGTGTGGAGTTTGCATATTCTCCCCCTGTCTGCCCGGGTTTCCTCCCACAGTCCAAAGATGTGCCGGTCAGGTGAATTGGCCATGCTAAATTGCCTGTAGTGTTAGGTGAAGGGGTAAATGTAGGGGAATGGGTCTTGGTGGGTTGCTCTTCGGAGGGTCGGTGTGGACTTGTTGGGCCAAAAGGCCTGTTTCCACACTGTAAGTAATCTAATCTAAAGTACCTAGTGGATGATCTGTTTTGGGCTCTTCCAGTGGTCCCCACCATCACAGATACCAGTCTCCAGCCAATTTGATTCATTCCATGCGATATCAAGAAATGGCTGGAGGCACTGGATACTGCAAAGGCAATGGGTCCAGATAACATTCTGGCAATAGTACTGAAGATGTGTGCTCCAGAACTTGTCACTCTCCTAGCCAAGCCCTTCTAGTACAGTTACAACACTGGCATCTACTCGACAATGTGGAAAATTGCCCAGGTATGTCCTGTCCACAAAAAGCAGGACAAATCCAACCTGGCCAATCACCGAGGAGAAAGTGAGGACTGCAGATGCTGGAGGTCAGAGTCAACAGTGTATTTCTGGGAAAGCACAGCAGATCAGGCAGCATCCGAGGAGCAGGAGAATCGATGTTTCGGGCATAAGCCCTTCATCAGGAATCCTTATGACGGAAACATTGATCCTCCTGCTCCTCGGATGCTGCCTAACCTGCTGTGCTTTCCCAGCACCACACTCTCGACTCTGGCCAATTACCGCCCAATCAGTCTACTCTCATCATCAGTAAAGCGATGGAAGGGGTCATCAATAATGCTATCAAGCAACAACTGCTCAGCAACAAACTGCTCAGTAACGCCCAGTTTGGGTTTGCCAGGGTCACTCAGCTCCTGACTCATTACAGCCTTGGTTCAAACATGGGCAAAAGAGCTGAACTCCAGAGATGAGGTGAGAGTGACAGCCCTTGACATCAAGGCCATATTTGACCGAGTATGGCATCAAGGTGCCCAGGCAAAATAGAATCAACGGATATCAGGGGGCAAACACTCCACTGGTTAGAGTCATACCTGGCACAAAGGAAGATGGTTGTGGTTGTGGAGGGTCAGTCAGCTCAGCTCCAGGACATCTCTGCAGGAGTTCCTCAGAGTAGCGTCCTAGGCCCGTTAATCTTCAGCTGTGTCATCAAAAACTTTCCCTCTGCCGTAAGGTCAGGAGTGGGGATGTTCACCAATGATTGCACAGTGGGAGAAAGTGAGGACTGCAGATACTGGAGATCAGAGCTGAAAAATGTGTTGCTGGAAAAGCGCAGCAGGTCAGGCAGCATCCAAGGAGCAGGAGAATCGACGTTTCGGGCATAAGCCCTTCTTTAGCCATTCCTGAAGAAGGGCTTATGCCCAAAATGTCAATTCTCCTGTTCCTTGGATGTTGCCTGACAATGATTGCACAGTGTTCAGCACCATTTGTGACTCTCAGATACTGAAGCAATCTGTGAACAGATGCAATAAGATCTGGACATTATCCAGTCTTGGGCCGACAACTGGCAAGCAACATTTGCATCACACAAATGCCAGATAATGACCATCACCAATAAGAGACACTCTAACTACCACCCCTTGACATTCAATGGTATTACCATCACTGAATCCCTCACTGTCAATATCCTTGGGGTTACCATTGACCAGAAACTCAACTGGATTCACCATGTAAACACAGTGGCTACAAGAGCAGGTCAGAGACTAGGGATACTGCGGTGAGTAACTCACCTCCTGACACCCCAAAGTCGATCCATCATCTAAGGCACTGGTAAGTCTACAAGGACTATGGTAACTTTAACTTTACCCATGTGCAATCTCCCATATTATCAATTTTACCCATTGATTTAATCTCCTGAGGTAAAGATCTGTAAATATCTACATATTTCCCAGAAATACCGATTACTATATGTAGAAAATAAAGAAAATCTGATCTCCCATCTCACATGAGGCTCATTAAAATTAGCAAATGCAAAGTCCTGAAATCATATTGAACCCAAAGTGTAGCCTCTATTTCTCTCTTCATAGATACTGCCAGACCTGGACTCAGTTTTTGTCTCCATAGATACTGCCAGACATGCTGAGTTACTCCAGCATTTTCTGGTTTCGTTTCAGTGGAATGCCACAAGGATCGGTGACTCTCCATCATTTATTTAAATGATTTGGATGTGAGCTTAAATGGTCTAGTTAGTAAGTTTGCAGATGACACCAAAATTGGAGGTGTAGTGGACTGCGAAGGAGATTACTTCAAGTTACAACGGGATCTTGATCAGATGAGCCAATGGACTGAGAAGTGTCAGATGGAGTTTTATTTAGATAAATGCGAGGCGCTGCATTTTGGGAAAGCAAATCTTAGCAGGGCTTATACACTTAATAGTAAGGTCCTAGGGAGTGTTGCTGAACAAAGATACCTTGGAGTGCAGGTTCATAGCTCCTTAAAAGTGGAGTCGCATGTAGATAGGATAGTGAAGAAGTCATTTGGTATGCTTTCCTTTATTGGTCAGAGTATTGAGTTGGGGGGTCATTTTGTGGCTATACAGGACATTGATTAGGCCACTTTTGGAATTCTAGTCTCCTTCCTATCAGAAGGATGTTGTGAAAGGGTTCAGAAAAGATTTACAAGGGTGTTGCCAGGGTTGGAGGATTTCAGCTATAGGGAGAGGTTGAATAGGCTACGGCTATTTTCCCTGGAGTGTCGGTGGCTGAGGTGTGACCTTACAGAGGTTCATAAAATCATGAGGGGTATAGATAAGGTAAGTAGACAAGGTTTTTTTCCCTGAGGTGGGGGAGTCCAGAAATAGAGGGCATAGGTTTAAGGTGAGAGGGGAAAGATATAAAAGAGATCTAAGGGGCAACGTTTTCAAGCAGAGGGTGGAATGGGCTGCCAGAGGAAGTGGTGGAGGCTGGTACAATTGCAACATTTAAAAGGCATCTGGATGGGTATATGATTAGGAAGGGTTTGGAGGGATATGGGCTGGGTGCTGGCTCATGGAACTAGATTGGGTTGGGATAGCTGGTCGGCATGGACAGGTTGGACCAAAGGGTCTGTTTCCATGCTGTACATCTCTATGACTCTATTAACTTTAAATTTTGATGCTTGTTAATATTAAACACTTCTATACACAATGGATGGTAGAAGTTCAAAATTCTTTTCTGCAAATGGTAATTGATCATACGTTAATTGTTAATTTTCAATCTGATATCCATAGTTTTTTTAACCAAAGATAGTAAGATATATGGGCAAAAAATAGATTGATTGAACTATGTTGCAAATCAATCTTATTCTTATATAATGCCATAACATGTTTGAGGTGCTAAATGGTTTATTTTGTTTCCTAAAACCTCCAGTTGTATTGATAGATTAAATTAAATAACCTCGCACTTCTACATCAGTTATACTTCCCAGAAGTTGAAATGCCTAAATCAATTCCTCAAAAAGAAAAAAAAGTCCTTACTCATAAAATTAGAATATTACATGCAAACAATTTAGACATATTACAATCGGCTTTCACAATCTTACCTTCTTCATTGTGTGTTTTTCATTTTTCATTTTATTTGTGAATGGAGCATAAACAATGAGCTGAATTTTACACAGAGGCAATGGCCTCATCCACCCACAGGCAAATAAGGGCAAAGCGTACCCCTAGTGGCTCATGAAGCCACCATAGAATTTTTGTGTGACTCAGTTCATTGTTTGCCTGAGGTTGTTGTTTTTGCCCTCATGTGGCTGATTATCCCACTTCCTAGTCTCTCACATAGCTGGAATTCCTCCTATCCCACAACACCACAGTTGAAGAGGGTGAAGACATGACTGCCAAGCTGGTTCAGTGTGCTACGTGCTTGATGTGGGAGGTCAATGACTCTGGTGTGTCTGGCTCATATAAGTGTGGAAAGTGTGTGCACGTTCAGCTACTGACAGAGCATATTGCAGGACTGATGAAAGAACTCGAGGACCTTAGGCTCATCCGAGAGAATGAGATCTTTCTGGACAAGACCTTCAGCGAGGTTATTACACCAATCGTACCAGAAGAGAGCAGAAGAGAGCAGACGATGAGGAATGCAGAGAGGAGACAGGTGCAAGAGACCCCGGGGGATATACCTGTCAGGAAAAAGTTGAATCTTTTGGAAACAGTAGAGACAAATGACACTGCCAGTCCGCGAGGCGGCCAGGTCTGTCAATCAAAAGTTGGTGTGGAGACAGAGCGGAAGAGTCAGACATCGTACAGAGCCGTGGTAATAGGGGACTCCATAGTGAGACGAACTCACCGGGGTTTTTGTGGCAGCAGACGGGACTTAAGGATGGTGTGTTTCCCTTCTGGTGCCAGGGTTAAAGACATCACAGACAGAGTGCAGGAAATCCTCAAGGACGAAGGTGAAGAGCCAGAGGTGGTAGTACATGTCGGCACAAATGATGTCAGGAAGAAGAGGAGGAACATACTACAGTGGGACTTTGGAGGACTACGAAGAAGGCTGAAAAGCAGGATGTCCAAGGTGGTTATCTCGGTTTGCTTCCAGTTCCTCGGGCTGGTGAGGCCAGAAACAGGGAGATAATGGACTTGAATGTGTGGCTGGGGAACTGGTGCAGAAAGCAAGGATTTAAATTCTTGAATCACTGGGGTATGTTTTGTGGTAAGCATAAATTCTACAAGAGAGACGGTTTGCACCTTAATAGGTTAGGGACCAGCATTCTGGCAGGCAGGTTTGTTACTGCAACACAGCTACGTTTAAACTAAGTAGCTGGGGGGAGGGGACAAACTGGATATTTAAGAAGGAAATTGGAGGGCACGTTAGAACAAGGGAAGTCAAGAAAGACAACTGTATCAATGAGGCAGAAAACTCAGAAAGGGATCATGCTGTAAGGTTGAGTGAAATAGGAGTTGATGGGAAGGGTGAGGGCAGTAACAAATTAAAAATACTATACATGAATGCACGAAGCATTAGAAATAAGATGGATGAGCTTGAGGCTCTTTTGGAAATTAGCAGATACGATATTGTGGGGATAACTGAGATGTGGCTTCAAGTGAACAGGGCCTAGGAAATGAATATTTAAGGCTACATGTGCTATTGTAAGGACAGACTGATGGGCAGAGGGGGTCGGGTGGCCATGTTGGTAAGGGATGATATTCAGTCCCTTGCATGGGAGGACCTAGAATCAGGGGATGTAGAGTCAGTTGGATAGAACTGAGAAATACTAAGGGTAAAAAGACCCTCTTGGGAGTTATCTACAGGCCCCCAAACAATAGTCTGGATGTCAGATGTAAGTTAAATCAGGAGCTGAAATTGGCCTGTCGCAAAGATGTTACTACAGTTGTTATGGGGGATTTCAACATGCAGGTAGACTGGGAGAATCAGGATGGTATTGGACCACAAGAAAGAGAATTTGTGGAGTGCCTCAGAGATGGATTCTTAGAATAGCTGGTGCTGGAACCGACCAGGGAGAAGGCAATTCTGGATCTGGTATATTGTGCAATGAACAGAATTGGTCAGGGACCTTGAAGTGAAGGAACCATTGGGAAATAGTGACCATCATACAATTAGCTTCAATCTGCAATTTGAGAGGGAGAGCGTACAATCGGAAGTGACAATATTTCCCGTGAATAAAGGGAACTATGGAACTATGAGGGAGGAGCTGGCCAAAGTTCAATGGTGCAATACCTTAGCAGGGATGACAGTGGCGGAACAATGGTGGATATTTCTGTGTATAATGCAGAAGATGCAGGATTAGTTCATTCCAAAAAGGAAGAAAGATCTTAGGAGGAGGCATGGGTGGCCGTGGCTGATGAGAGAAGTAAAGAAACATATAAAGTTAAAAGAGAAAAAGTATAACATAGCAAAGATAAGTAGGAAAATGGAGGACTGGGAAGCTTTTAAAGATCAACAGAGGATTACTAAGAAGGAAATACGCAGAGAAAAAATGAGGTACAAAGGTAAACTGGCCAATAATATAAAGGAGGATAGTAAAAGTTTGTTTTGGTACGTGAAATGCAAAAAAATGGTTAAGACTAAAATTGGGCCCTTGAAGACAGAAACAGGGGAATATATTATGGGGAACAAAGAAATGGCAGAAGAATTGAATTGGTACTTCAGATCTGTGTTCACTGGGGAAGACACAAGCAATCTCCCTGAGGTAACAGTGGCTGAAGGACCTGAACTTAAGGGAATTTATATTTGCCAGGAATTGGTGTTGGAGAGACTGTTACGTCTGGAGGTTGATAAGTCCCCAGGGCCTGATGGTCTACATCCCAGGGTACTGAAGGAGGTGGCTTGAGAAATCGTGAATGGTGATTATTTTCCAGAGTTCGATAGATTCGGGATCAGTTCCTGCGGATTGGAGGGTGGCTAATGTTATACCACTTTTTAAGAAAGGTGGGAGAGAGAAAGCAGGAAATTATAGACCAGTTAGTCTGACCTCAGTGATGGGAAAGATGCTGGAGTCTATTATAAAGGATGAAATTACGACACATCTGGAGAGTAGTAACAGGATAAGTCAGAGTCAGCATGGATTTATGATGGGGAAATCATGCTTGACTAATCTTCTGGAATTTTTTGAGGATGTAACTCTGAAGATGGATGAGGGAGATCCAGTAGATGTAGTGTACCTGGACTTTCAGAAAACTTTTGATAAAGTCCCACATAGGAGGTTAGTGAGCAAAATTAGGGCGCATGGTATTGGGGGCAAAGTACTAACTTGGATTGAAAGTTGGTTGGCTGATAGGAAACAAAGAGTAGTGATAAACGGCTCCATTTCGGAATGGCAGGCAGTGACCAGTGGGGTACCGCAGGGATCAGTACTGGGACCGCAGCTTTTTACAATATATATTAATGATATAGAAGATGGTATTAGTAATAACATTAGAAAATTTGCTGATGATACTAAGCTGGGTGGCAGGGTGAAATGTGATGAGGATGTTAGGAGATTACAGGGTGACCTGGGCAAGTTAGGCGAGTGGTCAGATGCATGGCAGATGCAGTTTAATTGTGGATAAATGTATGGTTATCCACTTTGGTGGCAAGAACAGGAAGGCAGATTACTACCTAAATGGAATCAATTTAGGTAAAGGGGCAGTACAGAGAGATCTGGGTGTTCTTGTACACCAGTCAATGAAGGTAAGCATGCAGTACAGCAGGTAGTGAAGAAGGCTAATAGCATGCTGACCTTCATAACAAGAGGGATTCAGTATAGAAGCAAAGAGGTTCTTCTGCAGCTGTACAGGGCCCTGGTGAGACCACACCTGGAGTACTGTGTGCAGTTCTGGTCTCCAAATTTGAGGAAAGACATTCTGGCTATTGAGGGAGTGCAGCATAGGTTCACGAGGTCAATTCCTGGAATAGCAGATTACCTTACACTGAAAGACTGGAGTGACTGGGATTGTATACCCTTGAGTTTAGAAGACTGAGAGGGGATCTGATTGAGACATATAAGATTATTAAAGGATTGGACACTCTGGAGGCAGGAAACATGTTTCCGCTGATGGATGAGTTCCGAACCAGAGGACACAGCTTAAAAATACGGGGTAGACCATTTAGGACAGAGATGAGGAAAACTTCTTCACCCAGAGAGTGGTGGCTGTGTGGCATGCTCTGCCCCAGAGGGCAGTGGAGGCCCAGTCTCTGGATTCATTTAAGAAAGAGTTGGATAGAGCTCTCAAGGATTGTGGAATCAAGGGTTGTGGAGATAAGGCAGGAACAGGATACTGATTAAGGATGATTAGCCATGATCATATTGAATGGTGGTGCAGGCTTGAAGGGCAGAATGGCCTACTGCACCTATTGTCTATTGTCAATTACCAATAGGAGCCATGTCCACTGCGAGGACTGCAATCAGTCCCTGAACAGCAAAGTCACTAGGAGCTGTCTTCAAGTAAATGGTGTGACTTCACCTGGACTAGAGTTCAGATCAGAGTGGTGCTGGGAAAACACAGCAGGTCAGGCAGCATCCGAGGAAAATCGATGTTTCAGGCAAAAGCCCTTCATCAGGAATAGAGGCAGGAAGCCTTCAGGGTGGAGAGATAAATGGGGGTTGGGGTGGGGCTGGGAAAAGGTAGCAAAGAATACAATAGGTGAATGGCGGTGGGGATGGAGGTGATAGGTCAGAGGGGAGGGTGGAGCAGATAGGTGGGAAGGGAGATTGGCGGGTAGGACAGGTCATGAGGATAGTGCTGAGCTAGAAGGTTGGAACTGAGGTAAGGTGGGGGGAGGGGAATTGATGAAACTGGTAAAGTCCACATGGATGCCCTGGGGTTGAAGTGTACCGAGGCGGAAGATGAGGCCTGAACCAATCCAGTAAGCATTAGCAAAGGGATCTACGGTGGATTGGGTTACTAAACAGGAAGGAACCAAGCCTCCACCAAGCTCACAGTCAAATTGTCAGGTATGCAAGAAGATACAGGAAGGATATTCCCAATGGCAGGTAGTCCAGAACCAAGGGTCAAAGTCTAAAGATACAGGGTAAACCAGTTCGGTCAGTGTTGAGGAAAAATTTCTGGAATTTGCTACCATAGAAAAACATTGAGGCCAAAAGATTCTATGATTTCAAGGAGTTGGATATAACATTTGCGGCTGAAGGGATGAATAGTTTTAGGGAGAAGTGGGAACAGGCCATTGAATTAGATGATCAGCCATGATCATAATGAATGGTAGAGCTGACTCAAAGGGCCAAATGGCCTATTCCTGATCCTATTTTCTATGATTCTACATGATGAGCATGATCCCCCTTTTATCGTCCTCATTTTTATGCTTTCTGCCTGCCAAGTCACCCCAGGAGGACCCTAAAATTCCAGACTGTATTGTTTCATAAATGTTAATGACAAATTATTGCAGAGTGTAATGAGCTAGATCTATCAGTGCTTGGAAAACCATGTTTTCAGTGATCTGTAATAATAGTGGTGTAGACCGCCTTAAGGAAAACTTGGCTATTGCTTTTTTTTAACCAGCGAGTGATTTATTTCATTGACATCTGCACAGCAATGTTTAGACCAAATCAACTAGTTGCACTACCTGAATCCAGACTAGCAGGGATTGGGTGGTGAAATGACTAAATATTCAATATTTTCCTCACAGATGTTTTCTAACGTAAGTTTTATGAACACAAGTTGGATGTGTACCAAGGTGTGTCTGCTAGAGAACAGGATAAAGTTAACATAATAAAAATGACTTCAATAGGAGTAATGAAGTTGTTGATTTTTTTCAGACCCTTGCTTTTGAGACCTATCTTTTACATGCCTCCAAATGTGTTAAATAGCTTCAGCCAGAAACAAGGAAAAAATGTTCTTTTTTTATTCACAGTGTGCAAGAGGAAACATCTGCAAGCCAGTAAAGTGAGATATTTATGGAAAAACATGAAAGGTGGTCACGAACAGGCAAGATACGAAGATATAAAGTTGATGGCGTCCAATAAATCATGGAAGGTGTCTCGGTTGAAGGAAATCAATAAGAGATCCAGCAGTAGAAGGTTGGGGAAAATGGCTTTCTTTCATTACTTGGAGAGAGTGGAAACTATGAGAAATTTCTGGGAAGAAAAAACCAGTGAGTCAGATGGTAACACTGAGAACGATGAGGTAAGATTTGTTCCTGAAAATAAACCTTGACACCCCTTTGGAGATAGAATCCAATGTAATCTAAGCTTAATTAAAGAAGCCTGTACATTTCCTCTAAGATTTAATTGCACTTAACACCAAATTAGTATAACTGTGATGTACTTTTCTAATGGGAAAGTTATTTTTTAAAATTATTTATTTTGTACGCATGTATTATTATTACTTTGTAACTTGTTAATCTTCTGAATTTATTAATACAAATTAAATGCCGTGGAAAATTAATCCTCAAGGTATGGATTTGATAACCGAATGTTAAAATCCCAACAGAGTTGTGGCCAAGATCACAAGTGAGAATGCACTATAGTAACTTTTTGAGGGCTTTGTAATATACTGTACATTGTACTTTGTAACACACTGTAGATGAAATAATTTTTTATAAAGCAGAATATGAGATTTATTATCAACCTGCAACTCCTTCCAACATGCAACAATGACAAGTGGGAAGAGCGGTAGGCAATCCTGGTCAGGTGCTTGATGGAGATAAATTGGAGTCTTTGCCATTACAGTTCAAAGCACCAGGACTATAATATGCATGTAGAAAATAATGTTTTTAGAGCAATTCAGATTCTTATGGGGTCCGGGTTGGCTCACTTGGCTGATGTGAATCAAACTGGTGCCAGCAGCACTGGGTTCGATCCTATTTGATACTATATGACACAATAGCAGAACTGGGCCATTCAGCCCCATTCTGATTGGTGTGAATTTGGGATGTGTCTTCTTGTCTTAACTGTGATGGAGGTTGTGGAATGTGGATCAGACCTACCTTCAGACAGAGAACTAAAGATTTATGATCTCAAGTCCCTCAAAGTGAATGAAATGCTTCATTAAGGATAATGAATTATATATTGCAACTGATTCATGCTCAAGATACCCAAAACAACAGAGCAATAAATTTGGTAAAATGTTTTGGTGTTGTAATTTGAGGGATAAATATTGCCTAGGAAATCATGTGAACACATCTGACCTTCTTTAAGTAGTGTCTTTGGATCTTTTACATCCACCAAAGAGAACACATGGGGCTTTACCTTAAAGTCTGACAAACAGTGTGGGACTCCCTGAGTACCACACTGAAGAGCACCCTGAATTTTATGCTCAAGACCTGAAGTAGAAATTGACAATAATTTAAAGGTGAGATTGCTTTTTTAACTAATTAACTAATTGGATGGAGAATAGAGTCTTTTTCATTTTAGTATGATTGTAGCATTCTTAAATGTGCCTGGGATATACTCATTTGTTTACCATATGGATACTTTTCTGTTGTTTACCAGGGACCCTGAAATTCCATATTGGACAATAGTTCGACACTATGTGAACTCACTTGTGCAGCTTGTTCTCTTAAAGACTTCTGATCCAGCCCATACCTTTAAAACACTATCAAGTTGTTCTAACCAAGGAAACTGTACTGTTTCCTGAATATTCTTAACAGTGCCCACCATTCCAATGGGCCAGCTTATTATGCTGAAATATCAGTGTAGCAAATCTCTTAGAAATAGCACTAAAGTCACTTGGAGTGATACAGGAGTTTCATGTGAAAGTTGTGAAAACTTAGACTGCACAACTCAGTGTTATCTGACCATCTGTAGGAATGGTGACTGTGTGCTTCAGATAAATGCAGTGATCAATGCCCCACCAAAACCAATTTACAGAGACAGAACTTTATATTAAATATATTATTAAATAAATGTGAAACTCAAAGTTTGTGAGAAGATTTTGTAGCTCGGGTGCTTGTTGTTGTGGTTCTATTCCCGAGCTGGAAATTTGTGTTGCAGACATTTCATCCCCTGTCTAGGTGACATCCTCAGTGCTTGGGAGCCTCCTGTGAAGCGCTTCTGTGATGTTTCCTCCGGCATTTATAGTGATTTGGATCTGCCGCTTCCGGTTGTCAGTTCCAGCTGTCCGCTGCAGTGGCCGGTATATTGGGTCCAGGTGGATGTGCTTATTGATTGAATCTGTGGATGAGTGCCATGCCTCTAGGAATTCCCTGGCTGTTCTCTGTTTGGTTTGTCCTATAATAGTAGTGTTGTCCCAGTCGAACTCATGTTGCTTGTCATCTGAGTGTGTGGCTACTAAGGATAGCTGGTCGTGTCGTTTCGTGGCTAGTTGGTGTTCATGGATGCGGATCATTAGCTGTCTCCCTGTTTGTCCTATGTAGTGTTTTGTGCAGTCCTTGCATGGGATTTTGTACACTACATTGGTTCATCATCCATGAACACCAACTAGCCACGAAACGACACGACCAGCTATCCTTAGTAGCCACACACTCAGATGACAAGCAACATGAGTTCGACTGGGACAACACTACTATTATAGGACAAGCCAAACAGAGAACAGCCAGGGAATTCCTAGGGGCATGGCATTCATCCACAGATTCAATCAATAAGCACATTGACCTGGACCCAATATACCGGCCACTGCAGCAGACAGCTGGAACTGACAACCGGAAGCGGCTGATACAAATCACTATAAATGCCAAAGGAAACATCACAGAAGCGCTTCACAGGAGGCTCCCAAGCACTGAGGATGTCACGTAGATAGGGGACGAAACGTCTGCAACACAAATTCCCAGCTCGGCGAACAGAACCACAACAAATGTGTAACTATTATAGTTGACAGGTTTTAATTTCTAATGGATCAAAAGTCTATTTTTGTGATTGTACTTTGTACTCCCTCCAAGATGCATTGCAGAAATCTACTGTTTTCTTTGACAGTACTGTAACCATCAACCATCTTCAGCTACTTCACCAATGATCTTTCCTCCATCAGAAGGGTTGGGTCAGAAGTGGGGATGTCCACTGATTAGTGCACAAAATTCAGCACCATTTGCAACTCCTCAAATGCCGAACCCGTTCATATCCAAATGTAGCAAGATCTAGACATTATTCAGTATGGGCCGACAAGTGGCAACCGACATTTGCACCACACGAGTGCCAAGCAATGACTATCTCCAACAAAAGAGAATCCAACCATCATCCCTTGACTTTCAATGGCATTACCATCATTGATTTCTGTACTATCAATTTCCTGGGGTATGCCATTGACAAGAAACTGAACTGGACCAGTGGTGTGAAAACCTGTGGCTATATGACCAGGTCAAGCTGGGAATCCTGTAATAAGTAATTCGCCTTCTGAATGAGAAATCCCTTGTCCCGGACTTGATGGCAATGGAAGGGTATTCATGAGTTGGTTCAATTGTTATATTTCAGCCTGTCACTGCTCCACACCACCCTCCAGAGGGATGAAGGTGTGCATAGATTTGTGAAAATGAATAAATTCTTTTGTTTGTCATCTCAGTTACCTATTATTTACTTATTTATGTTACTTAACTCTGTGATCTGCCTGGATTGCTTGTAAGACAAAGCTTTTCACTGTGTCTCAGGTATGCGTGACAGTAAATCCAATTCAATTCAGTTCAATTCAATTGCATTTAATTCAGTTTTCCAGGCATGCACTGTTTCAATAACCACCTGACTGTCCCTGGTCATGTCTATCCAGATAGTGCTGAGCTAGTTCTAATTAGAATACAGTGAAGTAGATGGAGGGATGCAAAGGAACAAAATAGTGAGGTCAGTTGGTGAAAGTAAGATTGCCTTTTTGTATCTCTGACTGTGAAACAGAAACTCAGAGAATGGCGACTGAAAAGGGAGCTGCCATTTAGATTAGGTTACCTACAGTGTGGAAACAGGCCCTTCGGCCCAACAAGTCCACACCGACCCAGACCCATTCCCCTATGTTTACCCCTGCACCTAACACCACGGGCAATTTAGCATGGCCAATGCACCTAACCTGCACATTTTTGGACTGTGGGAGGAAACCTACACAGACACTTGGGGAATGTGCAAACTCCACACAGTCAGTCGCCTGAGGCAGGAACTGAACTGGGGTCTCTGGTGCTGTAAGGCAGCAGTGCTAACCACTGTGCCACCCACAAATTTAATTTGCTATTATACACTAAACATGAACCTTGACCAAACAAATGAATTAGAAAGCTGAAAACTGACTATGCAACACTCATGCACAATTTTAAGTTACATTTGAACCCAACAGAGAGAGCAAAGCGTGGAGTAATTTCAATCAGCGGGCAAGAAATTGGCTGAGACATGATTAGCAAAGAAACTGCAGGTAGCGTCTTGTTAGCTAACATAATTTGACAATAATTTTACCAGCATTGAAGGTAGTGAGCAGTGATGGTATTTGACACCTGCTGAATGATCATTTTGTCAATTCTTTTTTAAAAAAATAGTTCTTGCAAATATATTTTGTGGACTTGACACCAGCTTGAGAATCCACAACTTATATTGATATGTCTATTAATATTGAAGGGCCACAAACTGAACTTTTGCTGGCGGTCTCACTGCCAGGATATTGAGAAAACTTCTAAATGGGTGGAAAAGGTTATGCAGATTGACAATGGATAATACAATATTTTCAAAATACCTTGGCTATGTCCCTGTACATGATCGTGTCATGCATGACTCCCAGCTGTTGATAAAGATCCAAATGTCTTACTGGGGCTCTATGACATTAAAACCATAAAGGCGATTCCCAGAGTGTATTTAATTTGAATTTTATGTTTCATTATCTTTCCAAAATGTTTGCAGCTGTACAATATTCATCATGGACCTGAAGATATGTAGGAATGCTTCCTTGAGGTTACTTCAGTTTCCTGATCAATTGGTTCAAGATCTTAAATTGTATTCAAACACAACACAAATTGACAACTTTGTGCAAAGCACTTTATTCAAATTTATAACCTTTATAATCTAAGTATAGTGACCCTAAATTTCCTAGAACCATCCACACCCTTGAAATTATGGAAGGATATGTAGTTCAACCGCTTACAGCTTATACACGAACATTCAAATTAGGGGCATTAGCAGGCCACTTGGTCCCTGCAGCCTGCTCTGCCATTCAATAAAATGAAGTCTGGTCTGATTACTCTACATTCCCACATACCCTCAATAACCTTTCACCCTTGTTTATCAAAAATCTATGTCTCTCAGCTTAAATATGCTCATGCACTCTGCTTCCATCACCTTTTTAATGAAGAGAGTTACAAAGTCATCCAATTCTTCCATGAGAAAATAATTCTCCTTATTTCTGTCTTAAAGGGTGACCCCTTATTTTTAAACATTAACCCCCCCTAGTTCTAGATTCTGTCAAAAGAAGAAGCATCCTTTCTACATAAATGCTGCAAGATCTTATATTTCAATCTTACTCTTAACAACTTTAGCAGATACAAGCCTAACCCACCCAACCTTTCCTCATAAGACAACCCATCTTACCGTATTCATCTAATAGAACTTCTCTGAACTGCTTTCAATGCATTTATATCCTTCTTTAAATAAGGAGATGGTGGGAGGATGCATCCCTGATGGCCACCCCATTTCCCAAGCTTGGGGACCACTTAAATGTTTTGATGGGATGCCATTGGGATCTTTACCAAAGTGAAGGAGAGAGTATGTAGCTAGTGCAGCATATCGTAATCTGATGCTATGAGCCTGGCTCAGCTTGTTATATATATATTTCCTTTCTTAAATTGATCAAGTTGAAAAGTGCCAGTTTTCTTCAGATTCCATTTGAGAAACTAACTTTCAAATTGATATCCTCTCCCACAGAGGGTTGAACAGATTGTCAGGGATTACTTGGAGTAAAATAGATTTACATAAAATGTGCAAACCCATTTGACCCAAACAATCCAGGGTTACATTATGCATCACTTGATCCTCTTCTCATCTTTCCTCATCTAATTTTATCTGCATAACCTTCTTTTCGCTTCTCCCTCATATACTTATCCAGTCTCCTCTTAAATGCACCCATACTATTCACTTCAACCTCCCAGTGAAGTAGTAATTTCCAGCTTCTCGCCATTCACTGGGAAAAGAGGTTTCCTCTGACTCCCAGCTTTGCTTCCTTCCTTGCTTCCTTGGTGGATCTTGTATATTAATTGACAGATAAATGTCCATATTGCTCAAATACTAATGATAAGGAATTTAGTGCATAACATATCTCCCTCACGTGCACTTTGTCACAAAGTGTATAACAATGACAAGGCCAGATCATGTTCCTGCCCAACAGGTAGCCCAATTTCAGAAAGGTGTAAAGTTGGAATGAGGGGAGTAGACTTGATATATGGGTATTGGGTGCCAGTGCAGTGTTTGAGGAAATTTTGCCAAGAGGTACAATTTTCATTTTGTTCCATTTTCATAAACATTGTTTCTTTCCACAGTTATTTTAAAGAGCATAATTTATCCTCCTCTCCTGGCTAAAAAGATACCTGCTTTTACTTTTAACTCCCTTCTCCTTTTCTGGCTCCTGCTGTGGATACTGTACAACAGACTAAAATTTTACCTAAGGTCAAGACCATTAGCAAGTCCTGTCATTGGAGAGGTGAATCCTTGAGCAGAATTGAGGGTGTGTCCATGGCTGTGAGGTAGAGGATTTCCTTCCTGTAGGCCATAGAATGACCAGAAAGGACTCCATCAGAAACCTGCTGAGAGGCTGTCTCGATATACCTGGCAGCCTTCCCATACATGGCATTTGAGACATCCAAATCAGCAGTAAAATAACATAGAAACATAGAAAATAGGGAGCAGGAGTAGGCTATTCAGCCATTCAACCCTCCCCTGCCATTCTGTATGGTCATGGCTGATCATCCAACGCAGTATGCTGTTCCTGCTTTCTCTCCATACCCTTTGATACATTTAACCCGAAGAACTATCTCTAACTCCTTCTTTCCGTGGCAGAGAATTCCACAGTCTCACCAATCCCTGGGTGAAGAAATTTGTCCTCATCTCAGTCCTAAATGGTCTACCAAGTATTCTTAAGCTGTGACCCCTGTTTCTGGACTCACTAGTCAACAGGAACATCCTTCCTGTGTGTATCAAGTTACTCCTGTTAGAATTTTGTAGATTTCTATGAGTTCCCAACCCCCTTCCATTCTTCTAAAATCCATTGACTATGGTCCTAACTAATCCAGTTTCTCTTTATGCATCAGTCCTGCCAACCCTGGAATCAGTTTGGTAAACCATTGTTGCACTCTGTCCAAAACTGGAACCTTCCCCCTCAGAGAAGGAGACCAAAGCCACATACAAAACTTCAGGAGCGATCTTATCAAGGCCCTGCACAGTTGCAGCAAGACCTCCCAGCTCCTGTACTCAAATCTCTCTCTCTGAAGGTCAACTTGCCATTTGCCTTCTTCACCACCTGCTGCACCTGCATGCTTACTTTCAGAGATTGGTGCACAAAGACATCCAGGTATCATTGCAGGTAAAAACAAGATGCTGGAAACCAGAGTCTAGATTAGAGTGGTGCTGGAAAAGCACAGCAGGTCCCCACCCCCATTCACCCATTGTACTCTTTGCTACCTTCCCCCACCCTCCTCTCTGACCTACCACCTCCATCCCCAACCCCATTCACCTATTGTACTCTATGCTACTTTCTCCCCACCCCCACTCCCCTCTCATTTATCTCTCCACCCTGCAGGCACTCTGCCTCTATTCCTGATGAAGGACTTTTGCCCGAAATGTTGATTTTCCTGCTCCTCGGATGCTGCCTGACTTGCTTTGCTTTTCCAGGTTTCATTACACCTCCCCTTTCCCAATCTAGCACCATTCAGATAGCTATTTGCCTTTCTGTATTTGCTATCTGACATATACTTCCATGATAATTTATCTGTCATGCGTTTGCCCACTCACTTAATTTATCCAAATCACACTGAAGCATCTCTACATCCTCCTTGCTGTTTGCCCTTTCACCAAACTTGAATCATCTGCAGAGTTAGAGATTTTACATTTAGTCCCCTCATCTAAATCCTTAATATGTGTTGTGAATAACTGGTGTAGCGGTTGGAATCATGGCCACGTGGATCTCATTGATTATGAGATCCTTGATTGTGGTTGTTAACCCAGGTCACTCGGAGCACTGGCTGACAGATACAAACAGGAGATTCAGACATTCTTCTCAGTCTATGGACTGTCTTTGAGCTGGCTGGTCAAAGCCCATGGACTGTACACATGTAAATAAAAGGTGACGTGGTGGTGGGGTACTGCCTTCTGTGCAATTATTTCAGCTGGGGTCCAAGTCACTGCCTGCCACTCAAAAAAAAGCTAGTTGATTCCTCTTTTGTTTCCTCTCTGCTAACCAGTTCTCTATCCATGTCAATACACTACTCCAATCCCATGTATGTTAATTTTATATGCTAATCGCTTACATGGGATCTTACTGAAAGCTAAATAAACCATATCCACTGGCTCTCCCTTATCAATTCTAATAATTACAACTTGGAAAAATTCCAGTAAATTTATCAAGCAATCGTGTCACTATTTTCCAAGTCTTCTGCCATTAAATCTTTTCTACCTGGCTCGTTGATTGAATTGAATGACTGCCTGACTCTACTGGGTTTATCCCAAGGTGCCAGGAAGATGTCAGACTTCTGTCCTGATGCCCTCTGCTATCATTTTATGAACTTTGCCATGACCCAGCCAATCTTTTAGAGGTGGCAAAATCTGGCCCTCTATGTTTCATGTCTACGCTGTTATAGTATATCCCATGCTTTGTGCTAACATGTCAACATGACACATGAAAGATTCCTATACACATCTTCCTCAGCACCTGTTTTGGACTTGTCACACGACCAATGCATTTTTTTCCTTTTAGGTATGACTGTTGGCAACACTGCCCATATTGAGCCGTGTGACTTGTCAGAGACACTGTGCCTTGCACATGTGCTTCATTAAAGCTACACGATTCTTTATCAGTGAGGAACAAATACAAATATTTAATAGCATATTTCCTACGAAAGTACACATGGTCAGAAGCTACCGGATTTGAGCAATGGAGTTACTTTGCAAAGTGAAATCATTCTGGATAGGAGTCAGCCTTTGCCTTTTAGGTTACCTTTGGCACAAGGTCTGGACATTGATTAGCTACAAACAACAGAGACAGAAATATTCATTCCAAGAGCTACAGGTAGTAATTGGTTTTTTATTGCATGTTTGAAGAATTGGCCTCATTATGAGCTGTAGTTCTGTCCACAATAAGGTGTGAATGTTATAGCAATGGGCTGTTTTATGACCTAGTCTGCTGCACATGTTGAATGGAAACCATCGTGCTAAATCTTTCAGAAACTGTCTCAAGATTTTGATTCAAATGATTCCCAGCAAGATTAATTGGCATTCAGTAATTGCTTGGTCGTGAGACGGGTGACAGATATGTCTAAATAAACTAAGTTAGCAGGCATAATGCCAAGTATTCATTGAAAATAAATTATGAAGTGAATGTACAGTAGATAGGAGTCACAGATTTACAAACGAATGCAATGGAGGCTCCAGTTTAATCACTTACATGAAATGTTATATATATTGTACATGAGTTAAAGGGATATATTTTGGCAAATAGCTTGGCAAGTAAACAGAACATGGATGTGCTATTTTGTCAGGTTTCCTCTGTAAAAAAAGGAAATCAGTGGTGCTATGTCTGTCAGCGACGTGTTCTGTTTGACAACTACAGTTGGTGCTTTGTAACAGGAAGCAAAAGAAAATGTATTATTTTTGATGATGCAGTGATGAAAATTGACACTGGGTGAGGCTAAATGTGAGATGCATTTTCCTCAGTGCAAACTTACAGAAAATTGCATTTACAAAACTGGAGAGATGGTGGCGTGGTGGCTCTGTCACTTAACTAGTAATCCAGATGGGCTAGATTAATACTGTGGCAGCGTAGCTTCAAATCCCGCCACAGCAGCTGTTCAATTAATATGACCTGGATTGAATCTCTCAGTACCGGTGATCATAAAACTGTTATTGATTGTTGTAAAGCCCCATCTATTCCTTTAGCGAAGGACATTTACCATCTTGACCTGGTCAGGCTTTCTTTGACTCCAGACCAATCGCAATGTGGTTGACTCTTAATTGTTCTCTGAAATGGCCAAGCATGCTTTTGAGTTCAAGAGCATTTAGGGTTTGGCAGCAATTGCTGACCTTGCCAGCAAAACTCACATTCCAGGAAATGAAGAATGCCATGTAGTGAATGAAAGTGTCAATTCTAGTGGGTACTGTGAAATATTAAAATGGCCCGGATCTCCCAGTCACCAGATTATCGGAGACCTGAGGTATGATCCAAGATATTCTTGGGGACTTTGCCGAACTCTCAATGCATTTACTCTTTGCACCTTGCTGGAGAGCTTGAACTTCTAGTGGTCAAATTTCTGCTTCCTGGGACCTTCCTTAAGTTGGAGTCAAAGACTTCAGGTAGTTGTGACATATCTACTTGGACAGTAACTAATGAAGTGTTGACATAAAATCCCTAGACTATTTACTGTCTAAGTATACAAGTGAAACCCCTGACTCTCCTTTCAACCTTCGACTTAACCCCTGACCTTCCAAGCTCAGCTCCATGACACATTTCCATGACTCGCCTCCAACAGCCAACTAACCCCCCACTCATCATATCGGACCCCACTCTGACCATTGCCCAAAATCTGATCAACATCGAACCTAACCAGACAAGCTCGTGATTTCACAATGTGTACTGACTACTGTCCTGATTGACTTCCTATTCACCCAGCTACCCATCTCACCACCTGGCACCTGATCATCTTACCCACTTTATACCTTACCCATCTGTCGCTTGGACACTCAATTATGAACACACTGCAAAGCATTGTGACATTAAAATACTTACCAAAATATGGTAGCTAGTGCTGTTAGAAGGAACATGGCTTCTACAAAGATTCGCTTCACCACTCTCTGTGAGAATTCCTGTTCTGAATGAGTTTGGCATGTAGGAAAGTGGAGAGTTTCTGTTTGAACAGCTTCAGGGATACTGTTCTGACCCTGATCAGAATCTTTGGAACAATGCAAATTTGTAGGATGATGAAGATACAGTTATGAGGAGAGATCAGGAAAGGGCTGAGTTGCAAATCACTGGATTTTCTCATTACTTTGAATGATGGGCATTCAACATAGAGACCAATTTTTCACCACCAAGATTGGTATCATCTCGTATGTGATGCTGGAACAAGTCTTGTTTAGGAGACATAAGTGAATCTACTTTTAGAGAAGTCGATGAAGGAATTGGTTTTCATCATATATTCATTTCTTCTGTAGGGACCTGGTTCATTCTCCTAAAATTTCAAGACTGCTCAATGACACACTTCTCCAATGTTGTTTCTTACTTATGCAGTGGTGTCTAACGTACAGGATCAGTCATTGACTTTCAAATTGTCTCTGTTGGAACAGCCTATGGTGTGGATTCCCCTGCACAGATGGCTGTAGAATGTCACCTTGCAGACATAGAAGTCCTCCATGCCTGACCCAGCGAGTCGAGAGCTGATCAGCATGCTCACAAGTACATCTTGCAAGAGCTTCAGGGATTGAGATTTTGTAGCCTCTTGTTATTGAAAATAGATCTGAAGCACTAAAGGAGTGAACAAATCCAGTTGTTATATGTGATGTTAGTGAGTTGACCATGTTATAGGAAAGTGCTGTGAGTGGGTGGCATGGTGGCACAGTGGTTAGCACTGCTGCCTCACAGCGCCAGAGACCTGGGTTCAATTCCTGCCTCAGGCGACTGACTGTGTGGAGTTTGCACGTTCTCCCCGTGTCTGCATGGGTTTCCTCTGGGTGCTCCGGTTTCCTCCCACAGTCCAAAGATGTGCAGGTCAGGTGAATTGGCCATGCTAAATTACCCGTAGTGTTAGGTAAGGGGTAAATGTAGGGATATGGGTGGGTTACACTTCAGCGGGTCGGTGTGGACTTGTTGGGCCGAAGGGCCTGTTTCCACACTGTAATGCAATCTAATCTAATGTAATCTAAACCATTGCCCCAAATGGACTCTTTTTTTTAAAGCAAACTCCACACTCTGTCAGAGCATGTGGATGAGCAGCCTGAATGCTGAGCTTGATTTTGCAGGGCATTGGCAGTATTTATCATTGAATGGAATATTGTTGGAGAGGATATTCTCAAGAGAGCAAGATCTTAAATGGATTGAGAGATGTTTTGCCGATTGTGACTATGATGCCTTGGAATTTGGGGCTAGATTATACATGATCACAGTCTTTTTCAGAATTGCTGTAAAGCTGAGACATTCTGAAGATAGAGCAAAGCAACCAATAAGCAGCTGAATGACCTGTACATTGTATGATATGAGAGCAAAGTGACCAATGTATTCTATGAGACCAAATCTAATGATCTAATCTAGTGTTCACTCAGTAGCAACTCTGTTGAGATCTCTGTGTTTCCTAAAAGAGAATGGCTAACATGATGGTAAACAGAACTGCAACCATTACCCAGCCTTGCATGGTGCCTCGGGTGACAGGAAAGGCATCTGATGAGGTACCATTTCTAATCAGACTGGTCACCATACTGTCATGGAATGAGCAGATGATCCAGATCATCTTTTTAGAGTAACCATATTAGTCCACAGGTTTTCAAGGTTTGCTGGGTTGAAGGCCTTGCCGGACACATGAATAGTTGAGGTGCATATTCAGTTTGCAGAACTTTTCTTTAATGATCCATGCTGTCCATTCCTCATCCAGCACCAAATGTGCAACAAGAGTGACAATCCTGTTGCACAAATTCTTCCAGCTGCAGGCTTAATTGAAATACCAGGATGATTTCTCAGCTGGAGCTGCTTATCTTCCATTTATATGGGTTTTGTTTGTTTTGTTTTGGGAATATTGCTGTAATATTGAGTATATTTAAGGTTTATGCAAATCTGTCACCAACTGAGGCAGCTAATGCTGAACTGAAACAACATATACTACAAGTGCAGTGTCTGAAAGGATACAGCTTTTAATTTTGGAGATGTCCTTTTCCTAGATGAACTTCTAAACCAGATCAGGAACTCACCTAGCCTTTCTACATTGCAATAGATCCAGATTAAGCAGAAATGGCCTTAAACATTTCTAAACCACCTTACTTGAGTTTTTCAGATGAAATGCAATTGGATCCAAGACACTTACTTACAACTATTTTCTTTATGGCCATATAATAGCAAAATACTGCACTTGCTGAAAATCTGAAATAAACGCAGAAATTACTTGAGAAACTCAGCAGATCCACAGAAGGGAAAGCAAAGTTAATGTTTTAAGTCTGATATAACTCTCCTTCCCACTGACAGACAATCTTGTGCCTGTTCCAGGCAAGCTGAATGCTGTCTGCTGAGAGGATTGGAGCCATACCATTTGTTTTGGGACCATAGATGGAGCAGAGACCTTCTTGGAGAGTCTCCTCATTGATCATAATGACACTGAAGTTCTGCAGTCTTTTTTCTCATGTCAGTTCTTTTATCTCTTAGTTTGGCCAATTCAGATTGAATGGTAAAGTTCATACCTGAATATTGTAGCTCGTTCCTGGATTTGCCAATCCATTAGAATTAATAGTTTGCACTTAGTTTCTCAATATGATATTCCTCTGTAAACCTTGGTTTTACTTAAAGGGGCTACATCATTGTTGTATCTGCCCAGTGTTCTTGCTATGTGTGCTACTCTAGGTCAGTTCTTGTACAATTGTCTAGAAATGTTCTGACATTCCATTAGGTAGATGTCATCTGGTGGTCTACTTGTTCCCACTTTCACAGGGCTGTTGTAGTCACAGGGCTTGTTCATCTGATTTTGGTTGATTTGAAAATGCCGAAGAACCTCCACAGTGAGAGCACTAAAAATCTGTGTAAAGCTGTCCCCATTTGAGGCAGCTAATGCCAAATTGAAACAATGTATATCACAAGGGCTGAAAGGGTGCAGGTTTTAATTATGGACTTTTCCTTTTCCTCGGTGAACTTCTAAGCTAGGTCAGGAACCTCACCTAGCCTCTCTATATTGCCGTCCTGTCCATTTACACTATCACTGTGCTTTGGCGCTGTCAAGCAACATACAGACATATGAAGTAGATCAGAATTAGGACATCTAGCCACTTGAGCCTGCTCTGCCATTTGATTAAATCATGGCAGATTTAACTGTGGCTTCAATTCTATCTTCCTGTCTTTCCGTAGCCTTTTCATCTCCTATTAATCAAGAATCTATGCCTCCAGCCTTGCTCTGGGGAACAAAATTTCATAGATTAACAACCTTCCGGGAGAAGAACATTTCTCTACATCTCCATTTTAAATGTGCATTTAAAATTTTAAATTAGCATTTTTCAACTACAGCCCCTAGTTCCAGTCTGTCTTGCAAGGGACATACCTTTTCAGCATCTGGCCTGTTAAGTCCTCTCAGGATCTTATAATTTTAAAGAAGGTTATATTTCTTTCTTCTTGACTCCAATGGATATAGTCAGAGCAACTGTTCATCATAGAGAGCCCCTTCATCCCAGAAGTCAAATGAACCTTCTCAGCATTGCTTCTAATGTAATTATACACTTTCTTAAGTAAGGGAATCAAAACAGTACACAGTACTGTAATATAATGAAGACTTTACTTTTGGCTCATAGAAAATAATGTGAAGGAAAAAGCCAATTTTTTAAAAAATTAAAGCTAATTTAAGAAATGATGAAGAAAATAAGTCTTTGTGTGAACAGTGTTACAGATGAATGTTCACAGTGAGAGAGAAGTCTTTATAAACAGTGCAGGCAACAGGAGCAAAGCCGCAAGCAAAGCACCAGCAATAGTTTGATGATAACATAAAAAGCACTAAATGGGATAAGAGGAAAACTGAAAGGTGAATAGAACTGAGGGATTAATTACTTTATTATTTACAAATGTTAAAAGCTAGACATCTCCTTTAAGACTCACCAAGCAGCAATATCATGTGGCTGTCAGGAAATGACTGATGTGCCAAACGAATTCTTCACGCCAGTCTTCTTGAATGAAGACCATGGACAAATTCCAGATTACATCAGGCTGGCTCTGAAGTCTAGTGGAGAAGCCAGTAATGCTTATGTTGGAATGAAAACTAAAATGGCCCGTGAATATTCAGAGAAATGAAAGAAAGCAAATACAATGATGTACATTGTGCATAAGGATGGGAGGTTATCACATTCAACAAAGACTTAAAAAGGGAGTGAGATATAAATTAGGGAGATTTAGACTAATTCGTTTAAGATCCGAATTGTCAACAATGCCCATAGCACCTTATAAGACATTATAAATCTTCCTATTAATGGCTTGCTGTCGGAGAAATTTGCCCAATAGGTTAGAGATCACAACACAACTCAAAGTGAAATTAACAGACAGTTTATTGCAAGCGATGTCGCTGGGAGAGAAATTAACTAGGCTGACACAGAACTGACAGTCTGCCCAGGTAGATCAAATTTCTCCTCCCAGAGCTGAGGCTGAGACCAGTTTTATAGTAATGCTGCACAATGACACTGATTAAGAAATGGGAAACTACGATGTTTCTGGAAATGGAGTAACTTAGTTGCAAGGATGCTAATTGGAAAATAGTTTATCAGATGAATGTCCTGTTCCTTCACACAATGCAATATCCTGTCAGTATCATGGTTCCATTCATCTTCACAGATAGGTGTTAGTGTCTCTTCTGAAGTGGTGAGGTGCTTCCATTGTCCTGTTCCTGGAGCATGTCCTTGCTGGTACCTGTCTGTCTGAATTGCTCTTTGTGTGGCTTTGGCATTGCTGCGTTGTGAAACTGCCCTTAGGGCTTTGAGATATCTGTGGTGCTCTGTCATGTCCATAGGAGCTTAAAGTGTCTGCGTGCTGTATGATTCAACTTGTGAGCTGCTCGGGAATTCTGGATGTTCTGGTACAGTTTGGCCAATTTTGCTTTCGTGGATTGGGAAATCTTTTCCCACATTTGTTTTTGGTCTTTTTAATTTACAGGCCTTAGCAAAGAACAGAAAGAAAGCAATTTCAACTGGCATTACTCCTTATCACATCTTAAGGGCATCCCCAAGCACTTTGACTCACAACCAGTGAGTCACTTTGAAGTATAGTCTCTGCAATTATGTAGAAAAACATGCTAGCCTTCACACAGCAACATCATACAACAGTAAAATTAGTTAATAACCAAATGGATTATTTTTGTTGATGCTGATTGAAGGATATATATTGACCTTGTTACCAGGGCAAGTCTGTGCATCTTTGAATTGTGTCATAGGATCTTTTATAACCACCTGTGGAAATAGCCAGGTCCTCAATTAATTCTTTCATCTGAAAGACAGCTCCTTTGCCCATATAGTCCTCCCTCAGCACTGCACTGATGTGCCTACCTATGTTGCATTGTCAGAATCATAAGTGCATTCGAGACTTCAAAATTAAGAGTGCTAACAGTTGAGCCAGTTGAGCCAGTTATGCACCAGTAACTGTGTACGGTCTTTTGGTCATCTCGATTATGGAAAAGCAGTAATAACCACAATTAATCCATTGTAAGAAATAGAGCATGACACCTGATGTTGGAAAGGGTGAAAAGCAGTGAAACTGAATTATAAATATTTGATAGGTTTGGTGACAGAGGAGGTCAGGATCTGATGTTTTCTTTTTGAATTTGGTGTCAATTCCTTAAAACTAGGAAGCATACATGGAAGGAAGTTGCTTGGTAGATGAACTCAAAGAACAAATATGGAATTAAATACAAAAAAATGCTTGTAATATAAAGAACTGACATATCTGTATTTAACTATTATGTGAAAAAGAGACTTGTTAACGTCTGGAGTTTTCACCATATTGCAAAGGCAAATCTTTTTCAATAACACTTGTAGTTGTATTGATGAGTTTGAAAAGAGACTTTTTAAGTTAGACTAAGTTTTACTTTCATGCATACTCTCTTTGGCATAACATATGTGATTTAGAAATACAACCATACAATTGTAATAATTTCTTCTCAACCATTTTGTTCTGTGCTGTTAGGAATCTGGTTCCATTAAATTCTTAAAGGATAACAGTTTCTCCTTACATATATTGGGAGGGTTATTTGTAATTTAAGTACAGATGTTGCACCAGATTACATGTCTGCTACCCTGCACATATCACTACACTTATTCTACTTCCTGACCATTCACCTAGCACACAGATGCCACAGAATTTAGAGTGATAAATGCCATTGACAAGGATCAGGAGGGTACAGAGGCCAACTGACACATTGTTACATCATGTTTTTTGGAGTACCAGAGGTAGGACACATCTAAGAACAAATGCTATGATGTTGTGAACCTAGTCTAGTGCCTTACTTACTGGAAGCACAGGTTGGAAACTTCAGGTGATTGTGTTACAACCCTATCTCCTCATACTGCTATCAAAAGATGTTCCACTTCAGACGTACAGGCTTGTTAACTTTTCCTTGTATTACATGTAGTCAAGTTTACAATGTCACAGAATATAAATTCCATCAACTCCCTTAGATTCAATTTCTGAGATGTGATCTGTGCCAGACAACAGCAATGAGTCTGTTATGCAGGGATCATGTGATCCCTCGGGCTCTTTTCCCTCTTCACTTTAATGAGCTCCTCCAATCTACAAGCATATACCCTTTCCAGATTGTGTATGGTACCCACTATGAAATCCTCACTAGCTCATTGATGACCCAGCAGCAGGGCAGTCATGGAAATTAGTCTGACAAGAACTGTAACTCAATCCTGTGGCCAAGACTTGCAGGAATTGGAAGGGGATTATCATCATCAGGAATGGAATGTTTGGCAGAGGTTAGTGATGCCATTCAATCTGCCGTCCAGCAGATCAACCTTCAGTTTATGCAGTCCTGTGTAGTGCCATTGGGCAGGTCATGATAAACTATTGACTATAATAGTCAAAATCCTGTATGTCTACAACACAGACCTTTAATGTCAGTACATCGTGTGCTTTCCCAAATGGTATGCACCTACTAATTTCCTTACGACAAACCATGTATTCTTGTGTTTCATTCCTGCAGTACTGATGCTGCAGTGTTAATTACTATCAAGGACATATAAGAACTCTATAAAAGGAAATTACATTGAAATAGATTGGACTGCAGCAGTTCGAGAAGGCAGCTCATCACCACTTTCTCAAGGGTGACTAGCGTTGGACAAGAACCTCAGACATATTTAAATTAATCAAAGCTGTTGTTAATGTTCAAATCATATACCATTTTGACATAATTCACTATTGGTACTATAACTCATACATGTCAATTTCATTATTATTCCTACTTTAGATTTTGGATCGCAGGCAAATCACTTTCATTACCTTCGACATTTCCAAAACTGTTGCCAAGTTGTGGACAATGAATCTTTAATCAGGTTTCTATAAGTTGGTTTCTCACAAGGCTACAATCAAAAAGAATTTCCTCTCAGTGATTCTATCTGCTGTAATGACACTGTGGACTATATTTTATGAAGAACATTTTTGATTGAGAATTTTTTTATGAAAGGAGTACATATTGGGAATTTAGGCATAAGGTATGTGTGTTAGCCACCTGTTCAGGCCTTTGATTTAACTATTGGGAAGTATTCCAGATTATCCTGATCTTCATACCTGAGTTTTTTAAATGCTATTCTCTTGCATGAATCTCACTGCAATACTATGATATAAAATTTACCTTGGATTCTTTTCCCACTAATGTGAAACTTAACTTTTCCAAGCACGTCACATTATTAAAAATCTGTTGACAGGGTAGTCATTGATCTGGTTTTATAGTCACGTTTTCAGGTAGATCTTGTCAATGTAAATTCCATCAAGCATACCATGATTATTGCACCACATAATGCCAAGCATTAATTATACAACAATACCACCTCTACTTAGTACCTTCACTGTATGTGAGCTATCACTCAATTAAATTAGAACATAGAACATTACAGCACAGTAACAGGTCCTTCAGCCCTTGATTTTCCACCAACCTGTGGAACCAATCTGAAACCCATCTAACCTACACTATTCCATTCTCGTCCATATGCCTATCCAATGACCATTTAAATGCCCTTAAAGTTGGCAAGTTTCCTACTGTTGCAGACAGTGTGTTCCATGCCCCTTCTACTCTCTGAATAAAGAAACTACCTCTGACATTTGTCCTATATCTATCACTCTCAATTTAAAGTTATGTCCCTAATGCTAGCCATTGCCATCCGAGGAAAAAGGCTCTCACTGTCCAATCTATCTAACCGTCTGATTATCTTATATATCTCAATTAAGTTGCCTCTCTAACGAAAACAGCCTCAAGCCCCTCAGCTATTCCTCATAAGACCTTCCCTCCATATTGGGCAACATCCTAGTAATTCTCCTCTGAACCCTTTCCAAATACTCCAAATATGGTTGCACCAGAGTTTTGTACATCTGTAGCATGATCTCAATCCCTCTACCAATAAAAGCTAACACAACGTATGCCTCCTTAACAACCCTATCAACCTGGGTGGCAACTTTCAAGGAACTATGTACCTGGACACCGAGATCTCTCTGCTCATCTACACTACCAAGAATCTTACCATTAGCCCAGTAATCTGTATTTCTGTTACTCCTTACAAAATGAATCACCTCATACTTTTCTGCATTAAACTCTATTTGCCACCTCTCAACCCAGCTCTGCAGCTTACCGATGTCTCTCTGTAACCTACAACATCCTTCGTCACTATCCACAACCCTACTGACCTTAGTGTCATCTGTAAATTTACTAGCCCATCCTTCTATGCCCTCATCCAGGTAATTTATATAAATGACAAACAACAGTGGACCCAAAACAGATCCATGTGGTACCGTACTAATAACTGAATTCCAGGATGAGTATTTTTTATCAACCAACTCCCTCTGTCTTCTTTCAGCTAGCCAATTTCTGATTGAAACAGCTAAATCACACTCAATCCCATGCCTCTGTTTTTTGTGCAATAGCCTACCATGAGGAACCTTATCAAATGCCTTACTGAAATCCATATACACCACATCAACTGCTTTACCCTCATCCACCTTTTTGGCAACCTTCTCAAAGAACTCAATAAGGTTTGTGAGGCATGACCTACCCTTACAAAACCGTGTTGACTATCTCTAAGCAACTTATTCATCTCTAGATGATTATAAATCCTATCTCTTATAACCTTTTCCAACACTTTATCCACAACCAAAGTAAGTCTATAGTTTCTAGGGTTGTCTCTCACTGTCCAACCTATCTAACTGTCTGATTATCTTATATGTCTCAATTAAGTTGCCTCTCTAACGAAAACAGCCTCAAGCCCCTCAGCTATTCCTCATAAGACCTTCCCTCCATATTGGGCAACATCCTAGTAATTCTCCTCTGAACCCTTTCCAAATACTCCAAATATAGTTGCATAAACCTTCAGTTTATGCAGTCCTGTGTAGTGCCATTGGGCAGGTCATGATAAACTTCTTGAACGGGGGAACAACATTTGATATCCTTCAGTCTTCTGGCACTATTCCAAAGACAATGACAACATAAAGTACAAAGCCATAGGCTTAGCAATCGCTTCTCTGGCTTCCCAACGAATCATAGGATAAATCCGATGATTTATAGGGGATTTATCTATTTTTACACCATCCAGAATTGCTAACATCTCCTACTTATACACCTCAATCCCATCTAGTCTAGTAGTCTGTATCTCAGTATTCTCCTCAACCACATTGTCTTTTTCTAGTGTGAATACTGATGAAAAGTATTCATTTCGTCCTTCCCCCATTTCCTCTGACTCCATGCACAACTTCCCACTACTATGCTTGATTGGTCATAATCTTACTCTGGTCATTCTTTTATTCCTGATATAGCTATAGAAAGCCTTAGTGTTTTCCTTGATCCTATCCATCAATGACTTCCCATATCCCCTCCTGGCTCTTCTTAGCTCTCTCTTTAGGTCTTTCTTGGCTTACTTGTAACTCTCAAGCGCTCTAACTGAGCCATCACATCTCATCCTGACATAAGCCTTCTTCTTCCTCTTGACAAGAGATTCAACTTCCTTAGCAAACCTCGGCTCCCTCTATGCCTGACAGGTATGTACTTATCAAGAATCCGCAGTAGCTAGTCCTTAAATAAGCTCCACATTTCTATTGCGCCCATTCCCTGCAGTTTCCTTCCCCATCCTATGCATCCTCAATCTTGCCTAATCACATCATAATTGCCTTTCGCCCAGCTATAACTGTTTCTCTGCAGTATATACCTAGCCCTGCCCATTGCTATTGTAAACATAACTGAATTGTGGTCACGATCACCGAAGTGCTCACTTACGTCCAAATCTGGCCGGGTTCATTACCCAGTACCAAATATAATGTGGCCTCACCCCTTGTTGGCCTGTCTACTTATTCAGGAAACCCTCCTGCACACACTGAACAAAAACTGACCCATCTAAAGAACTTGAACTACGGTATTCCCAGTCAATATTTTGAAAGTTAAAGCACCCATAACAACTACCCTGTTACTCTCACTCCTATCGAGGATCATTTTTGCTATCCTATCTTCTACATCTCTGGGAATATTTGGAGGCCTAAAGAAAACTCCCAACAGGGTAACCTCTCCTTTCCTTTTTCTAATCTCAGCCCAAACCTCAGTAAACGAGTCCTCAAAACTTCTCTTTGCAACCGAAATACTGTCCTTGACTAACAGTGCCACACCACCCCTTCTTTTACCATTTTCTCTGTTCTTACTGAAACATCTAAATCCTGGAATCTGCAAAAACCATTCCTGTCCCTGCTCTACGCATGTCTCTGAAATGGCGATAACATCGAAAGCCCAGGTATCAACTCATGCTGTGAGTTCACCCACTTTATTCCGAATGCTCCTGGCGTTGAAGTAAATACACTTCAAACCAACTTCTCGCCTGCTGGTGCCTTCTTGCGATCTTGAAATCTTAGTTCCGACTTCACTAGTTTCATCCTCCTGAATACTCGAACTTCAATTTCGGTTCCCATCCCCCCGCTGAATTAGTTTAAACACATTCGAAAATGATCAAATATGTCAACTGTTTGAATAGCCTTATCCTTCATGTTTCTTGAAGGAATTAAATATATCAAAGAATGATACATAGGTGGAAAGATTATAGGTGGAAAATAGACTAGTAAGAAATAGTCTTATCTTTTTTATTCACTCATGGGATGTGGGTGTTGCTAACTGACCCAGCAGTTATTATCTATCTGTAATTCTCCTTATTGTCCAGTATGTATTAAGCACCTTTCAGCCTCTAGGGAAGTAGTTAACGTCAAAACCATTGTCTCTGTACCACCAGACAGGTTCTGTGAAAACCTTTACGCTCCTCCAGGTAGGCAGTGAGGGACCTGACTCTGTATGGGGACAGGGCAGACACTAGCTATGCTAAGTGCTTACTTTCTGCAGGGTGGTAAACTGGAATTATCATGTTAAAGACTAGGAGAAACAATGGCTTTTAGAAAAGTCAGGCTGGAGGTTATTATGAAGCTGAGAAGAGCATTCATGTATCTTGTATTCTTATAAATGAAATAACTTCACAAAGGCCAGTATCTCATCAAGTCACCCTTTATTTACATGTTCTTGACAGTAATCCAGCTCCTTCAGAGCGAACAGGATGTCTGACACTCCTGTTCTTCTCTGTTCACTAGGGCTCCCTGTTTGGACTAGATTACATGCCTCAGTCAGGGAATTCATAATCTGTGAGGTCCTTCTTGCTGACCTTGTTACAATCACTAGAATAACAATCTTTTTTAAAGAAATAAACAATTAGCCAAAATGATTTTTGTAAGACTTACAATAGTACCTTTAAGGAGGGCTGGTTCAACCACCTGATATGAATTTCATGTTGACAGATTCATTATTACATCAAAGATTGTATTTGGATTGGCAACTGGCTTCAACCCCAATTTGCATGTTAAAATGGCTTTTCACCTAGCCATCTTTTTCCACCATTTTGTGGAATGGCAGAGGGGCAATAAGTAATGTGCCAACACAGGTCCAACACTGTACTGTTCTTACTGGGTGAAAGCCCAGAAAATCTGTGTCATTTAACTTACCTCATGGCTCAACTTGGGCGTCAACTGAGGTCAGAAATTCTCCAAGTTTGTCACCTACAGGTGCAATACATTCACTGATGCATGGTGACAATACAACTATTCTCAGAGATCAGGAAAGGAAGAGAGGAGACAAATCAGTCTTTGTTTCCATTGGAAAATATTCATGTCCTGCTATCAGTTGTAATAGCTTCTCCATCATCAACTGCCTTGATTCACATATGTATTTGTGACTATGGAGGGCAGCAAATGCCCAATTAATCATACTCTTTGAGTCAGCACTTTGAGAAGTCAGGAGAACAGGTTTGATGGGAATGTATTTTAAAGAAAGGCCAAAGCATTAAACCAACACAAGCTGACACAAGAGATTGGCAGGATAATAAGAATCCAACATAGATACAGAGATATCCGTTCCACAGAGGATTAAAAATACCACTGACACACTTCTTGTCTCATTGTGTCCTCCTAATAAATGTGTCTGGTCTCCAGTGAGAAACACTGTCAACAATAGAACTTCAGACGTGACAAAGCTCAACTGAAAATTTCTGAAAATGCAAACGTTCACATGAAACTGATATTGGTCAGACTATCAGGAAAGTATGATTCAAACTAAGGCACTGGCTGAAAGTATGTCTTCAAAAGGGCATTCACCTTGCCCAGAGAATATGTCGTGGACCAAAATTGATGAACTTTGGCAAAAAGAAGTCATAAATAAAATAAAAGACTCTAGCTTACATGGTGCTCCCATAGTATTTTGGCAGAGGTTCAAGAAGTGCACAGATTGCCAATAAAATTATTTTTGAAAGTTTAGAATTGCAGCTGCAGTTCCAGATTATGAACTGTGAGAGGAATATGTTTTAAGACTACAAATACAGTTATGTTTGTAATGACCACCATTGAGTCTCTGAAATAGATTTGAGTTGTGAAAAGGGGAAGCATTTGGAAGCAATGTTTGGTGTATTGACTTTTGCTTTCACTGCCGTGGCTGCTTGAACTCTTGGTTCAGAACAGCTAATCTTCAATTAGTGTCAAAGGTCATATTCTAAAATGAAGCTCCATTTATAGAAAACTGTTGCTTATTTTCACTGAGTAAGGAATGCTAACTGATTACAGTGATCTGACTTGTATGTACCTTGTTGAAGTGTTAGAAACACACATTTGATTGCAGGGAATGTTTCTCTGATAGATTTAACTTTAGAAATGAAAATTGAGGATTCTGTTTACTGTATTATTACTGCAGGAACTTGTGATAATACAGGCTTTTCATGTATGCAATGTCCCAAAGCACTTTGCAGAAGCACAATCAAGCAAATTATGATACCAGGTCACATAAGAAAGTACAACAACAGATGGGTAAAGGCTTGCTTGTAGAGTTAGATTTTAAGGTCTTAAAGGTTGTAAGAGAAGTTGAGAGTTAGATAAGGTTTAGTGTGTGAATTCCAGAGGGGAGGGCCATGGCCACTGAAGGCTCAGCTGCTAAAAATGGAACAATTAAAATGTAGGAGGCCCGATTTAGAGTTGGGCAGATATCTTAGAGGTTTGTCAAAGGGATTACAAGGTAGGAAGGGCACACCTGAGAAGGGACACACCTGAGGAGGGATTCTCAAGTCCAGGATGAGAATTGTAAAGTTGAGGCATTGCTTAAGTGGGAACCAATACAGGTCAACAAGAACAGTGGTGAACAAAATTTGCATGAGTTAACAGAGTTTTAGATTGCCTCAGTTTATGAAAGGCAACAATAATTCACATTTATATTGGGGAGAATTACATTTTGTGGTAAAATTATATAAAAAGAAGCCATATATTTATAATTGCATCTCTAACCTATTGTCTAACTCGGCTGGGTATGTTTGGTTACAAGGCCTTCTGTGAAGCTTACTCAGGCAGCTATTTTCTTTCTGATACCACACAACAAATATAGGTCGTTATAACGATACCCTCAAGAAAAGTTTCCTTTGAAATCATTTAGGTGAGCACCAATCACAGTTGCAAATTGTTAGTTTTCTCTACCTACCAATATGAGAAGAAATTCACCATTCCTAAGTTTGATAACTGTTCAAACCAGCTAGGAATAAGATCAGGTGTAGTCCTGCTTGCCATGTCTGCACAGAATTCAACACGATTCGAAACTCCTTCAAAGATAAAATAGCCCATATAAGGCTTTATAACATTAAGACTTAGACTAATCATTTAAAAAAGTGGGCATCTAAATGTCATCAACTTCTGATTTTAACAGAGATTGATTCCAGGAATGGGCAACCAAACCTTCTAATAGCTAGACTGTGACTGAAATACCTTACAGGTGGTTGTAGTCTGTATTTAACATATTGTTTAGTCCTAATACCTTCAGGCCTTCCTTTCTGGACTTCACGGAATGCAACAGTTAAATGAAAGTATGAAGGGTTGGATCCATCAGTGAAGTGTCTTCAAAGCATGTAATCTGGGCCAGAAGGAGCAGAAATTCAACTCCAGACTCAGCAAGATTTAGTCGTTTTAATCTTAGGCCCTCACTGTTCAACACCAAAGGTAAAAGGCCTGTGAGCCTCACATTGGTGGTAGAGAAATTATTAGAAAAGATTCTCAGGGACAAGATCTATGTGCATTTAGAAGCAAATTGACTTACTAGTGATAGCCAGCATAGTTTTATATGGGGGAGGTCATGCCTCACTAACTTGATCAAGCTTTTTGAGGAGGTGACAAAGATGATTGATGGGGGAAACGTGGTTGATGTTGTCTATATTGACTTCAGTAAAGCCTTTGACAAGGTCCCTCCTGGCAGACTGGAGCAAAAGGTAAAGTCACATGGTATCAAGTCTGCGCTGGCAAGATGGATATAGAACTAGTTTAGTCATAGGAGACAGAGGGTAGTGGTGGAAGGATGCTTTTCAGAATGGAGGTTGTGGCTAGTGGCATTCCACAGGGATCATTGCAGGGACCTTTGCTGTTTCTATGTAAATCACCTGGAGGAAAATGTGGCTGGTCTGATTAGTAAGTTTGCAGATGATACAGAGATTGGTGGAATTGCAGACAGTGGAGAGGATTGTCAGAGGATACAGCAGATATAGATCAGTTGGAGGCATTGGCAAAAAAATGAAGATGAAGTTTAATCTGGACAAATGTGAGGTGATGCATTTTGGAAGGTCAAGTACAGATGGAAATTATACAGTGAATGGCAGAACTCATAGGAGTATAAATGCAGAGGGGACTGGGTGTACTGTCCACAGATCACTGAAGATGGCAGCACAGGTAGAAAAGGCCTATGGCATGCTTGCCTTCATTGGAAGGGGCATTGAGTATAAGGATATCCACAAATCTGACTGCCCCGGCCGACCCATTGTCTCAGCCTGCTCCTGCCCCACCGAACTCATCTCTGCATACCTCGACACGGTCCTGTCCCCCTTAGTCCAAGAACTCCCCACCTACGTTCGGGACACCACCCACACCCTCCACCTCCTCCATGATTTTCACTTCCCCGATCCCCAACGCCTTATCTTCACCATGGACATCCAGTCCCTGTACACCTCCATCCCCCATCACGAAGGACTCAAAGCCCTCTGTTTCTTCCTTTCCCGCCATACCAACCAGTACACTTCCACTGACACCCTCCTTCGACTGACTGAACTGGTCCTCACTCTGAACAAATTCTCTTTCCAATCCTCCCACTTCCTCCAAACCAAAGGAGTAGCCATGGGCACCCGCATGGGCCCCAGCTATGCCTGCCTCTTCATAGGATATGTGGAACAGTCCATCTTCCGCAGCTACACTGGCACCACCCCCTACCTTTTCCTCCGTTACATCGATGACTGTATCGGCGCTGCCTCATGCTCCCACGAGGAGGTTGAACAGTTCATCCACTTTACCAACACCTTCCACCCCAACCTCAAATTTACCTGGACCGTCTCAAACTCATCCCTCCCCTTCCTAGACCTCTCCATTTCTATCTTGGGCGACCGAATCAACACGGACATTTACTATAAACCGACCGACTCCCACAGCTACCTAGACTACACCTCCTCCCACCCTGCCCCCTGTAAAAACGCCATCCCATATTCCCAATTCCTTCGTCTCCGCCGCATCTGCTCCCAGGAGGACCAGTTCCAAAACCGTACAACCCAGATGGCCTCCTTCTTCAAAGACCACAATGTCCCCCCAGACGTGATCAACGATGCTCTCCACCACATCTCCTCTACTTCCTGCTCCTCCGCCCTTGAGCCCCGCCCCTCCAATTGCCACCAGGACAGAACCCCACAGGTCCTCATCTACCACCCCACCAACCTCCATATACATCATATCATCCATCGTCATTTCCGCCACCTCCAAACGGACCCCACCACCAGGGATATATTTCCCTCCCCTCCCCTATCAGCGTTCCGAAAAGACCACTCCCTCCGTGACTCCCTCGTCAGGTCCACACCCCCACCAACCCAACCTCCACTCCCGGCACCTTCCCCTGCAACCGCAAGAAATGCAAAACTTGCGCCCACACCTCCCCCCTTACTTCCTTCCAAGGCCCCAAGGGATGCTTCCATATCCACCACAAATTCACCTGCACCTCCACACACATCATTTACGGCATCCGCTGCACCCGATGTGGCCTCCTCTATATTGGGGAGACAGGCCGCCTACTTGCGGAATGTTTCAGAGAACACCTCGGGGACACCCGGACCAACCAACCCAACCACCCCATGGCCCAACACTTCAACTCCCCCTCCCACTCCACCAAGGACATGCAGGTCCTTGGACTCCTCCATCGCCATAGCAACACGACCATAGCAACACGACGGTTGGAGGAAGAGCGCCTCATCTTCCGCCTAGGAACCCTCCAACCACAAGGGATGAACTCAGATTTCTCCAGTTTCCTCATTTCCCCTCCCCCCACCTTGTCTCAGTCCCAATCCTCGAACTCAGCACCACCTTCCTAACCTGCAATCTTCTTCCTGACCTCTCCGCACCCACCCCCACTCCGGCCTATCACCCTCACCTTAACCTCCTTCCACCTATTGCATTTCCAACGCCCCTCCCCCAAGTCCCTCCTCCCTACCTTTCATCTTAGCCTGCTTGGCACACTTTCCTCATTCCTGAAGAAGGGCTCATGCCCCGAAACGTCGATTCTCCTGCTCCTTGGATGCTGCCTGACCTGCTGCACTTTTCCAGCAACACATTTTCAGCTCTGATCTCCAGCATCTGCAGTCCTCACTTTCTCCTTGAGTATAAGGATAGGCAAGTTATGCTGCAGCTTTATAGAATGTTAATTAGGCCATACTTGGAACATTGCGTACAATTCTGGTCACCACACTACCAGATGGAGAGAGTACAGAAAAGGTCGACCAGGATGTTGCCTTGTATGAAGGATTTTAGTTATGAAGAAAGGTTGGATAGACTAGAGTTGTTTTCACTGGAATGCAAGAGGTTGAGGTGTGACCTGAAAGAAGTTTATAAGGTTGTGAATGGCATGAATAGAGTGAAAGTATGAGTCTTTTTCCCAGGGTGGAGGGGTCGATTATCATAGGGCACAGTTTCAAGTTGTGGGGTGAGGGGGAAAGTTTAAAAGAGATGTGCGAGGCAAGGTTTCCACACAAAAGTTGGTGAGTGCCTAGACTGCGCTGCCAGAGAAAGCGATGGAAGCAGACACAACAGAAACATTCAAGAAGGCCTGATGAATACATGAATAGGAAGTGAATAGAGGGATACAGATCCCGTAACTGAAGAAGTTTTTGTGTGGAAGAGCAAACTTTGTCAGCAGAGGCTTGGAGGACCAAAGAGCCTGTTCTATGCTGTATTGTTCTTTTTTCTTTAAAGTTGAGTCAGATAGATTCCAAATCACAGTTTTGCTTTCCTGGTTAGGATTTTATTTCAATTTACCCATCACAAAACTCTAACACACTGATTATTTGTTCCCCACATAAACCTAGTTCTCATCTAACTATTCCTTTATTTAACATATCATTATTACCTGTTCCTTTGTTCCATTTGCTCTCAAGCATAAATGTCACCTCTATCTCCCGGGTGAGTCTCCTGGAAAATGGACTGAAGCAGGATACTAGGTATCATGACTGGTCCTGCGCAATTAAGTGAAAACTTCAAATGTGATTCCTTTTGGCGGAAATAAAAGCTCAGGACAGGGGAGGCTGAAGTTTCCTGAGAGGGCTCTGTGAAGGGTCCCTGGCCACAGAGAAACCATAAAAACAAATTGTAGCAGGAACTTTGTCTAACAGAGCATCTAACATCACCTGTTATTAGTTAGGATGACCCTGCACTCTTCTTTTATCCACAAAGTTGTTGAAAATAGATACATGCATCTCCATCAAGGATGGGCATCTGAGCACCTCACTCTACCGCAAACTCACGGATAACCTCTCAATGCTACACTTCTCCAGCTTCCACCTGAAACATATAAAATCAACCATCCCCTATGGACAAGCCCTACGCATATACAGGGAGCTGTTCAGATGAGGAGGAACGTGATGGGCACTTGGAAGTACTCAGGGATGCCTTCGTAAGAATGGGGTACGTTGCTCAACTCATCGACCGCCAGTTCCAATGTGCCACAGCAAGGAACCGTAATGACCTCCTCTGGAGATAGACATGAGCTGCAACCGACAGGGTATCCTTTGTTGTTCAGTATTTCCCAGGAGCCGAAAAACTACGCCATGTTCTTCGCAGCCTGCAACACATTATCAATGCGGATGAGCACCTCGCCAAGACCTTCCCCACACCTCCACTTCTTTCCGTTAAACTACCGCCAAACCTCAAACAGATCATTGCTCATAGTAAACTGCCCAGTTTTCAGGACAATACCATACAACATTGTCACGGTAGACGCAGCAAAACATGTCAGAATGTCGACACGGATAGCACCATTATGCATGGGGCCACCTCCCACCATGTCCGTAGCAGGTACTCATGCGACTCAGCCAACATTGTCTATCTCATACACTGCAGGCAAGGATGCCCTGAGGCATGGTACAGTGGCGAGACCAAGCAGAGACTACAGCAACGGATAAATGGACACCTCACAACAATCAACAGACAGGAGTGTTCCCTCCTAGTCGGAGAACTCTTCAACGATACAGGACATTCAACCTCGGACTTTCAGGTGATCATCTCCCAAGGCAGACTTCGGGACAGGCAACAACGAAAAGTGGCTGAGCAGAGGCTGATAGTCAAGTTTGGCACCCATTGGGATGGCCTCAACCGGAACCTTGTGTTCATGTCATACTACAGGTGACCCCATTGCACTGTACACACACACAGACAGACACAGACAGACACACACACACACACACACTCCTACAGACACACATACTCATGCAGACCCTCTCTCATACGCTCATACATACACTCCCACACATACTCTTTCACAGACTTACATCCCTTTACACTCACACATACACACACATCTCTCACAGACACTTATAACACCCACCAACCCCCCAACCCACATGCACACATACACATATAGTCTTTGGGGTGAATTTGTACTTGCAGAATTACATTTTACATTGCTCAAAAACTACATGAATCCATGTAAGATTCTGTAAATCCCTTTTTTAGATGAGAATTAGTCTGACCATTGTGGCACAGACAGTCTCACACAGGGCACCTCACACCTTCAATGCATTATCTGGGCTGACATGACACCAAGTGTTAAAGTTCACTTGAGAATGTAACTTTTAAAAAATGTTTTGTGATTTACATAGGAAAGAACAGGCGCTGACATGGTCATTCCAAAAGATGAGAGACTTAACAAACAATTCAGGCCTTTTTCAAAATATAATTTCAGTTACATCACACTCTAAACTTTTGCTATAAATTCTGTGTCTTACAATCTTATACTCAACAACCACCTGATAAGAGAGCAGCGCTCCGAAAGCTAGTGCTTCCACGTAAACCTGTTGGACTATAACCTGGTGTTGTGTGAGTTTTAATGTTGAAAATAGAAACTGACAATGAAACTATGAGGTGAAGTAAGATATCTAGACTTAAGTGAACTGGGTAAAAAATATGTTAACTCCACAATCGATGAGAGTTAGCTAAACAGAAGAATGACGGAGAAGCAGGCTGCAAAGTCAAACCAGATACAGAGGGAAAATGAGGGAAAGAAAAATGAGATTAAGAGAGATAAAAGAGACAAAAAAGGAAAATCAATTCTTTTTTTAAAGTTTAAATTTTATATTCTGAAAATATTTAACAATGTAAAAATGCTGAAGAAATGAAACCCCATCACTGTACGAGTTAATCTTTAGTTGACAGTGTTATAGATGTGAATTTTTACAAGGTAGTTATGTTTTAAGTGATGAAACAGAATGTTATGATCATACTAAACCTTTGGAGACAGCCCCATGTGATCTGATTGTCATTGGAATGAAACTCAAATTGAAAATATTGAAAATCAAGTAACAGTTTTCACAGCTTGATATAGCAATGGGCAGCTGTGTGACATATGCAGGAAGATGTGGTTGAAACAAGATGCTAGTAAGAATCCATTTTTTCAGTTTGAAGGAAGGAAAAATGATGGACAGAACTTTTGGAGACCTAGTGGCCTTGTTGGTGGCAGTCAGATCGGGAGACCAGGGTAGGCTTCACAAAGGCATTAGAAGTTACAACCTGGTGTGGTGGGGAAAATTAGCTTGTTGGAATAAAGTGAGAGTAGACTGGGACTCATTTGTGTAATGCTATTTATCTGTTTAAAGTGTGGCATACAGCAAAATAAGTTGTAAGAGATATGTTGAATATGTTAGTTCATGTGAAAGTAACTTATCTTACTGTTTGTGTATTTAGTTCCTTGTTAAGTTGGGTTTGATGTAAGTTAATTTTAGTTTATTTGTAACAGCAAAGGTCTTTAAACATGAAATCTTGTCCTTCAGGTTATTTCCAACTTGTTGAGTAATTCATCTCTATTTTTCACACAGTAGGTCTCTATGAGAATTGTAACAACTGACCATAACAATAGCATGAAACAAAGGATAGTTATGCTACCAATTACAAGTCCTGGCTTTGGCAAGTTTAATTTACGTCTACTACACAAATGCAGTCTCTTCTGATATAGTGCGATAGATCTGTTCCTGTGCAATCCCACATTATAAGAAAATTGCATAATAGCAGCACCATTCAAACCAATGACACCAGAATCATGTTATAGCCAATATAGGTAAGGAAAGTTTGTGTTCTACAAATAATGGTCAAAATCCTTCAGTCGCATTATAGCCAATTTGCGTTGAAGAAACATGCGTTAGAGCAGAACTGACAATACCGTAACTTCAGTCCAGTCAATGCAGTTCACTGATGATCCAGGTAAGTGCTGTTTTTGCTCATCTAACAATAGATTAACCCAGGCAGTAACTTTTGGATATTTGTATTAAACTGTGCAACTGCAGCACTTCCAGCAGCACTTGTACATAAAAATGGCGAGTGCGATTAACATTATTGTTAGATCAGGACTTTCCCATTCTTGGACAAAGGGAGGAGAATTTCCAAGAGAGAATCACCTAGTGAGAAAGCCCATTGGGCCTTCCAGCAATCAGGTAACTGATTGACTGCTGACAGGCTTTGACCAGAATTAGGACCCAGGGCAGGGAAGTTCTGACCACCAAGACCTTGGTATGAAAAACAAAATCCACATCATTCAGAGTGTTGCAAACATTTTGGTCATGTCCACCAGATCCTGCCTTGCATAGATTCACTGCCACCAATCCTTCTTGTTGGAATTTAGACTAATTTATTGATACCATGTGGGAAAGGATGCCCACTTCAGCAGGAAAGGCCTAAGCCTGATAAACAGAATAGCTAGTGTACTTAATAACTCATGATGTTACATCTGAGTTACATGATAGTCTCCTCTGAGACATCAGGCTGAATTTAAGAAATTACAGATTACTGTTTAACTATACGGAACTTAGTATTTAGAACAACTGGAACCAAACACTGTTTAGCTCCTCCCAGGAACAGTCCTATATCCCCATGGGCAGAACTTACCTCGTGATGTCAGTTAATCCTTTCAAGTACTAACCGGTTTTTTTTGCAACCTTTTCCCGCAAGGTTCGTTTTGATTATTAAATTATTTCTACGGTTGTTTCAACTAAGTGCAGTAGAAATATGTTAACCTCAAGTCTTTTCAAGTTCCTGACTTTATAAATGGCTGATAACTTGGTTGATTTGGTGGTTTGCCACTTGAGAACATAACATTAAGGTTCATTTTGTTGCTAAAATGGAACCTTGGTGAATCTTCCATTTCCCAAATTCCCTTTGCAGAGGACATTCTCAGGCATCAGGGATGCTGTTGAATGTTTTGTTTCCTGTAGAAGATCTTTAGGTTCCTTAAATCATGTCAGAGAAGATAATTGTGTTTCTGAAAGAAAGTGATCTTCTCCTTTTGATATTATAACAACGTAGACTTGTGTGTGATCCTACCATTCTCACACATTTGCTTTTGGATAACACAACTATATTATCAGGATCAATCATACATAGCAAAGCTGACTGTACTGTTTTGGTACTGCTTCTTTGAAACAGCTGAATTCACCAAATCGAGGGTTTACTAATAACCCCTAGTGGTTGTGATCAAAAGGATGTCCAATGATTGATTTTAAATATTTATTTGTGGTTGGAAGGCAATTGAATAATATCTCAAAACTTGTGAAATCGGAAGTATCTTCCAGATTTCAGTTGTAAAGAATTGATAGACACCCATATAATTAATGCTGAATGATGTCTATTTTCTCTTGGGTTCAATGAACATTCTTCTGAAATATATAAGGTCTTTTGCTTATCCAGTAGAGTTACATTGTTCACTGGTAATTGACTTCTGAGTTGGTTGCTTCAAAATGGTGATTTTTAATAAATTTTTCTTCTGCTTTGAATGTTTGCTCTCTAATCAATCAAATTATACTGTCAAATTAACAATTTTCTTACTGAGTGGCCTTTTTCCAAAGTTTCTTTTGTAGCTTTTGTCAACAATTTTAAACAAATATAGTGATGTTTGTTTACTAAAATTTAAATTCTCAATCAAGAATTTTCCTTAAATATAGAATTTTCATCCTTCCTCAAAGGTGTTTAACTTACTTTGATTGGTAAATATCTTATTGTTGTATTCTGAGTTTATAATTTCAATTTTTCCACTTGTAGCTTTGATAACTATGTATAATCTACACAATATTCACTACACCCAACCCTTCTTATTGGTATTAGCCTAAGTTACCAATGCCAAGTGAGGAAAGATACTCACACAAAATATTCAATAAAAGTGAGATTCATTTTTGATTAACAGAATATATTCACTGCACCGTACTTAATAGCTAGTGAGGTGACATTTGAGTTACGTGATAGTTTCTTGTGAGATGTTAGGCTGGACTTAACATTAGACAACTAGAGCCAAGTCCTTTATATCCTGATGGGCAGAACTTATCTCATGATGTCAGTTAACCATTTAAGTTATTAACTGCGGTATTTGATAGCCAAGAGCTGTTGGCTATTCAGAGGCTGGAAGCTCTATAATTCTGCAGTGCCACATTAGAGACTATAGCTGTTGCCAGGACAGCAACCCTACGTTCCCAGAGAGAAGCATGGTTCACAGGAAAGCTAAGTGTTGTTGGGAAGATTTTGCCGGATGGGGAAACACAAAGAGGGTGGGGTAGGGGATTGGAAGCAAGGACGGGTTGCAGTTTTCAGCAGCTACTACTCTTGCCTTTGGTTCATTCTCTCAAATGATCACTAAATTGTGTTGATCACTGATGAATCCAGCCACCCAGAACTTACCTCACGATAGGATGGAAATATAGTGGTGTTTTGCTGAATTAAGTGCACAACCAGTCCAGGCCCAGGAGATTCCGTCCTTAATTTCAACAACAAACTCTGGCTCATTATCTTCTTGACTCTTTTGTGGGGCTCCTCTTGCTTCCTGCCAGGTTTGTCTGGATAAGATTGGTGTTAGTAATTGATCTGGCCTCTTCACATTAAGATCATGTCAGGCGGGGTCCAGTTTGAGTTATAGAACTTCTGCCTTTTGCTGAGGCTCTTACGCAGATGGTCAGGAAAGCCTAAGACTTGGAAAAAAAGATATCTCTTAAAATGGCATGGAGAAGGGTCATATGAATAAGGTGAATACAAAATTGCCAGGTGAAGAATGTTGAAATCCTGAAGGCCACTGGCAATCAGAGATATTGTCTGCCTGAAGGCTGCTTTACTGAGACTAACTGAGAGTAAATGAATGCAGCAAATGTTGGCATATCACTACCATCAATTTGTACCCCAACCAGAGCTCACAGAGAATTACTGCTGTTTATGTGGGAGAATATGCACCACATTGCATAGGATAGGTGGCACAGAAACAGGCCAATTCAGCTCAATAAGTCCATGCTGGTATTTAAGCTTCGCCCAAGCCTCCTACCATCTTTCATCATCTAAATCTACTATCGTAACCATCTATTTCCTTCTCCCTCAAATGCTTCTCTAAACTTCCTGTTAACTGCATTGTAAAAATCTAGGAATTATCTAAGTTTGAAGATCCCATTGGAGAGCTTCTGCTTGAAGCAAACAGCAATTTCTGGAAATGGTTTAAGACTTTACTTTAAAACAGTTGTGAATCATGACAGTATGGAAATATGCTATCTGACCCAACAAATCCACACCGAGCCTCCGAAGAGTAACTCACCCAGATCTATTCCCCTGCCTTATTATGCTATATTTACCCCTGACTAATGCACCTAACCTACACATCCCTGAACATTATGGGCAATTTAGCATGGCGAATTGAATGTTTAACAAATGTTTCCTTGGGACAATCGACCTACTCTTGTAATATGGAAGAAAGAGAATGACTTGCCTTTACTAAGCTCTTTTCAGGGCCACTGGAATGTGCAACCAATGCAACCACAGAATCACGGACATGTATGATGCAGAAGGACATGTATGATTCTGCCCGTCATGTCAGCACGAGCTCTTCTAATGAGCATCATTACCTACCACCAATCTCTTGTGGTTTTTTTCCCATTACCTTGCATTTTATTTCATTTTAAGGCAGTGCACTCAATATCCCACTTTAAATCTGTGCCCTTTAGCTCTTCATTATTTTATGAGTGGAAAGATACTTTTTGAGGTGTAGTCACTGTTTAAATGTGGGAAATGTTTGAAGAGGTGAAGATGGGAGGCACTAGGATAAGGCATTACAGGCGACATTTGTTTCCAACAGACAGATACCAAACTCTATAGGGTTAACTGATGTAGTGGTTGATATTTAGATGTCTCTAGCTGTCAGTGCATGACAAGGCCATGCTTCCCCAGGAGGTTACTATTGTGTTATGCCAGCTGCTAGCTGAAGACCTGCAGTCTGCTGCTACAATAACAGCATTATTTGCAGCAGTGAAAGATTGGCAGGGATTTGGAGGGATGAGTTGATGGAGCATGCATGGCTTTATATGGCAACTGACTTGCTTTCATTAGCAGGAAAGGTTTTAGTGCTATCAACATTAAACTATCCATGACATCTTTATTGTGTGACAATAAATGCCTCAATGATTCTGGACCATTTATCAGGATATGTTATTCCTGATCACAGATACCTACTACAGTCAGATTTTAAGATGTCAATGTGATTACCACAGGTGGGCTTCTGGTGGTCGAGGGATGTAACAGATTTAGTGACACCCTTTGGGCTATAAGAAGTTATAAGCATATTAAATTCTGATATTAAGTTCATGGCTAACATTGGAGGAATCCTGGATTACAGTTCTGTAAAAGTCTCAAGAATATTTATTGAATGCTGCATGTGTATTGCCAAGCCTTACTGCTTTGTCTAGTCAGTTTTGTTATTTATTTGACAACAAAATAGGATGCTGTGTGAGGCAGTGGTCCTGTTCATGAAGGTGAAAGTATTCTTATGATGCTTTGGAGTGCATTCCCCAATTATCCCCGCAACTGGGAATACTTCCAGTTTGTAGAATGGGGTAGTTTTCTCTGAACTGTGTGAAGAGATCATTAACTAGCTACTTTGTACAGCATGACAAGGATCATCCGATGCTGCCGGGAAGGATGGAGTGGCAAAGAAATTCAAAGTGGTGGTAACTTTGAATCCAAAGACAAAACTAATGTCCATGTAGAAATAAACTATTCGTTTTCAGCAAGTAACTGATAGCTATCACCAAATGGTTCCGTCTGAGGTGGCGATACAAAGTAGGGCTCATGGGACTTTAAAACCAATAGCATGGACATCTTCTTGTAGGATAAACAATCTTATGTGATGCTTCTCTCAAAGTGCCGCTAATCTTATCTCCTTTAAAGTCTCACCCGCCTCCTTTTGAGGTGTAAGAATAGAGAGACCACCAATATGTCTCCATTCTCAATCTGTAAACTGGCTAAATATGTCAGGAAAATTGTTGCCAGAATACCAAGCAAATAAAAGTCAACATAAATAACTAGATCTGGCAATCAAAATAACTTACTTAATTGTTACCTGCCTTAGTGATATACTTATAAAATTTTACTTAGATTACTTACAGTGTGGAAGCAGGCCCTTCGGCCCAACAAGTCCACACCAACCCGCCAACGCACAACCCACCCGTACATTTACCCCTTCACCTAACACTATGGGCAATTTAGCATGGCCAATTCACCCGACCTGCACATCTTTGGACTGTGGGAGGAAACCCACGCAGACACAGGGAGAATGTGCAAACTCCACACAGTCAGTCGCCTGAGGTGGGAATTGAACCCGGGTCTCTGGCGCTGTGAGGCAGCAATGCTAACCACTGTGCTACCGTGCTACCCGTTGTTAAATTGTTAAAAGGTAATTTTGATTTGGCTCGAGGTTTTAGGCAGAAGCTGAGGGACATGGAATTGATTGCGAACAACTCTCTGTCCCCATTTATTGGTGATCAGGTATATATTGGACAAATATTTTTCTCAAGTATATCTCAATATACATGTGATTTTCCTCCTGATTTTGAAAGAAGTGGTGAAGGATTTCCAGGCTGATTATTAGCCCATTGAGACAGATTATAGTCAACATGGTTTCGTCAAGGGCAGGTCGTGTCTTACAAACATCATTGAGTTTTTTGAGAAGGTGACCAAGCAGGTAGATGAGGGTAGGGCAGTTGATGTGGTATACATGGACTTCAGTAAAACCTTTGATAAGGTTCCACTTCGTAGGCTGATGGAGAAAATGCAGAGGCATGGGATTGAGGGTGATTTAGCAGTTTGGATGAGAAACTAGCTTTCTGAAAGAAGGCAGCGAGTGGTGGTTGATGGAAAAAATTCAGTCTGGAGTCCAGTTATTAGTGGTGTGCCACAAGGATCTGTTTTGGGACCACTGCTGTGTGTCATTTTTATAAATGACTTAGACGTAGGCACAGGTGGATGGATTAGTAAATTTGCAGACGACACTAAAGTTGGTGGAGTAGTGGACAGTTTGGAAGAATGTTACAGGTTGCAGGGGAACTTGGATAAACTGCAGAATTGGGCTGAGAGGTGGTAAATGGAGTTCAATGCAGATAAATGTGAGGTGATGCACTTTGGGAAGAATAACAGGAAGGCAGAGTACTGGGTCAATGGAAAGATTCTTGGTAGTGTGGATGTGCAGAGGGATCTTGGAGTCCATGTACATAGATCCCTGAAAGTTGCCATCCTGGTGGGTAGCGCTGTTAAGAAGGCATACGGTGTATAAGGTTTCATTGTGTTAGAAGGATAGAGTTCCGGAACCGCAATACCATGCTGCAGCTATACAAAATACTGGTGTGGCCACACTTGGAATATTGTTTACAGTTCTGGTCGCCCCATTACAGGAAGGATGTGGAAGCATTGGAAAAGGTGCAGAGGAGATTTACCAGGATGTTGCCTGGTTTGGAGGGAAGGTCCTATGAGGAAAGGCTGAGAGACTTGGGTCTGTTCTCATTGGAAAAAAGAAGGCTAAGAGGGGATTTGATAGAGACATACAAGATGATCAGAGGATTAGATAGGGTAGACTGTGAAAGACTTTTTCCTAGGATGATGATGTCAGCTTGTACGAGAGGGCATAACTACAAATTGAGGGGTGATAGATTTAAGACAGATGTCAGAGGCAGGTTCTTTACGCAGAGAGTGGTAAGGGCGTGGAATGCCCTACCTGCTAATGTAGTCAACTCAGCTACATTAGGGAGATTTTAAAAATCCTTTGATAAGCACATGGATGATTTTGGGATAGTGTAGGGGGACGAGCTGAGAATAGTTCACAGGTCAGCACAACATCGAGGGCCGAAGGGCCAGTTCTGCGCTGTATTGTTCTATGTTCTATGTTCTATTATCAATATTCTTTCTGTGACCAACAATTGCTGGCATGAGACTTGATGTCAGAGTTGCTGGGCCAGTGACAGGGATGTTATTACTGTACCACAAGACCTGGACCATCACTGAAGAGAATTGATGTTGTTGTGTGGAGATCCTTTCACAAACTCACCTATAACTGGATACTAATTAGCAAGAAAATTCAACTCAATATTACTAGGAATATCTTGTTGACTCTTTGAAAGAGTCTCAGAAAATTCAATCTGAATTTGGAGCATATATTTTACTTTACATTACTTAAATGTTCAGATTGGAATTGCATTGACTGTTGCCTTAAAAGTTTATATTTTTTAGTAATATTGTGTTCTGGGGAATGAGACAATTTTACATTTTTTCAGACTCAGTCATATTTCCAGGTCAGATATAACACATTCAGATGATTGGTTAAGCTCATTAGTCCAGGGTGAAATTTACATTTTTAGATTAGATTCCCTTCAGTATGGAAACAGGCCCTTTGGCCCAACAAATCCACACCGAACCTACGAAGAGTAATCCACCCAGACCCATTTCCCTCTGGCTAATGCACCTAACACTGTGAGCAATTTACCACGGCCAATTCACCTAACTTGGATATCTTTGGATTGTGGAAGGAAGCTGGAGCACCCAGAGGCAACCCATGCAGACACAGGGAGAATGTGCAAACTCCACACAGACAGTCGCCCGAGGCAGGGATTGAACCCAGGTCCCTAGCACTGTGAGGCAGCAGTGCTAACCACTGAGCCACCGTGCTGCCCTTTATTTCTGATAATGCCTCCTCTACCCCACTGAATTTACTATACATAATTAAAAAACTGATTTGAAGTTGTCCAAATTCAATTTATAAGGATTCTTACAGCTGAGAAAGAGATGATCAACCATTGAAATCTCACCAAGTTCCTCCAACAGCACATTCCAAACCTGCAGTCTCTACCACTGAGAAGGGCAGCAGGTACATGTGAACACCACCACCACTTGCAAGTTCTTATCGAAGCCACACTTCACCCAGAACTGGAATTATACATCATTTCTATTGAGATTTATGCCGAGCAGGTCAGTGACACAGGACTCTGTGTTCTACGATCTGTTCCCAGGGACACACACCAAGACAACTATTAACTCAATGGAAAACATTCTTTGGTCGACCCAAAAATTGTTGGTCTTCCAGTGCAAACAGTTGACTTCAAGCAAGTGTTGCAGACTGGCACATTCCAAGGTCCAGGACTGTGTGCTGAGGGACACAGCAAAGTTGGGGCAGCTGTAGCCAAGGCACAGTGGGGAAAGACCACCATCTAAGGCCTTTCAGTTGAAGTACAATGAGAGTCTGATCCTCTCAGTGCCTCAAATGTATGTAACTATACTCTTGTATCAGTAAGAAATGCCTAAGGTTTTTTTTGCAACTGCAAGGAGTTCCAAATTCTAATGTTTACAAGCTGGAGGCTGGAAGAACACAGCAAGCCGGGCAGCATCAGGAGATGGAGAAGTCAATGTCCTGGGAGTAACCATTCCTTGGGACTGGGGGTGGGTGGAAGGGGATGGGAGGCAGGGTGATGAGGTGGGGATAGGTGGAGACAGGTAGAGGGTATAATCTAGTTGGTCGATGGGAGGAATGAATCCAGTTGGCAGCTAGAAGGAGGAGTCGATGAGACAAATGCAATGTGGGGAGGGGCTGGGTAGGGAGTTGGCTGATGGGAAGGGAGGTTATTTAAAATTGGAGAACTCAATGTTGAGTCCTCCAGGCTGCAGGCTGCACAGGTGGAAGATGAGGTGTTGTTCCTCCAATTTGTGGTCTGATTCATTGTGACAATGGAAGAGGCCAAGGTTGGCCATGTTGGAAAGGGACTGGGAAGGGGAATTAAATGGGCAGTTACTGGGATGTCAGGTTGGCCCCTGCGGGCCCGGTTGCGATGCTCGGTGAAATGTTCCCTTAGTTTATGTTTGATCTCTCCAATATATAGAAAACCACATTGGGATCACTAGATACAGTAAACTAGATTGGAGGAGAGGCAAGTGAAGCTCTGTCTCACCTGGATGGACTGGACCGGGGTGAGGGGGGTGGTGTGCCGGCAGGTTTTGTGTCTTTTCTGGTTGCAGGGGAAGGTAGCTGGGGTTCCATTGCTACCCCCTAGATTTGGAGGAAATGGGAGGAGTTAAAGAAAAAGTTATTGTGGGTGAGGACTAGTTCGGCAAGGCGGAAGAGGGTAGTGGTAGAGGGGCATTGGATGGGTCCATTGGAGAGTAAGAAGCTGAGGACCTGAAGGCCACCTTTGTGTGGTATGGATGTGTATAAGGACTGCACGTCCATAGTGAAGATAAAGTGTTGGGGGCCGGGGAACTGAAGAAATGGAGGGTGTGGTTAGTGTTTCAGGTGGGAACTGCCTGAACCAAGGGGGAAGATGATGGAGTCAAGATAGATTTGTTAATTATTCATGTGCAAAGACTAAACAGAACTGCTTCAGTAACTGTGTATGTACATAAATTTTTTTTATAAACTAAGTATATCTTTGCAAAATAAAAATCACTCCTTCCCTGTTACTGGTCAAAATCTGCAATTATCTCTATAATGACTCTCTGGGTGGACCTATCCTTTGGGAACTGCAGTGTTTCAAGAGGCAGCTCTCTTCCATCTTCTCAAGAGACAGGCAATACATGCTGGCCTAGTTGTTGATGCCAGACCCCATGGCAGAATTTTAAAAAAACTTTGGGTGAAGTTACTAGTTTAGAAGAGTAAATGGAAACACCATATATTTTAATTGGGTCAATATTTGTGCTATCATAGTGGAGAAAGGAATGCCATAAAACAGTGTGAAATGTTTATCTCCGAATAACCATCAGTAGTCATTTTTTAGGCTGTCATGTTCTATTCCACTAGTGGCTGAGGGTGATGTCAAGTTAATTGCTTACACTCAAATAAAAGCAAAAACCGCAGATGCTGGAAATCTGAAAGAAAAATAGAAAATGTTGGAGAAACTTAGCATGCCTGGCAGTATCGATGGAGAGAGAAACAGAGCTAAAGTTTTGAGTCTAATATATTTCTTCAGAACTGAAGACATTCTTAGTTCTGAAGAAGTGTCAGACAGGACTTGAAACATTAACTCCCTTTCTCTCTCCACAGACATTGCCAAACCTGTCGGGTTTCTGCACATTTTCTGTTTTCGTGACTGATTACACTCATTTGGAAGCAGGCACAGCACATCGTCTCCAGCTGCCATTAAGTTTAGGTTAACCAGCAGCACAATAAAAATGATAACTGTGTTCCATTGGTTTGTAGATCCTAATGCCTTTAATGTGAGTGTTGGCCAATGGGTTAATAAGAAAGAAGGATGTCCATTTGTACAACAAGTTTTGCAATACTAAGATGTTCCACAGTGGTTCACAACCAATTAAGTGCTTTTGAAATGTTGTAATGCAGGAAAGATCTTCATGCAATTGACTTTCTAATCAAGTGGTTCCTCTTCATGTTCACCAGTATCATCTTTTTCCTCCAGTTGTTATTGTAAGAGTACTGTAATTTGAGCAAAATGTGCCTCTGCAAATGTTATGTTTCTTTGAGACTAAATTTGGCTTGAACAAATTAGAATAGTATTTGAATATTTCACTGTAAATTACAATTGGATGTGTACCTCTCATTCTGCCTCTTAGTGTTCAGCATACTTGGCCTTTAATTATTCTAATGGGAAACATTGGCAATGGTCTTCAAGTAGTGCAGACCAGGCTGGGGGTGGGTTGGGGGGGTGGTGGTGCGATACTTAGTTACTTTGAACATTCTTACAGCTGACAAAACATATTGATGCCAGCATCAAACAATTCAAACAATGATGCTGAAAAGAAAAGGTGAGCCCAGGCTGCTTCCAAATAATGACTACACTAGTGAAATATCAGCCTCCTCACACATCATGGATGAGTTTGTCTAACACCTGCTGTTTGCCGGCTACTGATGATAACATTTGAGAGTAGGATTTCGAAACATTTTCCAATCAATCTGTTCAGAGATGTCATTACACACCTCTGGAGCAAGTGGGTTTTGAACCCAGGTCTTCCCAGCTCAGAGGGAGGAACACAACCTCTGAAGCACAGGAATCCCGTTGAGTGAATTGTATGGGTTAGTGATGAACATTCTGGACCTGTATTAATGGCATGACATGAGATTCTTTTGACAACAAGGAACTGGAATAAGCTCAAATATATACAATGCTTTTCATGTTCTCACAAAGTGCTTTATCGCCAGTGAATTACTACTGAAACACTGGTAAAAAACATGTAAAGCTTGAATCCATAACCTTTTCACTTAAGGTGAGCTAGCTGCCAACTGGTCCAAATTTGACAAGTACCTTTGATCTTCCTGGAAGAAGTATCATGAAAAATAAAAGGCAAATGATGAAATTGCTTAAAAAATAGAAATTTAAAACTACATTCACAAACAAAGACCAAAAAGCAAGAGGTGGTAGAAAGACATTATTGAAATATTTGGCTAGTTTCTACTTTAGAATTGGATTTGAAATGGCTATATCAGTTGAACAGGATCAGTATTACTGAAATAAAACTGATGCTGGCAATTGAAATTTTTAACTTTATATATCTAGCCAGTGAACGGTGAAAATTTGGAGTATTAAGCATTCAAAGGGTTCACTGCGTGTCAAAATATTTATGAGCAGAAAGACATTTGTGTTCACCTCCAGTTGTGAACATGTTTAAAGCTCATTAGGAACTTGGAGTTTAACATGGATTATCATAACTATGTTATGACAATATATGATGCAATTTATTTCAGACACACTTCACAAGTTGACCCACTTCCCTGCAGCTCCTGCCCCTGTATATGTGAATGAACTACAGCCTTCAATTGTACATCCCATTCCTTGTCTCAGCTGAATGCTGCGCAATGATACTTCTTCTGAGGCGCTCACCACAGTAACATATCCACCATTTTCACCTCTGTACTACCAATCCTCACAAAACTACTCTATATCCCTGAACACTTGCCCCGAGTCCATCATCCCTCAGACATGCCATTTCCCACCATCCCCAAAATGTCAACTTCTCTCTACCATTGCCTAGCTTGCTCCCATGACTGCATATTGGGATTGCAATCCCAATCTGACCCTTACCCCCAGCATTTCATTTCTTAACCCGTAGATCTACTATATATCTACCTCTATTGCCATTGTAATATATTCCCAATGGTGTGCAACATGGGTCAGTCCATTCCCACTTGCACACCAGCATGTCCTTCTGCCATTTAGGCATCAATATACACCCGAGACCTTCCAATATCCTCTCACAATCCCTGATTGACCAAACACATGAGGCCACCAAATCTGTGCCCCTCTGTCCTCAATGTGAGAGCTGTCTTTTGCTGTCTTCATACTCTTTTCCCATGTTACATCTCAAGCCACTAGCACTGCATCAAGCTCTCCCCACTACCTGCTATCATTATTATCCACACCCTGTTTCTTCAACACCTCATGATCATTTGTGATCCTATGAACCTCGTCCCCATTGAACACCCTCTTGGTCTTTTAGCACCACATGGATCCACTGAACTCTGTTCAAACTCAGATAAAAAATGCCACTTAGAAGCCAAAATTCCTGCTCCTGCATCATAAATAGTACAGGCTCTGAACATGAACTGAAACAACAAGTTTGAGGCAATAAATTTTACATAGGTGAATAATTACATCTATTAAAAACATAATTATCTTTATAATTAGCAGAATAGAAATGAAATGCTTTTCTTAGGAATGTCTACCGAAGAAATTGCTAGAAAATGCAGTCTGTGCAAGAAATTTCCGATCATGGTCATAGAGTTATAGAGATGTAGAGCATGGAAACAGACCCTTCAGTCCAACTCATCCATGCCAATCCAATATTCTAAACTAATCTAGTCCCATTTCAAACACTTGGTGTAGGAAAGTTGCATTTAATTGGCATGTTACTTTTCTTCATACCAATTCAGACATTCTAAATAAAGGATGAAAGTTACGAAAAAAACTGTTAAATTAGTTTTGAGTTCCATTGCAGGGTGCTGTATTGGTGCAATGTATGGTTTACTTCCTAAACCAAGTTGACTCCTGTACAAATGTAATGAAACTTTCTTCTCTGATTAATCTTATTTGGACTCAGGTTGCATTTACCCTGTAACTGAAGCATCAGTATGAAGTCAATTGTTTCACACCAATGCTATTGATGGAGTGCAAATCTGCCCTAAGCTATTTGTTTAATAACACAGTGTGATTCCAGTTACCATATTAGCCATAGCAGGGTCAACCCTACAGGAACATATTTTTAATAAATATTTTAACGTGAATGATGCTCAGTATAATTGCCTTGTGACTCTAGTAGCCAAATGAGCAATTCGCATCAATTTCAGGACTTCTTTGGTACAAGCTGCTTGGTTACATGTCTTATATCTCAGACTTTACTTCAAGACTAAATTTCTTATGATAGAAAGGCATAATTCTGCAGCTGTCATGAATAGTGTGAGTGTGTACACATTAGTTGTCTTCCATGAAGAGCATTTTATTTATAGAATCCCTTTCATTAGAACATGTCAACACAATCTGTTTTTGTGCGTACATCATTTTGAGTTCTACAAAACCCCTTGTTTAAATAATGTATGCTCTATGCGTGTTGTATGCCCTTGAGATCATGTAGCCATTGCCGAGATAACGATAGATTACATAATGTGAAAAATGAGAGACCAGTTTTGTGCATCATGGAAATAGAGGTCTATAATTGTCATTGAATAACAGGTGCTAGGGTAAAGAGAGTGGTGAAAACTCACCAAGAGACAGCCTTTTGATAATTTCCATTGTGATTTGCAAGTTATCAATATGTTGCAGACTTACTAGTGTCACTGTCACTGTCACTTTTTGCCACCTAATAATATTGTTTAGATCAAAATACAGCCAAATTCCATTACTGTATTTCCAAAATAAGCATCAGTAATGTGTACTGCCCTCTTTGCTATTAATAGTCATTCAACATTAGGGTAATTCAAATATCTGCACTCCAAAGCCATCAACATTTGGAAAATGTAGTTTAAAATGTTTAGGCTCTTTCGCAAAACATATCCACATCCTATTTTCTCCTATCACTGCATTCTTTATACCAAATTAATTTTTGAATGTATCAAATTCAATATCAGTGCAGCTGTTGCTTAGCATTGGAACTCAGAAATATAGGACTGCCGAGCAGTAATAAACCTTTCAGCCTTTCAAGTTTTCTGCCATTCAGTAAATTCATTGCTGATCTGACTGAGGTCTCAAATCCACATTCTTATCTCCCCCATTATACTTGACTGCCTTGTTTATCAAAATTCTATGCAACTTAGTCTTAAGTAAATACAATGACCCAGCCTCCCCTATGTTCTATGGAAAAGAGTTCTTAACAAATCCCATTAGGGTCTTATATGATTTATTAAGATCACCTTTCATTTTCCTAAACTCAACTGAGTACAGGCACGGCCTATTTATTTCTTATTTCCTCATGGGATAATCTATCCTATTTCCTCATAGAATAATGTCCTCATCCCAGGAATGTGTGGAGTGAACCTTCTATAACTTGCTTCTAATGCAGTTATAATCTTTCTTAAATAAGGAGACTAAAATTGTGCTGAGTATTCCAAATGTGATCTTACAAAGCCTGTGGAAAGCTGTATACAACTTTCCTGCATTTATATTCCATTTCCTTTGCAGTAAATTCCAATATTGTATTTGTTTTCCTAACAGCTTGCTGTACAATTGCACAAGAATCCTTCTCTGCCAGGATCTGTGAAAGGTGTAATTGACAGAGAACTTGACCTTGCGGGTACTGCATGCTAACTCAAAGATGTGCTATACCAATAGGGACTCCACTCACACAATACCCAGCTCATGTCCAACCATACCCAGCATATGAAAACATCCAAAATTGGAGTTTAGATCATTGGCCCTTGAACATGACTGATCTGACTTTGATTTCATGCACTATCATCTCCAAATCCCTCTGCAGTTCAGTGTTCTACAATCTCTTACTATTTAAAAAGTGTCTGCATTTCTATTCTTCAAGTTGGACAGGTTTACAGATTACACTACATCTGCCAAATTTTTGCCCACTCATTCAACTGTTTAATATTGTTTTGCACATTTTCTAGCTCCTCTTGATAGCTTACTTTCTTTTCCTAGTTATCAAAGTGTCTTTGGTAAATTTAGCTACGTAGATTTTTGATAAATAACATTATGGCGGCAGAGTAGAAGGAGTTGTGATGGTGCAGACAGAAAAGTGGATTTGAGTCCAGAATGAAATCAAGCATACCTTTTGGTCCCTATTTCTAGGTTATTGATATAGATTGTAAATGGTTGAGGCCCGTACTGGGTTAGCCATTCTTTAAGTGAAAAGAAAGAATGAGGTTGTAACATCTATTTCCAAAGTGCCTGATTTTTCAGCTTTAAATGCTTAATTATGCCTTAAAAATCATATCCACAGCATATGCAAATTCTTCCAGAGCCATTTTGCTGAGGTTCATTAGCATGTGCACAAGGAACATTTGCAAATATAGGGACAATCTCGGTTATCTGAACATCAATTATCCAAACTTTAGATTATCCAAACAAGAACTCAAGGTCCTGTAAAAACGTTGCCCGAACAATCAGTTATCTGAACAAAATACTCCCTGCCCATCTCATTTTGGTAATCGAGGTTGTTCTGTAGACAGTTTGTGATGTTAATCAACACCTAATGCCAATTTGAATGTCAAGGTTGCCAATTTGAATCTCCATGTTTCAGCTGAAGGCATCTTTTAAATGTATACAGCTTTGTTCAGCTTCAGGAACATTCTCCATCAGCACTATTTAAAGGGATTGACAACCTGCATTTCTGCTTACTGACTGATTGATTTCTCTTGGCTCTTGTTGTGCTTGTGGAAGTACTTGGTGGTTTCCAGAATTATCTAAAGTTGCTGAAGTATAGATGGAGTATAAAAATGTAATGTAGGACTTTGCCCCGAATCAAAGAATTCTGCACACACATTGTACTCCCAGATATGGATGGACTGGTAATATCCCTTTGGACTAGAGCATGAATGAGAGACTGAATGGGACAACACAGCAGTTCAAGTTGCTGAAGGTGAGAGGGCAGGGTCAGTAAGGCACTTTCTATGAGTCCATGACTTCCAAGGGTCAAGTCTCCTGGCTGATCCTCAGTGAGGTGCAGAGTGTGAGATGTTTACACTGCAGTTTGGGTATCCTCATTGAAACCTGCTATCTGCTGCTGGGAGAACTACAGCTTCAGAACAGGAAGAAGATAGCATTGATAACAACTGTGAATTTGACTGTGACTAGGGACATTTATCCAACTAGCTCCTTCTAAGATGAAACAGTCAATATTTGCAACATCTCCATGATGGCTGTCCATTTATTTTCAGAGAGAAGTTGCTATGTAGCCTTGCATGCTGGCAATATATGCTTCTGGACTTGGAAGGCCCAACTGAGGACTGAAAGATTTTGGCATGGGCTAGATAGAGAGTGTGGTGCTGGAAAAGCACAGCAGGTCAGGCAGCATCTGAGGAGCAGGAGAATCGATGTTTCAGGCATAAGCCCTTCGTCAGGAATGGCCAAACATCGATTCTCCTCGGATGCTGCCTGACCTGCTGCGCTTTTCCAGCAACACACTCTCGACTCTGGTCTCTAGCATCTACAGTCCTCACTTTCTCCATGAGCTAGGTAGCTACTGGTGAGGATTTTGACTGTGAATTGAAAACTGCTCAGCTTTCACTTGGAGGTGTGAAAGTTGCCATTGTCTTACAGGTTGACAGGTTACACTCTTAGTGGGAAGAATTGACTAGTGGTGGGTTTAACTGAGAATCATTTTGTCTCAGGTGTGGGTGAAGTTGAGAAGGCTGGATTTTCATGGCAACTCTGGTCGACACAGAAATTGAATCCGTTGTATTGATGTTTCACAAACCAACAGTCCAGCCAACTGAGCTAACCAACTCTCTACTTGGTGACATAATAAGCTGGAAGAGGATTTCCAAGATACTTAAGGAAACTTTCTGTAACAGTGGGTAAACACTTCATCAACATTCAAGCCACATTTTGGGCAAAGAATCTTAAAGGACTTCACTTATAGAGGGTAAATGGTGTGCTACCCCATCTTACTGGATACTTTGCAGAATTTGCCTGGGGAAGGAGGAGTTCTTGCCAGAGGTCCAGCTTGATCTGAAAGAAGAATGGGAGGAGGAGATGAGGCCAGACACAGCAGTACCAGGTGCTGTAGGAGAGATGGACAAGAGGGAGAGGAAACCTCCTTTAGTTCTGAGGCTGTAGCTTAATGGAGGATCAGTCCTTCTGGAGGATCTCCTCCATCAGGACCTCCAGTGCAGCTTCAGAGAATATGTCTCTCAGTCCCTGAGCCACCTCAGGTTGTGCTGCTGTGAGGTAGCCCGACAAACTTATGCCTTCAGTGGAAGAGGATGTATGGAGCATCCATTTGCAGCTCTAAGAACAGTGCTCAAGTGCTAAATTGGTAAGTTCTTCAAGCAAATTCAACTTATGGAAATCAGAAATTACAACCAAAATTTGAAACTAAAACAAGACTTTCAAACAGGCATGTCTTATTAGCACAGTATTTATTTCATTCTTTCTCTTTTTCTCTCTCTCCTCATGATAACCCTGTTCTAGTGCAAAAGTATATGAACTTGTTTTCAGGACAGTAGAATACATCAGACTTCAAGTCTGATTGAAAAATATTTCATGACATGATCTGAAATACAATACAGTCCATGACATTCAGTAAATGAGCAATGAAATATTCTACAAATCATACAAACTTTGCATCTCAAGACATGTTCCAGAGATATTACCATTTCACTTCAACCACTTGCCTTTTAAACTGACCAAGCTGTGATTCTTACTACTTTTTTGCTGAACCCTTGCAGTGTGAGATGACAGAGGCTTCACAAGAGTTGTTCTTGGTTTGGCAAGGACAAAAGTGAATTTGCTGTCACTGCCATATCAAACCTAGCGTATCATCCACAGACTCTATTCCTTCAAGTTAAACTAAAACAAAAGGGAAGAGCTACTTGTAAGCCTAATGATCCTGTAGGAGTTTTTGGTCTCACCAAACATAATGGCCCAGAAGTTAATGTATCTGGGTTTCACTTGAAAGCACTGTGAATCCAATCTGTATCGTTTCTTTTCGAATCATATGATTTTCCCATTGCAAATTTGTGGAAATGGTAATTGATAAGTCAGTGGGTACCTGGGATCTCCTGAATGTTGAATGGCTTATCTTCCTAATTGAGGAAATTTAAGGATAGAAAGAGAAAGTGAGGAAATATCAGGGAAGGAACTAAAGTGAATTAGCACCAACTTAGACCCAGAAAGTGAAATAAAGTGAGGGAAAGAAAGATTGGATTCAGTGAGAAAGAAAAGAGAATCAGTAAATTAATATAGATATATAAAAAAAAACCTAGATATAATTTATCATGCACAACTAAAGCTGCATGAATTCAATTGGACCTCTTTTGTGGCCAGAGAAATTTATTTTCATGACCAGACCATAAATCGTGGCATTAACAGGAGCCTTGCAACATCAATAAACAGCCTAAATATATCTTTTTTTTCAACACAAATTCAGCAATATATTGAAACTAAAGGGGCGAATGATGGTGAGACCCCAGTTTTGGAAACTCAGTAGTGAAAATCTAATAGGAGCAATTCACAACTCATGATTTATTGTCCTTGACATAATGTAGAGTGCCTATTTTGTTGGTGTGCTAATAAAGTTCAGGGTTGTGAATTTGCCAAGTAAATTCTGGTCCTACAAAAATCTAATCACTACCTCAGCCTTTCTCTCTGGCTCTGTTAAGATCTTAACTACTCACACAACACAAACCCCATGCAGGCATGGGAGTTAAAATGACACCCTGCATGTAGATGTGCTTCAGCAAATATTACAGTACATCTCCTTAGTTGCAGAATCCTGTAGTTCTTTCAGAGGCCAAAGGCATTGGAATCTGCAGCTTGTGTTCTCATCACTTGCAGAGCTGCTGTGATTGTCAGTAACATAGGGTAACCCTAATTCTCCAGAAACCACCTGTCTCTTTCTCTCTCTCTCTCTCCCCTCAATAGACAAGAGATTGGAATTCCTGAACAGAAATGCGTCATGGCAACTGCTTGCAAAATTTGCCATTCACATGCAGATCCATTTAGATCAGTTGGCAAGCTATTTGGAGATGGCATTCCTTTTCTGCTTAGAAACTTCAAAGGGTTAACTGTGAGAATCGCAATGCGAATGCCACCAGTTTCAGTCTGAACTTTGGGAGAGCCAGCAGTATGATTAAAGAGTGCGATCCTATCATGTTCCCACTTTCTGTAATCCTGAATTGGATGAATTCCCAGCTGTCCAGAAGGTGATACAAGTGACCTGACAGATGCATGTTCAGACAGCACCCTGGATTATGTTCCAGAGGACCCCTGTGTCTGTTTAACAGCCATCGGCAGGACTACTAAAGCAAGTGATCTTGGTTGCAATTTGTCTCTCACTTTTGTTGTGAGACTTACTGTTCCTTTGTTAAACTTCTCATTCATCTCTTGGTAAGATTTGAGCGGATACCTAAAGGCTTTTGTTCAGTGCATGACCAGGTTTCAATTGTTTAATTTCTTGCCTGAACAATGGGGAAATCCAAACACCCTCCACCCAGCTGGAACCAGGTACAATGAGAGTTAAAATCCAAACAGTAGGCTCAACCCCCTCCCACCCCTGAATCATTTCAACACTGCTATCTATTTAAGCAATTGAGATGGCAGCTTAACTTATGTTGGAGCCTCCAAAAATAAATCTAAATTAAGGCTCTTTGATCTCATGAACACCCCAGTGTCGGCAAAGAATCTCTGGTCAACTTGCTGATTGACAACAATAACTTGCATTTATACGGCACCTTTAACCGACTAAAACATCCCAAGGCACTTCAGAGAAGCGTTATAAAACAAAGTATGTCACAGAACCACTCGAAATGTTAACTTAGATGATCAAAGAAATAGGTTTTAGCATTGTTCTAACAGAGGAAGGCACAATAGCAAGACAGAGAGGAGTAGGGAGGAAGTTCTGAAGGTCTCGAGCAATTTAAGACATGGTCACCAACAGGTAAAATAAATGGAAACCATTTAAAGTCAAGGATGCATAAGAGGCCAGAACTAAAGACGAGAAATGCTTCACAAAAACATTATAACACTAAAGGTTATACCCCAGGTCATATAGGGAAGTTTAAGGAAAGATGGCCAAACTTCGGCAGACAGGTAATTCTTAAAGTGTGTCTTAAACAAAGAGAAAGAGGTAGAGTGGCAGGAAAAGTGGCTCAGGGAAGGAATTCTAAAACCTATTACCCAGGGACTTGTTACACTCAGCAATGTTGGAATGATGAACATTTTGGATGCATGAGAGGCTAGAATTGAAAAAAACATAGAATTCAGGGTACACAAACATGCCCACTAATTCATTTTTTAAAGTTCTTGCATGTTTTATTTAAATATATGTCCGCCACAATTTATTTTGTACAGCTTACAGCCACAAAAGTGTTGAAATGTAGGTAATTGACTTATGCACAGTCATCTTAGAGACTTTCAGGTTACTGATTGCTTGCTCAATCTTGTGCCTTAGTGGGAATATTGGTCTTGACTGGAAGAGATTACAAAGTTGTGAAGCTGGAAGAAATTTGAACATAGAGCTGAACATTTTAAATTCAAAGCAATTAGATGCCAGTGTACTTGAGTGAGAATAGTGCTGAAAGGTGAATGGAACATGGTGTAAGAAAGTATTGGGGCAGCAGAGTTTTCATTAAGTTGAAGTTTACAGAAAATATAAAGTGAGTGGTCAAGCAGGGCAATATTGGAACAGTTATGTGAGAAGCACAGGTATGGGTTTTTGCAGATGGTGTACGGATGGATGACTTTACAGAGTTGGAAACACATAGTTGGTCTTGTTTTGATGGAGACAAAAATGTTCAGTGATATAGTTTCCAATATGTCAACACGTTAAACATATACCACACATACTCAGGTGCGTATTGAGACAGATATCTGGAAGTTTATTACCATTGAATTATGTGAATTAATATATTTCAGATTTATACATATAGTCCAGGCATTGTATGTACTTCTATTATGATTACCTCATACACCTAGCTGAATGGCTGACTAACTGACTACATGGTACCTTCCAGCCAACTGAACTAACAGCCCACACTGCTGGTCATGCAACCCAGAATGGGGAAAGACTGTTTCAACACAACATTTATTTTATTACTGCTGCAGTAGCTTAATGTGTGCTAAATGTTTTGCCTCAGTTACTTTACAACAAATCACTGACCTACAGAGTGGTTCATAGTACTTGAACTATTTTGGAATATACTTGAAAAGTGCCTTTATTCCCAGGCACTTAGTAAATTGTTATGCTTTATTAATTGTTTAACTATCATATCAAACATCTTAATGCAATAATGGCTCTAGTAGGATTATAGGTAAACAGTAACAATGTTACATGCTACCTAGAAAATAAAACAATATCTCTCATATTTTTCCATTATAATCCACTATTTTTCTGATTTACTTATGTCCAGACTATACCTGTCAGTCCATTTGGTCCTAATTATCTCCAGATAGTGTCACGGTGGTCTCTTTTCCTTTTTGGCAATCACATAATTTTCAAATGAGCTCCATGCTTGTTCAAATTGAATTAATTGACCTTTCTGCTTCAATGTTAATCTCTGTAGGTTAATGATATCCAGAACTGAATGAAGCCACTGTTCTTTGGTTTGTGAAATCCAGACAATAACTGAAAGCCTAGTGACAAAGAGTTCAGTATCCAATTGCACATTGACTTGAAACACCAGCCAGTTTGCACACCTCAGAGTCACAAGGTAGAAGATACTTCACCACATCCAACACCTCCAGACATTAACAACGAATATTCAAACATTCTGAAAGCAGATGGAAAAATGCAACCACTTGACCCTGCATTAAATTGTAGGGCAGAAAATCCTGAATCATTATAGGGCATGTGGGGAGAGATGTGAACAAAGGCTTTTGTTGTATAAGTTTGACTTTTTTTTGGGGCAGCTAACATTGTTATTAAAACAGGTTGACCTTCAAATTGCATTCAGTTTCTTTGGTAATCTGCTATACCAAAGGATATTTGTAACTGATTTTTTGAAATCATTTAAAAGCATACATAATCAGTTGTTACCAAATTTAGGCTTGTGTAACTTAACTTGAGCTTCAGGCTTAGTTCTGACTTTAAGTGACATTGATCCAACAGTACATCTTCAGAGTAATCTGTGAACGAAGAATTTCTTTAAGCATTATGCTTTAAGCAAGATTAAAAGATATTTTACTTCACAGCTATTGCTCAAAGTTATGTAAGTAAAATACAGTGAGACAGTTATTAGCTAACATACAGAACTAACTATTCAAAGCAAGTAAGGATTAAAGTTATGTGTGGAGGTGAAAGCTCGATCAGTCTCCCTATCATTACAAGGGTTTTGCCCTCAAGATCCTCCATCTGAATGGTAAGATTTGAAACGTGAAGTCAGATTCAGCATATGAGATGGTTTAGGTAGTTGAATAGTTGGAGGTTGTTTCCTCATATGCACTTAAAAAAAAACAAATCCTGGGAATGAGTGAAAGCTCCTCTGTTTCACTATAATAGTACTGCAGGCTGTAGCTCTTGCTGCAGTACAGCACCTGGATACCATCCTCTGTCTCCTGGTTGAGAAATAGTGGTTAGTTTCAAGATTACTTTCTCATCATGTTCAGATGATTCTCCTCATAATGACTGTTTCCAGCCAAGTTTATCATGATCAAACAAAATGCTGCAAATGGTCATTTTGATGAATCATTGTTTAACAAAGCAAAGTCAGTTGCATTGGAATTACTTGCAATGATCCCCCATTTAGTTTTGCTTTTGAATCTTCACACACATCTTGCGAGTTCAAGGGACAATTCTTGAATTATTCAATGATATTTTGTGATTGATTCTTACGATAACAAGCCTGAATGTCTTCAATTAGTTACCATTGAATTCACAAGAGATTTCATGTGTCTTTGAGGGTTCTTTTCATAAACTCCTTGTGTCCATTTTAAAGGCATATTAGCTGTCTTTGCAACATATGTAATATTATGAATACACATCTGTGACAATCAGGTTTTCCAGAGATTATTCCTACCAAGCTGGTATGGGTCTTCCAATATGCTTGCAGCTTAGGGTAAAGTGAAAGTCCTATTATATTAGAACTACATTAGAAGTTAGCCAAAGGCCTCTTAATGGGCCACTGGGCCTTAAAGGCTGACCCAAGATATTCAAAAAGTACCTCTACCCAGTCATGATCTTCAAGATTTAAGAAATACTGGAGAGTTGATGGAAGAAGAGGCCATTGTAAGGGACTCTCGCTCTGTTTTGTACATTTGGGACCATCCCAGTCTTACCCCAAACCTATGGATGTCAGACATTCAGGAGTGGCAGGAACAAGAATGTAAAGTACAAAATGGGCAATTAACCCAGAGTATGCTCACCCTGCCAGTAGAAACCGTGGCTAGCAGCATTACCAGCAGTGACAA